>NC_057838.1:40811071-41118928 GCF_910594005.1 Cervus elaphus | reverse complement strand
TTCAACATGCCTAAAGAGAGATCTGAGCCTGGAGTGTCTTATTACCCCAGAAAGTAAGAAAGTGATCAAAGATTGATGGGGACACATCTAGAGAACACAGGAGCCAGAACACTGGCCAAATCCGGGATCATTTGAATGCTAAACAGTCAATAGGTGTAACAGGTAGAATTAAGATGATGAATACAAGTTCATCAAGAATCCATGAACTTGTGTAAGTAAATAAATAAGTGAGAAGGGGAAGATCTCCCTTACAATAAAAAAAAAAAAAACTAATAATGACATCAAAGGAATGATGAAATTAGAAAATGACTATTTGGCAAACATGGTAATAATAATTGATTCCATCAACAATCATCATCAGATGCTGAAATTAGTTTCAGCATAAAAATTTTTCCAGGTAAAAGTTGGAGGAGGAACAGTATTTACAAAGTCCCAAAGTCACACACACACACACACACACACATAATAGGAGAGCCGGAAGTAAGAGCCACAACTGTGACAAAATGTTAAAGTTTGAGCTAGGAAGTCTGAATCGAGTATAGAAGGGAATTCTTTGTACTATTCTTACAATCTTCCTGTAAGTCTGAAACTATGTCAATATTAAAAGTTAAGGAAAGCTGTGAGGTTCAGGACTATCCTCACCTACCCTACCCTCTAGACTGAGTTCTCCATTCTGCTTTCTCCCCTTCCCCTTCCACCATGCAAAGACCTTCCACATCTGTTTTGTCTGAACGGTTGGCTACAAATAGGTTCCTGGGTCCTGCCCCCAGAAACTGTGACTCAGGACACCCCGAGGAGTAGTTTTCTACAATGCCTGAATCCCACCCCCAGAGGTTCTGATTTGATTGGCCTGGAGTATACGCCAGTGCTTTTTCAGTTCCCCAGATGACTCTAATGGGTAGCCAAGGATGAACATGAGTATGAGTTACCTCAGAAAAAAGTGAAACTGAAAGCATTAGTCACTCACTCAGTCCTGTCCAACTCTTTGCAACCCCAGGGACTGTAGCCTGCCAGGTTCCTCTTCCATGGCATTCTCCAAGCAAGAATACTGGAGTAGTTTGCCATTCCCTTATTCAAGGAATCTTCCTGACCCAGGGATGAATCCGCATCTCCTGCATTGCAGGCAGATTCCTTACTGTCTGAGCCACCAAAATGCAGATTCTGCTTCGCTAGGTCTAGGGGAGCTGGTGCTGAAACGTCTACATTTTTGACAGTCTCACTGAGGATGCTGTATGGATACACCTTGAGCAACAATTGACTCATCTAGAGTAGATTCCTAGTGTTCTTTGCCAACAGACCTTTACCATCTTAAGTTCTGACAACTCCAAGAACACAGACTCACCATCTGGTTTATTCTCTGTGAGTATCTAACGCTGGGTGTTCCATTAATAGTCATTGAATACGAGTATCGATGAATGAATGAAAGTTTCCCTAATATCATGCTAATCTCCACTCGTACCTCCCAACCACTTAATATATTTAAAATCATCATACTTTGCATGAGAATTGCCTCCATCAGATTTTGAGAAATCAACGGTTTTTGAAACTAAAGACCACTTTGGGTCGAGGAGAGTTGCCAAGATATCACTCGCCTTCAGGAATCGCCCAGTGCAGGTGCACGCGACCACGGCAGCCTCCGAGTCAGCTGCTTCCCTTCCTCTCCTCTTCTCAAATCATTTTCGGATTAGCATATCTCTAAGTGCATATAATTTTCACATCAAAGAGTGTAATTTTTTGCAGAAGTGGAGGAGAGAATAATTTATCCACTGAAGTATCTCAAGTAGCAGTCTCTCTAGCGTGACATACAAATTACACAGAAGACAGACGTTTAGGAAAATTTGGTGGCAGAATTTGTATTGCTGAAGTAGATGTGAAGAAAATTCACCCACTGAAACTAACAAATATCTATTTGGGGGACTAAAACCAGGCTCCCAGTCGAGTGATGAGAAGCCAGTCTGAGTTGGCTGCCTGCTTCCTGGCTCGCTTGGGGAGAGGCCACTGTGGGTCTTTGCTTCTGGGGGTGGGGTGGGGAGCACCTAGAAACATAGGATTCACCAGTCCTGCCTGTGCCCCCCGCACACCAGTGCTCGGCTCAGGATGGGTGCAGCCACCTCAGATCCCTCCCAGGATAGACCCCATTTTGAGAAACAGCCTTGCCTAGAGCGGAAGACATAGAGAACCCAATCCATTAGCTTTTTCATGCAGCCGGCTAGGTGCTGAACTAACAATCCTGTTCTAAACACCAAGTTCTGCATCACCCTGCCCTTTGCCCCAATTATCCTATAGTTGGATAACCCCCTTCCTTCACCTGGGTCTGGAACCCTCTCCACAGGGGAGCCCTTGACTCCATACACACACTGAATACATAAACATACCTAACACACAGAGACCTGTATACAATCTAACACATGCCTAATATATACACACACCTATACATAAATATACATACCTAATACACACCTCTAATGCATACACACTCCTAATATATAGACACCTAACACACATACACAACCCTAAGACAAATATACCCCATGCTTACACACACAATACCTACTAGGCCCCCCACACACACCTAGTACACACTCCTATACATACACACACTTAACTAACATACATACACACACTCAGTCATACACATGTCTATGCATAAACACATACCCAACACATGCCCCTAAAACATACACACCTAACACACACACGCACACATACCTAAACAAAAATATACCTCTCATACACACATTTTAGTGAGAGAGAGAGAGAAGGTTTGTTTCTCTGCCCCTAGACAATCTACCATGCAGATGTCTAGATTTTTTTGGTCACTTTCAGATATAAAACACTTTAATTCCTAACTTTTTAAAGTGCAGTCCAGAACACTGGAATGCAGTCAGAAAGAATGGTTTTTTCAAAGGATGCTGGTAGGTCAGTTGTCTTTTTCCAGGAATAAAAAATGTGTCTTCCCCCTCCCTTAATTCCTAATGGATGACAGACATAAATATGAAAAGGAAAACAATGACGCTTTAGAAGACATGGTAGAAGAACATCTTGGAGAAGGCAGAGAATTCTTCAACAGGACTCACATATGCGATAAGGTAACAAAGGCAAGTAACACTACATGTAAGAGTCCCATTGTGGCAAATACCCAAACGCCCATCCACAGTAGAAAAGATAATTATGATGTATTCTCACGTTGAAATGCACTACAGAGGAGAGAATGACCCTCCATAACTGCGCACACATAAAAATAACACTTAGTCTCACAAACAAGTTGTATGAAAGAAACAAGACACACAAGAGTAGATATTCTGTGATTCCATTTACGTAAAGTACAAACACAAGCAAAACTAATCTCTGCTGTTTTGGTCTGGGGTAGTAGTAACTCTCAGGCGCTGTCAGTCTGGGAGCAGAGGTCCTCCTCAGACACTGGTGGGTGCTGTTTCTCCCTTGCAGTGTTGGGCACACAGGTGTGTTTATTTTATGAAGTGTGCAACACATTTTGCACAGTTAAAATATATGGAATTTTCAATGCCTACACAGACTGAGTGACTTAAACAACAGAAATTCATTTTCTCACAACTGTGCAGACTGGAAGTCCAAGATGAAGGTGTCAGAGGTTTGGTTTCTCCTGAGGCCTCTCTCCTTGGCTTACAGACAGCCACCTTCTCCCTGTGTCCTCACACAGCCTTCCTCCTGGACGTGCACAACCCTGAGTGTCTCTCTGTATATCCAAATTGCCTCTTCTTCCCTGGTGGCTCAGATGGTAAAGAATCTACCTGCAACACAGGAGACCCAGGTTCGATCCCTGGGTCGGGAAGATCTCTTGGAGAAGGAAATGGCAACCCACTCCAGTATTCTTGCCTGGGAAATCCCATGGACAGAGGAGACTACAGTCCATGGGATCACAGAGTCAGACATGACTTAGCAACTAAACAACATAACATCCCCAATTGGATTGACTCCTTTTAACTTAATCACCTCTCAAAAGGCCCAAACTCCAAATTCAAGCACATTCTAAAGAACTAGAATTTAGGGCTTCAACATATGAATTTGAGAGGAGACAAAATTCAACCCGTAACACCCTGCCCCGGCTGTATTGCTTGGTTGTCCTGATAGTATGTATTCACACAGGGCAAATTTTATGATAGGCAAGAAAAAACATGGGCTTAGAATCAGAGTGATGTGGGTACTGGAGGTGGGAGAGCTGCTGGCAGAACCAAAATCCACCCAATGGTAAATCACGGGGACAGAGGGCAGGTGGGAGAACATCAACAGCCCCTTCTGTGCCTTCCCTGACCATCTTGTCTAAGTCAGCACTTCTGGTCACTTTCTGGCTCTCTACCTTGCATCATTTTTTTATTTCCTTATTTTCAGTAAGATATAAGATATTTTTACTAAGATATAAATCACATATGATAAACTTTACCCATTTAAAGTATGCAGTTCAGAAGGCTTTGATACATTCACAGGGTTGTACAACCATCACCCCTATCTAATTCCAGGTCATATTTGTCACCCCAGAAAGAAGCCTGTACTCATTAGCAGTCACTGACACACCATGTTTTTATTTTCCCAATGACTATCATCCTCACCACTAGAACATGAACTTCTTGAAAGCAGACACTTTGATTTGTTCACTTTTCTGTCCTCAACCCTTAAGAAAGGGTACACGGTATCATGTTGGCCAAAAAGTTCATTTGGGTTTTTCCATGACATCTTACGGGAAAACCCAAATGAGCTTTTCGGCCAACCCAATATGTGCCAGTAACTCAAGTAAATATTTAATTTGATTTAATATAGGAACCAGAAACTGACTTGAGATATTGAGTTTAAAAAAAAAAAAAAAAGACCAGAAATGGTATGTCACGGGTTTATTCCACCCACCATGAACCTTGTGCTGATAACACAGACAGATACTCCTTGGCTGGACTTTGGTATCCAACCCAGAAACGCATGAGGCCTCTCTTAGGGCACTAGCTCCATAAACTGGGTTTGGAGGCTTTCAGATTTAGAGGCCTGCAGTTGAAAAGTTTTCTTTTGCTGTGAGTTACACTGGCTGCGATTGAATTCTTCTCTTGTGTCTCAGTGAATTTTAACACGTCTAAACGTTAGAGTGAGTTGACGAGGTGATGGCTGCTCCGCTTATGAGACAGTACAGGCTCTGCTATCAGCCTGGTCATGCAGGGCCTTGTGGAGCCCTCCCGGGTACAAAAGTGTTTCTGTAGCCCCCATTTCTTATTTGTAGGCCTTCCGAGTTCCAAAGGGCAGGTTCAAGCAGTTACTTATTGGAAAAGAGAGGGAAAGCAGAAACAAAGGAAAAGCTGTCAAGAAACAACAGTGAGGTAACAAAGCAGAATTCTACTTCCTCTTCAAGGGGTGAATGACAATCTGATCCACATCTCTGAGTTCTTCTACAGGAACCAAGGCCCCCACCAAGGTGGAGGATGGTAACTTCAGACTGAACACGGAGCATTAGACCTCAGACTGGTTGGAACCAGCAGGTTGATGACTGAGATTCCTGGACCACCGCCCTCTTAGCTCACCACCAACCAGCCAGAGGAAACTTACACATCTGATAGCCCTTACTCCAAAATTTGCCTTTAAAAACTGTTCCCTAAAATCATGGGTGAGTTCGAGTCTTTTGAGCATGAGCCGCCCATCTGCTTGGCCCTTGAAATAAGCCCTTCTCTGCTCCAAACTCTGACATTTCAGTTTGTGTCGCCTCACTACAATGGGCACAGGAATTTGGGTTTGACAACAGTGTTTCCTCAAAGCAATGTAAGTCACCTCCTTAAGCCTCAGTGTTCCCATCTGTAAAATGGGGTGGGGGAGGGGAGATAACAGCACCATCTTACAGGACTGTTGTGATGGTAAAATGAACAAAAACTACATGTTGACGTGTAATAAGCGCTCCTCGGCCATTAGCCAGGAACGCTGAATGAGACAGCAGTTGTCGCACCCAAGACGGGACACAAGATAAAGCACAAATCACACACATCATCTGGATGAGTCAGTCTCCTTTTTGCTAGACATTCTGAATAGTCACTACATTCTGGGTATCTGGC
The DNA here is from genome assembly GCF_910594005.1 of Cervus elaphus. Lineage (NCBI taxonomy): Eukaryota > Metazoa > Chordata > Mammalia > Artiodactyla > Cervidae > Cervus > Cervus elaphus. Next base: position 41,112,869 of record NC_057838.1, on the reverse strand, counting down.
CAGGAAAACTAAATGCTATAATAATATCTGTTCAAAAGAATATTTATAAAGATTAGTAAATATGCTATCTCTGTGTCCTTGGGCAAATCACTTCTCTGAACTTTGATGTTCTTATCTGTTAAATGAGACAATCTATACAATGAGTGACCATGAAGATTAAAAGTGACAACACATGAAAAATGCCGGGGACACTGTGGGTTTCAACAAATGATAGTTACAAATATCATCTTTATCCTAAGTTTTAAGGCTCCTTCTCTAAAACCCTAGGCCCCAGAAGAGTTTAGGGAATCAAAAAAGGGGGGCATGTACAGTGTACTTTGTGATATCCATAGTGGGTCTAGGGAAGTAGATGACCATTGAACACAGCAATACTTCTGCAGTGGGATCTGTGGAAATTCACAGAAGGGTGATCAATCATGTGGATTAACCAATAGCACTAGTAGGTAAAGGTCAGGTTTAGCCAAATGACCAGAGGTCAGGGCAGATTTCAATGCCAAATGAGCAATGAAAACACTTTCAGTTTTCAGAATTTACAGACTTGCAGAGAAGGGATAATGAATTTGTACTTCTGTCTCAGAGATCAGAATCTTTAGTTTCTCACTCTCTTCCCTGAAAGGGGCAATGGAAACAAACATCTTCATTTTCCAAAGCATGGAAGGCTTAACTATTTTAAAAGGGGGGTGGGGTGGGGAAATGATGACAGTATCCCAATAAGAATGATAAATGCAAAAGGAGGAAGAGAAAAGATGGTCCAAAATGGAAACTAATTTTAGTAACAGCAATGGATTAAAAGGAAAAAAGCCCTTGCTTACAAATTCAAAAACAAAAACTATCACACTGACGTGTCTTCCCAAATTTGGTTGAAACATCCCTCCTGGTTTTGGAGAGGTCTTCTCTTGAGCCGCTGCCAAGAACACATTCCCATGGCCAAGTGAAAGACTTAAAATTGCGAATGCAAATCCAAACATGGAGCAGCCGTTCCAGGAACAGCCAGAGCGTGACTCTGGTGGTCCAGACACCTCCTGGATGACAGAATTAGCTCATCCCGGAAAGTGTCCCCAACCTTTAGTTGGGTCACCAATTGCCAAAAGTATATAAATACTACCCATTTCACTGATTTGTTCTGAGCTCCCTGTCAAAATAATCAATGTGCTCCCATAATACAGGGACAGCTTCCAGGCACTGGAGTTGAGCATCCTCAGAGAGAGAAGGATGAAGAGCCGGAGCAGCAGCTGACAGACAGGCTACCTCAGCAATCGGGGCAGATAACAGGTGTTGTGGAAGATGTTGTTCCTACTTAAGGCTCCAATGCAGCTGAATTCTGCCATATAAATTATTAAAGAACGTGCAGAACATTACACAGTTCATGTACTTAATGATTATAGTTCACAGTCTAGGTCAGATATAATTAGATGTTACATTAAAATAGCTTCACAGAGCCATTTATTCTGATTTAATTACTTAAAATGATAGCATAATGAGCAACGCTTTCAAGGAAAAAAAAGTACTTTTTTAAATGGGCTCATTTTAAGTTAATACGAAGAAAATTAATCATTTTACTGAATGGAGGAAGATGAGTCCACGTCTTCAGCGGCATTGATTCCGTGTCACAAAGGTTATTTCCCTTTGATGACATGTTGCGAGTGATAGGGAAATAGACTCTTTTTTCTCGTGGGAATATAGATTCTCATTTTTACCATTCCCTTTAAATCTTGCTCTCTTCCATGCGAGCCTTACCACCGGCAATGATGACTTTTAATGCCAGCACTGAGACACAAACATCCCAATGAGAACATCTCTGTGAACTGTAGGGAGTTACGAACAACGGTCCACATCTATTTCACAGATTGTATTAGCATTTTATCAGAAGCAGCCAGAGGCACAGTGGTTACATACACTTACTCTGTCATCAGACAGGGACAGGGTTTAAGGCGAAGCTTTGCCACTTACACGTATGAGACTGTTCACAACTTAATATGGCTTGTCTGGGCCTCAGTTTTCTCATCTTGAAACTGGGGGTTAAAACAGCACCTATCTTATAGGGTTGTTTTGAAAGTCAAATGAGATTGAGCATGCAAAGCAATTAGCATGGAGAAGCTGATAATAATTCTTAGCTCTTATTATTATAAATAGAGATAACAAATATTTTCCTGGCTCTTAGCCCCCACCCTGTACATACTCCTCAAAGATTTTAGGCTCCAGCTGCATTTTTCTAGTACAAATTATAAAAGACTTGAAAGAAAAAGATGGGGGCTCCTCCAACCCAACTGCTTCCTTCTGTTTTTAATAACTACAAATGATAAGAGACCCTCCTATAAAGCTTTTGAGACTAGTATCAGTTCACTCCAAAAAAAAAAAAAAATCCTACATGGTTTTAAAAACATATGGCAATATTTATCTGCTATTTCTCTGTCCTGAGTCAGGCTTTGTAGTGAAAATATTCAATGCTGGGCTCAGGGGAAATGGGGGAAAATTTTTAAATCAAAAACCTTCCTATGAATACCCTCTTCAGACAGCTGTAAATACTACTCAGGGGATGTGGTATCTATGTGAATCCTGGGACGCTTAGCAAAGGTGATGACAGAAAACACTGGCTTATGGATACAGGGGGCCATGGCAGCCAAAATAATGTGTCAAACTTGGCCTTGCATGAGTGAACACCATCCAAGAGAAAGCTGACACAATCTCCCAATGTATAACATTCTGGATGAGAAAAACTCAAGGAGCCAAAGGGCTTTGAGACCATGGGCTGTCACTTGCTTGTATTCAAAATGAACTTCACTTCCTTGGGAAGGGGATCTTTGTGCCATGTTGAGTTGAAAAAGTGGTGCAGAGGAGTATCTTACTTTGGGTTCCTCCAAAAGCTGACTCTAAAGCAAATGTTTAGGCACACGGAGTTTATCTGGGATGCGTGATGGTCAGTTTTATGTGTCAGTGTGGCTAGGCAATTGTCCCTGCTTATTCAATTAAACACTAATTGCTGTGAAGGTATTTTGTAGAAGTGATTAACATCTACAATAAGTTGACCTTATATAAAAGAAATTGTCCTCTATTACCTGGTGGGCTCCACCTGATCCGTTGGAAGGCCTAAAGAGCAGAATTGAGATTTCCCCAAGGAAGAAGAGATCCTGTGACTAAGTGCCAACGTCTGCCCAACAGTTCCCAGGCAAACTCTCCTGCCTTATGGAATGTGAACCCACCACGGTCCTAGTCCATGCCACCACAATCACATAAGTCAATTCTTGCCAATCAATCTCTTAATACATACAGAAAGAATTTTCATTTTCTTTAATGAGTTTTTTCAATTTTTTGGAATCACTTTCTTTGTTTTTGTTCTGGAGCTTACTACATACATCTTACTTTCTCAAAATAAGCTTCAGATTGCTATTACCTTAATTCCAGTGAGATACAGAAAGGTTACTCCCATGTGGCTCCATTCTCCTTTCTCTTTTTTGGGTTATTTTGTATATATTAAGTCAACATGTGTTAGAAATGTGTAATAATGCATTGTTCTAATTAATGTTATAATTTTTATAATTCTATAACTTTTATAATTTTATATCTTTTAACTCTTAAAGAAACTAAGAAAAGAATGGAGAATAAACAAATATTTATAGTTTGTGTTACATTAGCCTCTTTTTTTTTTTTATCCTTTCTGGTTCCTTTCATTTGTTCCTCTGGATTTGGGTCACCATCTGGAATCATTTTCTTAGTCCAATACAGCTTTGCTCTAAACCTGTCTCTTTTGAGCTATTATTGGCAAATATATCACATTTCTACATCCTATAAGCCCAACAATATATAATACACACATTGTCTTATACAATGTCTTTTTAAATTAAGAGAAGGAAGGAGAAAAATTTGCATTTATATATCATTTCTTATAAATGACCAACCTAGACAGCATATTAAAGTTGTGACCAACCTAGCCAGCATATTAAAAAGCAGAAACATTACTTTGCCAACAAAGGTCCATCTAGTCAAGGCTATGGTTTTACCAGTAGTCATGTATGGATGTGAGAGTTGGACCATAAAGAAAGCTGAGTGCCAAAGAATTGATGCTTTTGAACTGTGGTGTTGGAAAAGACTCTTGAGAGTCCCTTGGACTACAAGGAGACTCAATCAGTCCATCCTGAAGGAGATCAGTCCTAAGTGTTCATTGGAAGGACTGATGCTGAAGCTGAAACTCCAGTACTTTGGCTACCTGATGCAAAGAACTGACTCATTGGAAAAGACCCTGATGCTGGGAAAGATTGAAGGTGGGAGGAGAAGAGGACGACAGAGGATGAGATGGTTGGATGGCACCACGGACTCAACACACATGAGTTTGGGTAAACTCCGGGAGCTGGTGATGGACAGGGAAGCCTGGCATGCTGCAGTCCGTGGAGTCCCTAAGAGTCAGACAAGACTGAGCGACTGAACTGAACTAACTGATCATTTCTTATCATGAACTTTACTAGTAGTTTATTTTGTTTTGTTTGTGTGCATTCAAATTACTATCCTGAGTTACCTGCTTTCACCTGAAGAACTTCCTTTAATATTTGTAAAGTGAGTCTACTAGCAATTAATTTATCAAATTTTGTTTATCTGGCAATGTCTTTATATTTTGCCTTTATTTTTGAAAAACAGCTATGCTCGATAAAGAATTCTTGACTGACCATCTTTTCTTTGAACACTTTGAATGTTATCCCACTGCCTCTAGCTGCCATTGCTTCTGATGAAAACTTAAGCTATTAATCTTGTTGGGGTTTCCTTATAAGTGACATCATTTTTCTCTTGCTGCTTTCAAGATTTTCTCCTTATTTTGGGCTTTAAGCATTTTGATTATGATATATCTATGGATTCTTTTGAATTTATCCTCCTAAGAGTTTGAGTTTCTTGAATGTATAAAGTTTTCTTCACATTTGGGAAATCTCAGTAATTATTTCTTTGAAAAGAAATTTTTTCTTATTCATTTCACTTCCCTCCTTTTGATACTCCTATTACTCATGTTTGTGCATTTAATAGTGTCTCACATTTCTGGAGACTCTGGTCATTTTTCTCATCCCCTTTTCTCCCCCTTCTATTCTTTGGTTTGCATAATCTCTATTAATCTATCTTCGAATTCACTGATTCTTCTGTCAGTTCAAATATACAGATGGGCTTTTCTAGTAAAATTTTTATTTCGGTTATTGTATGTCTCAGATTCAAAATTTCCATGCAAGTTCTTCTTTATAATTTCGATCTCTTTATTGACAGTCTATTTGATGTGACATTTCATCATATCTTTCCTTACTTCTTTCATCATGATTTCCTTTAGCTCTTTGAACAGATTTTAATAGCTACTTTAAAGTTTTTTAAATCTAATATCCAGTCACTCTGACAGGCAGTGTTTTTACCATTTCTTCCCCAGATCTATGAGCCACACTTTCTTATTTCTCTGCATGTCTTATAATTTTTAGTTGGAAACTGGACATTTTAGATTATCTATTGCAACAACTCTGGCTACGAGTCCACTCTTCTCTAGGGTTTGTTATTATTTGCTTGTTTACTTGTTTAGTGATTGGCTGGATTATCCGAGTTAAGTCTATTTCACCCCGTACTGTAAAATCTCTAACGTTTCTCCTCAGGGAGAATCTCAGGGATCACAGCTTGGGATATGCCCACCTTCACCCTGGGATGCCAAGAGTTTTAGCAGATTCTTTTTAAGTTTCTCTTTCCCTGGCCACCACCAGCTGTGTCGCTATCACATCCGAGTGGCACTTACCAATTAGTATTGCTGACTGATCACTCTATTATTTTCAACAATGCCTCTGGGGCATAAGTTACTTCATGGATTGATTCAATCACATTCCATTTCCTTTGAAAGGATAACTGCCAGGGTCATTGTTTGAGATTTTTTTTCAGAAAAAAAAACTGCCAGCTCTTTTCATTTCTTGCCAGCAAATTATTGTAGTTTCATGTAGTTTAGCTTGTACCTCTAATGAATCTATCAATCTATCAATTTATCTTTCACCACACCTCTCACTATTTTTGAGAGGGCCCTTTGACTTGAACTTTTCCACACTATGCTGCAAATGAAGTCAGTTCCTTTGGAAAGATGTTTGGAGCTCTCTATTCTATGTCTCGCTTTCAGCCCCCCACCCCCACCACCTCCGCCCTGCCCCGGCTCGCCCCCTGCCAGGCAAAGTCTCTTTAGCCAAAGCTCTGGTGCTCAGGCATTGACAATCTCTTTGAGCTAGAATTCTGTGGAGGGAGGGCTAGCAACTCCAAGTCACCCTATCTTGTCTCTGTCAGTATGGAACCCATATCTCAAAAGCCAGATTAAGGGCTAGGGCCCCAGTAGCCTCAGTGGTGCTGCATCCAGTGTAGAAGCTCCATTCTGTGAGAGCTGTCTGGGCCAAAAAACTGAGCTCCCACTGTTACCTAAAACACTTGGTTTGCCTCTTGGTGAGTATCAAGTCAAGAGACACAACCGAGCCAAAGATCAAGAAAAGGATTAATTACTACTTGCAGCAAGTGGGGAATTACCAGGGATCATTCCCAAAGCAGTGTCTCCCTGAACACCAAAACTGCCCTTTAAGCTAAGTGCTCAGTCACTTCAGTCCTGTCTGACTCTGTGACCTGAAAAGAGTCTGTAACCCACCGGGCTCCTCTGTCCATGGGATTCTCCAGGCAAGAATGCTAGAGTGGGTTACCACTTCCTACTCCAGGGGATCTTCCCGACCCAGGAATCAAACCCGCACCTCTTATATCTCCTGCATTAGAACATGGGTTCTTTACCACAGGGCCACCTGGGGGGTACATGCATATTGATGACAGTCTGGGAGGGGTGCCACAGAGTTTAAGCTGTAGTTGACTAAAGACATGAGGGTCAGAAAAGGTCAACATCATCATCTCTGAGGTTCCAGTTGATCTGGTCATTGAGCACTTCAGGCTAATGTTTACCATTGAAACAGAACAGGGAGTCTTTACAACTGATATAACATGTTTTCTATAACATATTGCTATTTTTTCTTCTCTTGCCTGTTTCCACATTCTTTCGCTCCCTTAATTACTGAGATGTTTTCAAGGGCAAGCACCGTGGCCACGCTTAGGTCACAAAATGGCTTAGGCTAGAAGTGGCTTCTCTTCTGTCAAGAAAGTCATATCTAGTTCTCTTTCTTTAGGGACTCCCTGCTCTCTCAGCTTACACCACCTCTCAGCCTCACTTGCCCCAAAGTTTTCCCAGCAAAGGTAGTGGCAGGCAGGCTTCAAGATGCTGACAAGGGGAAGCTCTGTGTTCTTGGCTTCATCAGTCCAGAATGGGATTTCTGTTTCACTGAGTTGAGAGGGAGCAGGTCATGATTCAGACATCAGAGACTCTCACCAAACTCAAGCTCTTACTAAATATTAGATTTTGTTCAGTAAATATTTCTTCATTTCCTCTGTGTCCTTAGGGTCATTTCCAGAGATGCATTTTTTTTTCTTTTATAGTTTTGACAAGTTTCACTGGGGATGGGTCAGCAGAGGCTCCCATGCAGTTATGCCAGAAGTCAAACCCAGTTGAGTATTTAAATATTAATTTGACTCATAATCTTCCTGGAAGAATGACAAGGGGATGTATTCTGAGACTTATTTGAAAGTATATTGCATATCCTGTTTCCACTGGCTCAGAAATTTCAGGCAAATGATTTTACCTCTTTGTGTCTTTGTTTCCTCATCTGTTGTGATGAGAAAAGCTGATCCCTACATGACAGAGATGCTATGAGAAACTGAAATGACCTATCCAAAGTGTTGGACACAAAATGGATTTTAGGAAAATGAACTGGTTTTTATCCTTATGAGAATGAGCTCAGAGAAGAAATTGGCCCGTAGAAGAGAAGGATCTCAGGGTCAGGAATACCTGATGTTCTTTGATGACAAATCAACCCTCCCTTGATGATGTGATCCCCCACTCCCCTACTCTCTCTCTGTCTCTGTCTGTCTGTCTGTCTCTCTCTCATGCACACACACACAGAGTGTACAGTTCATTCAAGCAGAAAGAGAAAAATAACAGCTGACCAATTATTCTGTTTAGGAATCCAGTTTATCAATATAATATGCTCATAGGAAACCCTCCAGTACTCCAGGGACATTTACAAAGTAGATAATGACAATGTTTGAGTTATTATATTCATAGCTTATCAACAGAGTAGGAAATTAGGAGGGGAAACGTCCCCTAAACCAGCACTAACATGACTAGGTCCTTTCCGCAGTAGTTCTCCAACTGTGGAGAACTTAATTGAAAATGCTCGCGTCTGGTGTCCTCCCCTTCTTCCTTTGGAAATTCTGATTCTTGATCTCTGGCTCAGTCTCTGGAGCTGGCATTACTAACAGTCCCTAGGGGATTCTTATGTAAGTGATCTTACTACAGTGAGAATCAACCCATCCACTGGAAGCTGACTCAAGCATTTATAACAACTTCCAGGATTTTTCTGAACCAAATATACAAAAGATGCATGTACTGGGCCCCCCTTGAGATGCCTGTAGGAACTCTTAATTAGCTTTAGTTGTTAATTCAAGCCCCTCTCTCAGGAAAATCTGACAGCAGCCCCAAATCCCTGTGCACAACCAGAATACCTCCACATCGTCCTTCCAGCAAAAGAAGAGACAGATCATTCCAGGGACTGTTTTTAGAGTTGTTTCCCACCCTTCCCCAGCTCTGCTGCATGTATCAAAGGTGCCAATGTTTGTAGCTGCACTTCTTAAGTCCCTGGGTCATCTGACTTCTTGCTGAGCTATTTTGCCCAACTGGAGGTACTAGGAGTATCTCTCCCTCTCCACTGTGTCCAAGTCAGCAGCAACATCTCCTGTGTGCTTTAGTTCCCCCTGGACAGACCCTCCAGGTGCCCACTTTCTGGATGACCTTTGCACCTGGGATCCTGTAACCCCACCTCCTCCTGGGGCTCACCGGCTTTGTCTTCTCAGCTCCTCCAGTTCCCTGCCTTCAATGCCCTTCACTGCAAAAATTGGTTGAGGGGGCTTCTGTCTTTCAGCTTAGATCTTGAGTAACACAGATCTGGCAAATACAGGTGAGATTTACAGTGGGGAGGGGAAGGTACAGTTTGCAGAATACAAGGAAGAACAGGGAGACAAATAGAGACCTTCATCCTGAAGAACCTTCACTGGTCAACCTCCTACTTCCCACCTGCAAAAAAGAAAGTGGGGAAGGGATATGGTAACAAGGGGGCTGGAACTAAAGGAAAGCAGTCAGTGGGTTCAAAGCAGACCAAATCATGGGTCACTTTACCACAGATCAACACTTCTCAAAGTTAGCTCTACTGATGGTCTTGGTTAGCTAATTCTTTGTTGTGCGGGATATCCCATGCATTATAGAGTGTTGAGCAGCACCCCTGCTCGTATCCACCAGATGCCAGTCACAAACTCCCTCCTGAGTTGTGACAAGCCCAAAGGTCTCCAGATGTTGCCCACTGGCAAATGATCTACTCTGCCCACAATTTGGAAACTGGACTGAGACTCAGTGGCAGAATTCATGGACTCCAAAGCCATTCATCTGCCGCATTTCTTGGATGAGGCCAAGAGAAGTCAGCTTAGATGAGGAAAAGCAGTTACTGTCATCTGCTCTAAAAAAAGTAGCCACAACTAGGACAAGCACTCAGAGTTGTCACCAGGAAAGACAGCATCCCAACAAACCTCTCTGCCACATTCATCGTCTTTTTCTCTTCCCCCAGTAATCCAGGTGAAATCAGGTACAAAGCAAAGAGCAGACTAGCTTCAGAGACGGGAGATAGAAGAGTGGGAAAGGAAGCAGGAAGATCTTTCCCTTTGGCCTAAATTTCATCAAGATGCCAGGAGTGTTGCCTTTTGGTTCTAGAGCCTCAAGTCTTTTGGGTACATGGAGGCTAAGGAGTCAAATAGACCAAGATTTCAAACCCAAAACTACTTAATTTGGACAAGTTGCTCAATCCTCTGAGCCTCAGTTTCCCTACCTGTCAAATGTGAGTCATAATACCTTCCTTTCTGATGAAAACATCAGGAATCGAGGGCATGCTTGTCAAGAGCTGCTGTGAGGCACTCACCAGATGAGAAGCTGGGGAACTATGGCCCAGGGTCACATCTGGTTCACCTAAGGTTGCCAGGTTTAGGAAACAAAATGCTTCATCTGGCAACCCTACCTGCTGACCACATGCTTTTGTAAATGAAGTCTTACTGGACACAGCCTCGCCTGTTGGTAGGTAGGGCGTAGTAGGTAGGGTGGAGTAGCTGCGAGGGACCATGCCACGCAGCCTGCACGGGTCGTTGTTGTTCACACGAGCAGGTGTCCCCCTGCTGTCCACGGTGACATGAGGAGCAGTCAGCAGAGTGATTATGAGCAGGACTCTGCAAGCACTCACACTTCCGGGGTTTGAATCCTGGTTCCAGCATGGGGCGCTGAGCAGGTGCCTTAGCCTCCTAGTGCCTCAGGTTCTACTCCTGTCAAGGGCTGTGACATCAGAGCTGTCACAGGAAACTAGAGCGCACTCGTGTCGGTTCGTCGTTCTGGGCTTACTCAGAAAGCCGCGCATCCTCTCATGGGGTCCTTGTGAAGGTTCAACAAAGTAATGTAGGTGAAGGCCAAGAGCAGAGCTGGCCACACAGGAAGTACTTAAGACAGTTTCATCGTTACTACAAAAGTTTGAAAGTTCGACAGCTACTATTTTAAATACTACCATTACTTCTACTACTACCAGCCCACCACTGCTATTACTTCACTGTGCTATTGTGAGGATTTAAAGAGCTATGGGTGGGAAAGGTCTGGCCATAGTAAATGCTCAATAAACACCACATTTTTTAAGTTCAAAAGACCTCTTCGATCAGTATGAAATAAATAATAATAATAAAATTCTATTTGAAAAGCATTTATTTGCAGTGTTTTTCTTTCCTAGTACAACAAAACTTTCGGCACATCTTATAGATGACAGCATCTTATGGTTGACGAATTATAGTACTTAGATCCACTCTCCTCCTGAGTCCCTGGAATAGGTGTGCACATCAAATTCAGTGACCTTCTCAGTGGTCAGTGCCAGGTAATCAAAGAGAAAATTTGCCCCTAACACCTTCTAAAAATGGATTACCAGAAACACAATTACGTCTAGAATAAACACATTTGCTTTGCTGTCCTCTACCATTCTCCTGGGTCCCTGTCCATCTGCCCAGAGCAGGGTCTTGAGCCCTAGCCAGATCTGGCAGCTGTGCTCAAAGACCAGCGAAACTCGGGAGGGTGTGCCATTCCCCATCTAGCTCTGACCCCTGGCGGCCCTTCAATCCCTGGAGACTTCTCCCCGCATCCTGTGTAGGGCAGCGCGGCCGGGGGCAGTCACCGTGTCTCCTTGACTCTCCCAATGGTCTCTCGGTTCCCCAAATCACACCCGCTCACTAAGGGTAGACAGCAGAAGAGGGGAAGAGCTCTTCATTGCTCGATCTCGGCCCCTGCCTGGGATTTGGCTCAGAATCCTGGGCCTCTGCGGGCCTGGCAGAGCCCATAGGAGGCAAGTGTGTTAATGGTCCAATGAACAGGAAACATTTACGGGGAGGGCTTTACTTCATGTTACCTTAGTTCCTCTTCTTTTAATGAGGCTGGGTCCACCACTGGAAGCTGCGGGAAGAGGGGCCCTGACAAACCACAGCTTCAACTTCCAGGCTGTGGCTGTGAAAAGTTAGGAAGAGTTTGATCTTCCATGGGGGTGATGGCAGGCCAAGGGGCAGGAGCCAAGGAGGACCTGGGACAGAGCATGGGAACCCTCACTTCATCCCCAGGGTCGAAGAAGCTACAGTACCTTCTCAGGGAAGGTACTGAAAAGCCAGAGGCATTGGTGACTCTGCCAGGCTCCTGACAAGTGTCCATCTCACCAACCCTAAGTCCTTTGACTCACAATGGACGAGTCCTGACCAGTGACAGGCATGGCCCTCACCAGCCTCGGCTTCTGATCCGTGATGAGACAAAGTTGGCTGGGAAAGATGGATTACACTGTGGCAACATAAGCCTCATGAAGGGAGTAACAAAGGTGTGTCTACACACACACAGTCTTCAGCCTCTGCCCTCCATCTCCCCCACCCCAGGCCTGAACTGCTTCTTCTCCAAATATAACCTGGGGGATGGGGGTGGATCCCTAGCTTCAGATCCTACCCCTGCCACTTGCTAACTGACCGGCCTGCAGCAAGGGCATCATCCTCTCTGGGCCTGACTTTCCCCATCTTTAGAAAGGGGATGCTGATGCTAACAATACCGATGTCATAGGGTGACTAGATTAAGCGAGAGGCAAGCATGGCCAACATTCAAGGTAAGTGTGGATAAACTGGACAGAGTGAGATAGAGTCGTGTTGCCTTGACTGTGGGCTTGGGTGCACCGGGAGCTTAACCAAAGGAGCTGGAGGAAGTTCAGGTAACCAGCGGGGCCTGAGGGATTGGTCCTGGTCCCTCCCTACCGTATAACCCTTTCACCCTAACTCTTTGCCCCTTCTTCAGAAACAGCCACAAACACTGATTGAATATTTGCCATGTACCAAGAGCTGGGGTTCCAGGCCAAGCAAGACTCCTCACCTGCCCCCCAGGCTGTCCCAGGCTCCTGTCCCAGAGGCTCTGAGGAAGACAGTTATTCTCAAGGACCCACGGCAACAGGGCAGTGCTGGCGGAGGCAGTCAAGGGCTCCTCAAAGCAGAGAAGGCTGGCACGCTGGGCTGTACCACGCGGGGAGCTGCTAACTGCTACCTGCCTCCAGGGCCCCACCCAGAGGTCCCCCACCTCTGCCTCAGGCCTTCTCTGGCACAGGGTGTAGTATCCAGTTGGGGGTGGGCGTTGGTGGATGTGAGCCTCAGCTTCCTTGCCCCTCCGTGGTGTGCCCCGTGCAGGACCCCAGGGGTCCCAGGGGGACGGAGCCCAGGTGTCCCCAGCAGTAGTCTGCTCAGGGACTCCCCAGTATTGATCCGATTCCCTCCCTTCTGTCTCATTTCCCCACTCCCTCAGCATGCCCCCGGGGATCACCTCCCAAGTAACCGTTCGCACCCAAATGCTGGCGTCAGGTGGACTGCAGACACGGAGGCCAGCCCTCTGTGAAGGGGCTTGCAGGCTCGTGGGCGGCGCAGCTGGCCCTCCCAGCTCAGGCCATTTCAGCCACGCTGACAAGTAGCTGACAAGTACCGTGGCTCCAGAGCTCCCCGCCAGCTGGGCCGAACCGAGGCCTGTCAGGCTGGCATCACCTCTTGCTTCTCCCTCTGCCAGGTCCTACTTCCTCTCACAGGACCTGCTCCTTAGTCAACTTGTGGCACCCTGAGCTCCATCCCAGAGTCTGCTTTGGGGGAAACCCCACCTACGAGGCTCCCCAAAGGCAAATCTGTGTTTCAGATCTCAGCTCAGGCTGAGGGAGAGGGGAGAAGGGGGAGGCGGGGAGAGAGCTAGCACAAACCCAGGGCCGCTTCCCGCATGCGCGCTAAGGCTGCCCTGGACCACACAGCCTGTCAAGCTGCCAGGTGGGAGGCAGGGAAGAGTTAGGATTGAGGACAGAGAGAGAGAGAGAGATGGCTGGGCCTCTTCCCGAGGGCTGCGCTCTGCTCCCAACGCTCTCTGGCCTCAAAGATGGGAGAAGAAGGGGAGAGAGGACCCTGCCCATGGGGCCCTGGCCTTTTCATGCAACGTCCCCACCCCCTCGGAGAAGATGGCTCAGCGCTTGCCTTAAGGGTAAGTCAAAAGGATGGAGGCACCTGGAAATCCCTCCCTGGAAGGCCACGATTCCTGGTCTTTGTCTGTCCCGGGAATGCTGTTCTTTCAGCCTGTGAGTGGCTCTTGGAGGTTCTGCCAAACCCTGTAAACTGGGGTCCAGGAGCCCAGCTCCACCCCGGCCTCTGCCTGCAGCCTTCAGTCAGATCCCTGGAGAGCTCCCGTGTAGCCCCTAGAGATACCTGCCTCACCAGATGTGCACAGTCAACAGGCATCATCTTAGTAAGAGCGGGACCGGTCGTGTAGGAGACTCAGAGCTGAGCCCTAACCCTTGAGGAGCTTGAGAACCCAAGTGAAGAACTTACACAGACCCAAATGACTACAGGGCTAAGCAACAGATGCTAAGTGACATGTAAATAACTTCTAAAGAAAAGCGCCTGTAGGAAAATACCTCCCTCAGTTGGAACGGTCAGGAAGCTTTGGGAAGGAGGAAATATGACTTCAAGGACCAGCCCTCTAAGCCAGTGCTGGCCAACAGACACATACCATGGAATACACAGGCACACCCTGTTTTATTGTGCTTTCCTCTATTGCGCTTCACAGATAGGTTTGGGGTGTTTTGCTGTTTTGTTTTTAACAAACTGAAAGTTTGAGCAACCCTGCATTGTCAGAGGATGTTTAGCATTTTTTAGCAATGAAATATTTTTACACTAAGGCATGGACATTACCTTTTTAGACATAATGCTTTTGTACACTTAATAGACTACAGTATAGTGTAAACATAACTATTATATGCACCAGAAAACCAAAACATTCATGAGACTTTCCATGTTGCAATCTTCAGTGTATTGCAGTGGACTGGAATCAAACCTGCAGTATCTCCAAGGGATGTCAGTGATGTGAGCCAAATCTCTAACTTTTTTAAACTTAAAATTTTTAGCAGCCACACAGAAACGGGTAAGGAACAAATTGCAATCATTTTAATCATATATCTTATTTGACCCCTACATAATTCAAAATATTAGTTCAACAATAATAAAAATAAACTAACTGATGTTTGCCACCTTTCTTTCATACCAAGTCTTTATACTTTCAGCACATCTCAGTGCTCACTGAAGTCCTCAATGGTCACGGGGGGTTAGTAACTGTGGTGCTAGAGAATGAAGCTGTAAGTACTCACCCCTCAGGGCATATACATAGACCAGCTGCACTGGTATCACCTTGGAACTCATAAGATGAGCAGAATCTCCGTCCCTGCCTGGACTTCCTGAATCAGAATCTACGTCTAAGAGCTCCATGTGATCTCCCATGAGATGTCGAGAAGCACAGCTCTAAGCCTTTTCCTCTCCCTCACTCCATACATCCCATCAATCACTCAGGCCTGATGAGTTTAACTGTAAAATATCTCCTAAATCCATTCTACTTGCCCCCTGGCTCCTACCAACTCCCTGGTATAAACAGCCACTCTCTTATCCTGTTCTTGGTTAAACTGTATCTCAGCAAAAATGTTGAAGTCTAAAACCCCATTGTCGTGACTTAGACCTTTGCAAACAGGGTCTTTGTAGATGATGAAGTTAGGATGCGGTTACTAGGTGGGGTCGAAATCCAGTAAGACCCACACCATTTATAAAGTGTCCTGAAAAGGGGGTATCTGGACACAGAGACAGACGCTCAAAGGAAGAACAGTGTGAAGATGAAGACAGAGATCAGAGTGATGCAGCAAAAGCCAAGGACCATCAACGATCACCAGCCAGGGCTTTTCTGGTGGCTCTGCGGTTAAGAATCTGCCTGCCAATGCAGGAGGCATGGGTTCGATCCATGGTCTGGGAAGATCCCATATGCCATGGAGCAACTAAGCCCATGGGCCACAACTACTGAGCCTGTGCTCTAGAGCCTGGGAGCCACAACTACTGGAGTGTATGTGCAACAATTACTGAAGCCCGCGTGCCCTGGAGCCTGTGTTCTGAGTCAGAAGTCCCCGGAATGAGAAGCCCACACACAGCAATGAAGAGTAGCTCCTGCTCACTGGAACTAGAGAAAGCCCATGAGCAGCAATGAAGACCAAGCAAAAAAAAAAAAAAAAAAAAGATCGCCAGCCAGCAGATCACCAGGAGACAGGCGAGAGGCATGGAAAAGACTCCCTCATAGCTCTCAGAAGGCACCAACCTTGTGGACACCTTGAGTTTGGATTTCTAGCCTCCAGAACAATAAGGTAAATTTCTATTGTCTTGTGTCATCCAGTCTGTGATACAGTACCCCAGCAAAGGAATGCACAGCCAAATCTTAGTAGCTCCTAAAGCCTCTTCCCTCTTCCACTCATGCCAGCCTTCACCCTGAAATGCTGACCTGTGAAGAATGCTCTAGTTACAACCAGAAGGACCCTCTTAAAATGAACATGGGAAAAGAGCATTCCCCCAGCCTTGTTCCTTCTGTCACTCTGCATTCCATTTCTGAACAACACCTGGTTCTCAACACCACACACACACACACACACACACACACACACATGAATCTTTCCTTTCCATGACAAACTATAACTTTTTCCCTCCTCTGGGCTTTGACACATGCTGTTCCTTTCCGGAAACACTGGTCCCTCCACTTCCCCCCTCAGCTTTCTCTACTCATCTTTCAGGTCTCACTTCCACTGCTAGTGCAGTCTGGATAAGGCCCCTGTTATTCTCTCTCCTAATACCCTCTCTTGTCCTTAATAGAGACCAGTGCTGGGCCATGAACAGATTGTTTTATGTCCATATCAACCTAAAGAATGTAAGTGTTTAGAAACTGCTATTGCAGATTGTCATGACTGCGACAAAGCAAGGAAGTGATCGCTAGACTCAACTCACTGAACAGGCTTTGGATGGGTTCAAGTACGACCCAACTTCCATGGTAGAAAGTGCACACAAATCATGTCACACAGGAGGGCCGTGTATTGATCAGTGATTGACAATCAACAGAAAACGATGGGTCCTTTACAGATATTAGAGAAGCACAGCTTCGTATTCACCACTACTCATCACTCTACTTTCATACTTTCACACATTACTTTCATAATTTCAAGATGGTGGCAACTGGGGACTTGCCTGGTGGTCCAGTGGTTAAGAATCTACCTTGCAGGGGACATGGGTTAGGTTGCTAGTCAGGGAACTGAGATCCCAGACACAAGGGGGCAACTAAGCCTACAGTGCAACTACTGAGCTTACATGCTGCAACTCAGACTGTGTATGTGTGCTAAGTTGCTCAGCCATGCTCAGTCTTTATGATCCCATGGACTACAGCCCATCAGACTCCTCTGTCCGTGGGGATTCTCCAGGCAAGAACACAGGAGTAAGTTGCCATGCCCTTCTCCAGGGGATCTTCCCAACCCAGGGATTGAGTCCCCGTCTCCTGCATTGCAGGCGGATTCTTTACCATCTTGAGCCACCAGGGAAGCCCAAAACTAAGACTAGATGTAGCAATAAATTAAAAAAAATTTTTTGAAGTATTTTAAAAAAATAAACCAAGATGGTAGCAACTACTCCTTCTGCTCACTCTGACCAAGACATAGAATAGCCCAACAACAACAACAGCAAAAAGAGTGTGATCCATATTGGATCATGACAGGCATGGGTGAGGAGGCCGTTCTAGGGCAACAGAGGGTCTGAGGTCAACATTTAAAGGTGAGAAACCACTGATAAACCGAAGACTGCCTGCAGTATTTTTAAAGCTTGATGACTTCATATTAAGGAATTCCTCAAATCTTAATATGAGGCCCAACCAGACAGATGGAGAATTCCAGGGAAATGGACAGACTCTTTCGGTCTCAGGCTGTGTTCTGTTTGCACAATTGTTTCTGGCAGAAGCCTAGAGAAAAACGCAAACCAGATGTACAGAGAGATTTTCTTTGTCAGGAGAAAAAGAAAAAGTTGCTTGTCCTGCTCTCACACTCCTGCCCCTCAAATGCAGGCCAGATTCCCATCCTTTATCTGGAACAGCTTCAAGGGACTCCAGAATCTTCTCCAGCCTCACGTGCTTGGGGGGAAACTGGGAGGCCACTGCCGAAGTGGCCCCTGGCCTCTCCCTTGAGCTCTTGAAGCTGGAGGAGCAGATGGAAATGTGATGTCTCTTGTCCCTGCAGAAGAGTGGGCACTGGGGATGCATGATGAACTTGGAGCTTAATTGAAATAAATAAGGAGAAGACTTGTGCAAGCAGTTTGGGCAGGCTGCAGGGAACTCATCTTTCTCTTAGATTCTCCAGAAAACACCATCTCCTGCTGGGGCCCCATTGGTCTTCCTCTGGGTCTTGGACATTCTGTCCCAACTGCTGTTGACCTCACCCAGAAGAGCCAGCTTTTGCAAAAAAACAAAGAAGCAAGTCAAATGTACCTTCGGCACCCCTGACAAACCCTGAAATGGCCCCAAACCTCAAAAGACTTCCTGGCTAATTAGACTGTCCTCAACAGAGCTGCCACCACCCTCCCAACCCCATCAAAACACATCTTACAGGCCATTCCCAGAACATTTGAGAACCTCATTCACAGCATGTGAGAAGGGATGCTATGGGGAAAACATGCTCCTTCAATGCCTCTCAAAGAGTAGTCCACAGATCAGGGGCATTGGCATTACCTGCGATATTAGAAGAATTTCAGGTTCTCAGGCCCCACTCCAGATCTCCTGTATCCAAGTTCTGCAGGTGAGTCCAGAGAACTATCTTAACAAGCCCTGTGGGTGGTTCTTACATGCACCCAAGTTTAAGAGCCACTGTGTCACTGATTACCCATCCCTAGATTCTCCCACTGAAACCCCGAAGGGGCCAGATGGGTGATCTAAATGACAAAACTAGATCTAAATGACAAAACTAGATCCTCCTAAGTGAGGATCAGCCAGCAAATGCCAACCCAGGGGAAACCAGGTAGAAGATGGGCCTCATTTTGCCAGATCTTTTCATTTTTCAAGAGAGATTGGAGACATGGATTTTTTTTTTTTTAATCTCCCAATTTTTAAACACTGGCTTCATTTTTTTCTAGACATAGTGCAAACCTAGCCATCTCCATTAATGACAACTTCATCCTTCCATTTCCATGGACGAAAAGTTAGCCTTGATTCAACTCTTTCTCTTTCCCCACCTCCTATCTTTCAGGACTGTCTGCTAGCTTCATCTTCAAAATGCGTCCAATATCCAGTGACTGCACCCCACCTTCACCTGTTTACAGCGCTAGACTATTCCACCCAGCATCTCTCCCCGGCAAAATGCAAAGCCTCACCCCTGGTCACCCAGGTTTCACCCTGGGCCCTCACATTCAAGTTGCAACAAAGCAGCCAGAACCATCCTTTACAAATGAAAGGCAGATCACGTGCCACCTCTGCTCACACCTGCCAGTGGCTGCTCATTCCAGTCTAGGTGAAAGCTAAAGTCCTCCAGGGCTCTACATGACCTGGCCCCGCAGTCACTTCCCCCAGCACCAACCCTCTCTCCCTGGCTCACCCCATCCAGCTGCACTAGCTCCTTGCTGTTCCTCTTTAATCCCATAACATACAATCCATGAATATATTTACTTGATCATCTGCCTGCATCTGCTAGAATTTAAGCTCCACAGAGGCAGGAATTTCTGTCTGACTGATGGATCCCGAGCACCTTGAACAGTACCTGGCACATGGTAGGTATTCAATAAATAAGTGCTGAATGAATAAATAAATGAATGTAAACTAGAGATGGCCTCCAAGCAATTCCGCATTTACAGTTCAAGAGGAATTTCTTAAAGATTTCCTCCAAGCTCACACTTTGCCCTTACTCATAAGAATTTCAGTCCTGTTGCTGGTTGTAAAAATACGAAATATTTCTGGGGCCCTTGAATCAAGAACTACCTCCCTTTCCCGTGTATAGCCCCAGCCCTAAGCACATCTAGAAAAGCACTCACGCCTTTGCAGAACTTTTTCATTCTGGAAAGTGACCTCCCTGAAGCCTGCGCAGTAATTGTTCTCTAAGCCAATGTTTTCCAAAACATTCTTCGCAACATTAGTCCCATGAGATGCTTCAAGAGAAATAAGTTCTGGAAACACACACACACACACACTCTCTCTTCTCCTTGGAGCTGACAATGCATGTTAGCATTTTAAAGGCTTCAAGAAGTCTGGTAGTGAATCCTTTATCTCTCTGTTTGCTCCCATGTTTCTCAAATTTGTTGGACCACACAATCCCTTCCCTAGGGAAACACCTATTAATACTCCAGAACGCTACTGTTCTGAGCAAGAAGTTTCAACTTCTTCAGCCTCCTGAGCGGCAGGGTAGGGGAGCTTTAACACAGTATAGTCTTTTTCCAGTTGGATACATATCATCAACTTACTGATATACAGAGACGTTCTGGTTCCCACACTTTCAGGCTCACGACATGTTTCTCTTTGCACTTCTCTCCCCAGCTGGCACTGTGTGGCCACCCCCCACCTTACTTATATCAGCTAGGGCTGTCACCATTACAAGTGACAGGAAAAAATGACTCAGGCTTAAACAAACAAAAAGGGAATTTACTGGTTCATATAGGTAGGATTAGCTTCAGGGACAGCTGGATCAATGATCAAACCATGATTTGGAGACTCAATTTCTAGCCATCCTCCAGTTTAGCCTTACACTCCAGACTCTCCCCTCGTGGTGACAATATGGTTACCATGGTACCAACCTCAAATCCACAAGGTCCAAATCCAGCAAGATAGAGCCCAAAACTTTTCTGATACCCTCTCAAAAATTTTTAGTTCTTGTGATTAAATCTGCTTAGGACATGTGACCATCTTGACCTGTGATCAGAAGCATGGGATGCATGGACCGGCTTAGGCTTGGGCCCAATATTCCATGCTTGGAGCTATAAACAATAAGGATCTATAAACAATAAGGACTGAGAATTAGTAATAAGTGGCTTATCCCTGCCCCCTGAGAGCGTGTTAGTCACTCGGTCGTGTCCGACTCTTTGTGACCCAACGGACTACCCACAAGGCTCCTCTGTCCATGAAATTCTTCAGGCAAGAATACTGGTGTGGATAGTCATTCCCTTCTCCAGGGGATCTTCCCAACCCAGGGATGGAACCTAGGTCTTCTGCATTGCAGGCAGGTTCTTTACCTTCTGAGGCACCAGGGAAGACCATTCCTGCCCCTCATTCTTCCCCAAACCAGGCATTATTACTGGAAGCAGGAGGAATGGATGCTGAGAAGGCAGTGCTCAAATGTGCACTATTCAGCCCTCTGCACACACATCCATGTAGTGTGCCTCCTCCAGGATCCCCAAGCCAGAAAGAAGCATCCCCTTTGAGGAACTGACATGAATAAACACCTGGAGAGCACAGTAGGACATTTTCAAGTGCGCAGGGGGAAGCACAGGCAATAAGAATACAAAAGATCCACAGTCAGTCAGACTTGGATCCGGGGTCTGAATGTGTGACCTTGAATGAGTTACTTAACTTCCCTGAGTTTCAGTTTCTTCATCTATAAGGATTTGAGATGTTCAGTTACTCCCACTCATGGTGCGAAATGTGGATCACAGAGTATAAAGAGTGACCCCAAGCCCGCAGTCACCCTGGGTCCCGGTGGCTGGCTCTTGCCCATCTCCCACCTCCAGACCCCACTGTGCTCACATCAGCCCCAAAGGACAGGGCCATCTCTGCCCCAAACTTCTCCAGGGACCCCTGCTCCCTGGTAGCTTGAGGCACGTCTCCCACTCATAGCACTCTGTCCACGTGGGGCTGTTCCTTGCGGTTCCTGCCTGTTACAATGGAAGTCAGCTCCTGTGTTCTCGGCCCGGGCCTCCCCCACCAGGATGAGATGCAAGACCAGAAGCAGAATATTTCCAGCAGCTGCCAGGACTCACACAAGCCAGGCAAGCTCTGGGATAAAACAAAAGTAAATACTGGTATTCAGCTTCATGCCATACAAAAGCCCTACTGACTTGAGATTAAAATGGAAGAAAGGATGCCAGGCACCAAGCCTGCAGCTTTTTTATTCTTTTCTGTTAGGAGACAACCAATCACACAGAGAAGAGTAGCAAAGCTCATTCTCCCTGTGGCAGAGATGAACCGTGGGGATGGGGAGGAGAAATGGAAAAGGGGAAAGAAGACATGAAGGAAAACAGGGACCAGGGTTGTTGGTCACGGGGCTCCAATTTCACAGGTGGGGCTTGGAGACCAGTGTTCCAAGAGACGGGGGTAACCCTGAGTTGGAGCCTCAAGCATTGAGGAAAGTGGACACACTGTGGAATTTTCATGGGGGGCTAGAGGTACATCCATTAATCGAACATGTATTAAGCACACAATGTGTGAGAGCAGGGATACAGGCGAACCCAAACTCCCCTGGCCCTGCCCTTGCTGAACTCAATGCAGACAGAAAGATAGGCGATAAACAAACCAATGCTTCCAATAAATATGTAGCTACGAACTGTTATCAACACGAAAAGAAAAACACTCTGGAGCCATAAGGAAGGGTAACAGGTGGGCATGCTCAGGGCACGAGGAGGGGGCCCCCCAAGAAGGTAACTTTTGACACGAGCAGGGAGGTACTGAGGCAACAAAGGCTGGAGCTTACTTACCATGTGATGCGGAGAAACGAGCAAGGCAGGATTGGAGGAGGAGGAAGAGGCCCAGTCATACAGGGACACGTGGCTCCCGAGAGAGTTCAGATTTGAGCCAGAGGGCCAAACCTCTTTTCCAAGTCACCTCCCTCCAATACTGTCCTATTCATGGCAGCTGCATAACATCTGAGAAATGTAATTTGCATGTGGCCTCACGTATGTGGGTGCCAGACAGCACCCACAAGGGTATGGGGGCCTTACAGTAATGCCCCCAGCTCTCTCTTGGGGGGATCTGTAGTCCACAAACCAGGAAACCCCCTGACTTGGAACATATCAAGAGGTCAAGAGACACCCAAGGGACCTCAAATAATCTCTGCCTAGGGAGGAACAGGGGAAGGAGACCAAACAAGGTTATGAGAAGCTTCCATGGAAGCCAGTGAATGGCTCTCTCCCACATCCAAGTCCTCTTGCAACTGTAACAAATTACCATGAGCTAAGTAGCCCAAAGCAAGACAAAGGTATTGCCTCATTGTTCTGGAGGTCAGGAGTCTGAAGCAGATCTCATGGGCAAAAACCAAGCTGCTGGTGAGGCGGTATTGCTTCTGGAGCCTCCAGGCTTATACTCTGCACCTTCCAGGGCCACCCACAGTCCTTGGGCCATGGCTCCCCTCCTAATGTTTTCAAGGCCAGAAACAGCACATGGGTTCCTTCTGATGTTTCCCCACTCTCACCTCTGCTTCTGCCCCGCCCCTTCACATTTAAAGGCCCTTGTGATATCATTGCTTCTCTGGCGGCTCGGCTGGTAAAGAATCCGCCTGCAATACCGGAGACAAGGATTCAATCCCGAGGTTGGGAGGATCATCTGGAGAAGGGAATGGCAACTCACTCCAGTATTCTTGCCTGGGGAATTGCATGAACAGAGGAGCCTGGAGGGCTATAGTGCATGGGGTCTTAAAGAGTTAGACATGAATGAAGAGACTGAACATGCACACATGAATGTGATATCATTGGGCCCACCCACATATTCTAGAACAGGGGTCCCCGATCTCCAGAATCTAATGCCTGATGATCTGAGGGGAAGTTGATGTAATAATAATAGAAATAAAATGCAAAATAAATTGAATGCCCTTGAATCATCCTGAAATCATCCCCTCCTCCGCTCTGCTCCATGGAAAAACTATCTTCCATGAAACCAGTTCCTGGGGCCAAAAAGGTTGGGGACTGCCGTCTAGAGTATTCTATCTCTAGGTCAGCTGATGAGCAGCCTTAATTCCATCCACAACCCTAATTCACCTCTGCCATGTCACTTGTATATCCACTGATTCCAGGGATTTGGACGTGGACGTCTTTGGGAGCCATTCCTCTGCCTACTGCATAGACTCTAGGGGCCCACTCCAGACTCACCATCAGAATCTGCCTTTTAAGAAGATCTGCAGGTGCCTGAAATGCATATTCAAGTGTGAGCAGCCCCTACCTGGGGCCAACAGGGCAGACATCTCTCTGGGCTGCCGGGCGAGTCAGTCAGGTGCAAGGACCCCTCCTGAGGTCTGGTTTTCTCAGCTGGGTTGCCACAGTTGCAAACATTCCATCTCCTTGCAGGTGAACCCCAGCCCTTTGTGGAGCATGAGGTCTTTCGTCCAGAAACATGGACTGGGGGGCAACCTCTCATAGGTGGTTTGAAGGTTCGGAAATATTCCCCAAGGGCGAGAAAATGGGCTTCGCATCTGAGTGGGAGATTTGCATGCCTCTCTGAGGAATTACAGTTTGCTCTTTGGCTGCAGCTCTGAGAATGGCTGGTCCTGGGAAGAGGTCAGAAAGCTTAATGAAAACCATGATTCACTACAGACAGTTGGCACCACTGGAGCCCAGAGCTAGGGGAGGGGTCTGGGAGGTTCCCCAGGTGAGGTCACTGAGGCTCAAGGAGGTTGGGAGCTGCTCAAGGTGTCACAGGTGAGAAGTGGAGACACTCAGAGAACGGGGAGCCAAGTTAGCGGGGTCAGCCCCACGCACCCCGTCTCTGATTGGCTGCCATGTGGGGGCTATCCCGCAACTGAGGGCCAACCCCTCACAGGAAGGAGAGAGCAGGGCTTAACATCCCCAGACCACTGGATCCGTCTGTGCTGAGGGAAAGCTGATGCTCACAACTGCCTGGACTTGGCCTGATCTGGCCAGTCCCTCAAAGCAGCCAGCCAAACCTGGAATTTTCCAGGCAGCCAGTTCAGCTGTGGAAGGGAAGTGCTCCAGCCATCACTAACCTGGACCCCAGCCTGAGATAAGGCCTGGGAACGCTGACCCAGGGCACTTCCTCCCTGGGGCAGACCTATCTGAGCCCTGGCACGTGCCCGTAGCCAGCAGCCAGGGTGTCACGTGCTATCGGGGCTGCAGACAGGTACCAGGAATGGAAAACTTCCTGGGAGTGTCCACTCCCAAGGCACAGCCTTTCCTCTGCCAGGTCCCAGAGCCCCCCAAGGAGCTGACATCTGGAAGCCTCCTTCCATACCCCAGCAATACTCAGCTTCCCTGCACTGCTGAAAAACATCTGGCTAGCTTGGCACCTAAGTGGGGTAAAAATAGCATGCCATCTTGTGAGCGGGCACCATGCCATCTCAGCAGATGGGCACCCACGCTGGCAGCCAAGAGCCCGCCGAGCGTTATGGAAGGCATTTGCAGAGGGCAGGACTCACAGCTGGAGGGGGCACAGGGCTGACTGCCAGGCCCCTAGGGGAGAGGGGCCAGAAGGTAAAACAAGAGGGCCGGAGAGAGGGACAGGACCCCTCTGCCCTTCACAGGCGGGATACGGCAGGGGAAGAGAGAAAATACACCTGGACGCTGGGAGGCAGCAGGGCGTGATGCTGAAGGTCTGGTCTAAAGTCAGACGGCCCCGCATTTGAAGCCTGCCTCTACCTTCACTAGCTGTGTGACCCTGAGCCAGCGCTGAACCTCTCTGAGCCTCAGTGTAAAATCCACGTTGCAGGGCTCTGGTGAGGCTACTCAACCATTCTTCATTCCCTCCGACTGAGTGTCCACTATGGACTGAGCACTGTGCTCAGAGTGGGGGGTGGAAGCGAGCAGGTTGCATCGAGGTCTCTTTCCAGCATAGGAAACAGACATCTACAGAAAAGTGACACAAATAAAAGCCTTCCCTGGTGGTTCAGTGGTAAGGAATCGACCTGCAACGTAGGAGCTGCAGGAGATGTAGGTTTGATCCCTGGGCCAGGAAGATCCCCTGGAGAACGGCATGGCAACCCACTCCAGTATTCTTGCCTGGAGAATCCCATGGACAAAGGAACCTGGCAGGCTACAGTCCATGGGGTCACACAGAGTCAGACATGGCTAAAACGACTTAGCAAGCATACACGCACGACACAAGTAAAAGCAAAATGTCAGTGGAGATAATGCCTCAAAGGGAAGGTGTGTGGTGTGATGACAGCCTGTGATGGAGGGGTGGGGAGCACAGGGCAGTCGAAGCAGATGAAGGGACAACGAAGATCTAAAGGATGCGGGGAGTTAAATAGGGTGACATGGACAGAAGGGACGCAAGCTCTTAGCACAGTGCCTGGGACCTGATAAATATTGGTAAGTGGAATGATTATTAATGAATGTCACTGAAAACAGAATTGTACTGATAGCGATCTCTCCCATCCAGGGTAAAAATGCCAGACTTCAGCTGGAGCGGTTGTGCCAGAAGAGAGGCTGACCTCTTTCTTGTCTCCACTCGGAGGAGAGCCAGAGGCCAGTGAACTTTAAAAATAAAAACCTATAAAAATAACTCAGGCCTCCAGTGAAGCCATTTGGAGTCCCTAAACACCATTGAGTTCAAGCAACAAAGCTCCCGGGACCCTCCTCTCCCGAGAGCTTTGGCCAGTATGGTGGGGGTCCAAACCAGGTGCCAAGCCCAACCTCCTCCCCTGCTCTCAGCAGCTGGAGCCAAAGCCAGGAAGCCTGCCCGCTCGAGCGTTTGGTGACCTGGCCCGGCCGGCGCTTACCCCCAACACTGTCCCTGAGGACGGCAGGCCCCTGCTGGTGAGCACTGACCTTCCCCTCTGGGGCTGAGACTGCTGACCTTCCCCCCCTGGGGCAGAGCTTGCTTGAATGGGGAGCAGAATGCAAATGTCATCCTCTGAGTGTTCTGCAAACATGCTGCCTTTTGAAGAATGTAAAGGTACTGGGAAAGCAGTGTGAGGTCCCCAGGGACACATCTGCCACCGAACAGCAAGATGCACCAGAGTCCCTACCTGCCAGCGTGCAGACTCCGCTGGGTGAGCCCCAGGCTACCCTGACATCAGGTACTTTGTGCACACATTGGCCTCAGGGAGATGTGGCTCAGGCAAGTGCCAAGGAGTTTGGTATGGGACGCCTCCTGTGCCCCGACCCACATTTGCCCCGCGTCCTTCCCGGCCACCTGTGCCTCCAGCTGATGCTACAGCAATCATCTGGGCCCAGGTGGACCTGACTGCATCTGACCTCAGCAGCACCCTCTCTTCTCCACTTTCCACCCCTGGGGATTCCCAGCTGCCACGTTGTGTGGGGACCCGCCCAGCCATTCGGCTGTTCACCAGACTGGGAAGCACAAGCCTGCCCACGCACCAGGGGCAACCTTGACCCTTGAATGAAAGGCACCAAAGTCAGGCTGGGAGCACTTCCCTCTTCTGTACTGCAGCTCCACAATTCTGGGTGCTGTTCTACATGACTCCTCAGAGGATCCTTGCCAGTCGATGGTCTGCAATGATGACTGCCTCAGTAATGTGCCCCGACATTCCCTCATCCCCTGTCCCTGAGTCTGGGGGGGTCAATCCCCAAATTAAACTACCTGCATGCAAGCCTTCAACCTCCAGCTCTTCATTCTCAGGGAAACCCGAGCCCAGACAGTTGCTCTCCTGCTCTCTCCCCACCAGCTGGCAGGAGTGGTAAGGCTTTCAGGGGCACGTGTGGCAGGCAGTTCTGTGGCCAAAAACAAGAGAGTTTCTGCTCCCTCCTCTCCCAGCTGGAACCCAGATGGCTGGATGGGATGAATGGCTCTGAGTGTCACGCAGGAAGAGCTCTTAGCCAGTGCCTTTCACGTGGATTAATGGTGGAACTCTTCTGCAAGCAAAACCTCACGCACACAGTGGGTATTTGGTATTCGGTCCTGCTCCTTAAAGAACTTGCTTTACCTCTTGAGAAATATCTTGTGCCTATTTGTGACATCTTGTCTGGAAAGGCTCTTAAGTGACCCCTGCCCAGTTTGAAATTCTGAGAGGCAACGTCTTTCCTTTCTGTCTGAGAAGCAGGCCTACTCAACTGGACATCTTCTTTCTGGAGTCAGTCTTGAACAAGAAACCTAGGGCAGGCATACTGATTGGAAGGCAGTCTTCATGATGGTGGAGAGCCCACCAAACCAACCTTCTCAAACTCTCTCTGTTATCACCCCCCAATCCCAAGCCTGGTCCTCCAGCCTCTTACTGAGTCTTTGAATAACTATCCCTGGCTCTAAGATCCTTTTAATACATTTTTCTTTCTCTTTGGCTAGGAGACTCAGCTTTATGATACTTACAACCAATAATGCCTACAGATCCTCACTGCATCCCAATATTTAAAGTGGATAAAAGTGGAGACTCCTTGTTGAAATGGAGGAGTCTGGGCAAGGGCACCTCCCTCCTGCACTTGCTCACAGCGGCTTCTGTATTTTCTCCACAGGGCCTCTGGGGCCTGAAAGGGCTCTGTTTGAAAAGCCTGCATCTCATACCATCCCTTTTGTACAAATGAGGGAGGCAAGGGGTGAGAAACTCATTGATTTGCCAGGGCCCTGGCACTGCTTGGTGATGGCTGGAAACTCAGGCTGTCTGGCCCCCGGGGCAGCAGCCTTCCTACCACAGCACAGTGGCAGGCTCTCTAGAATCTAAAAGACATGTAGACAGCAAAAGTAAGCTAAGGGCCCGTGTGAAGATCAAGTGCATGACAGGGTCTTTGCTACACTTCTCCGAGGCCACCGTCAACAGGCACACAGGACAGGTGTGGAAGGCTCCTCCTCACTGCGCCCTTCCGGCCTGTTGATGAGAACTGGTCCCTACCAACAGATGCGCATTGCAAAGCAGCGCGCCAGCCTTTCCAGGGCACAGCTCCTTGAATCCTCCTCCTACAAGATGCTGTGCAAAAAAAGAAAAAAAAATCTTGTGATCCAATATCTCACTTTCTAGATACTTCTGATGCGCTTTCTTATTTTTCACATATTATAATGAAATGAGAGGGACTTCCCTGGTGGTCCGGTAGCTAAGACTCTGCACTCCCAGTGCAGGGGGCCAAGGTTCAATCCCTGGTCAGGGAACTAGATTCTACATGCCTCAACTAAGAGTTCACATACTAGAACTAAAGATCCCACATACCACAACTAACACCCGGCACAGTGAAATAAATGAATAAAGATTTTTAAAAGAATGAAATGAGAAGCTATGTGATGAAGTGGTTACGAGCATGTACTCTGAAATTTGACAAACTGGGTTTGATTACCAGTTCTTCCTCCTTCTAGCTGTGTGACCTCAGTCAAGTAACTTAACCACTCTGAGCCTCAGCTTTGCCATCCACATATTGAGAATGAAGCAAGTGATCCATCTGTGTTCAGTGAGGTTCTGCAAGAAGCAGATGCCAAGATGAGATGTGTATGAAGGAAACAGCTGTGAGAGAGTGTGGGAAGAGGCTGCAGGAGGCTAGAAATGTTGTGAAACCTCCAGGCAGCCTGAATTCCTGCAAAAAAAAAAGAAAAAGAGAGAGAGGAAAGAAAGAAAAGACCTCAGATTGCAGGGCCATTCTAAGAAAGTTTTGGCAAAGTTTTGAGGAGTTCCTAAGTCCCCATCAACTGTGAGAAATCATGCATCACCCAGGAAAGGGCCTGCCTCTGTATAGGGACCCTGATGCGCTGGGTCACTGGAGGCAACAGCTCGTACAAAGTAAGGTCTCTGCCCAATACAGAAATGGATCCAGTGTCCAGTGGCAGGGGCCCTCAGCCAATCCCACCCCTAGCAGTAAGAGCAGCACATTCTCAAGCCCTTCTGAGCCCTATACCAACCTCAAAAGGTAGGATTAGCTTACATAAAACCTCTTAAAGTGGTACCTGGTACAGTGAGAACTTATGTGTTGCCTTCAAACAAATAGACAGGGTTCTGAAAGCAGGTTGCTTCTTCAAATCCATTTGTATGCCCGATGTGATAGTTTGCCTTTTTGGTTTTGAATCCTAGAAATCTGTTATTAAACTGCTGATCCATCTTACAATCAGCACATTTTGGAATCCAAGAAATACATTCAGAAAGCTTTACAAACTGTATATCCCCTCTGAGACTTACATTGGCACCCTGAAGATTTTGAAAAGTTCTGCAATACATAGCCCTATTCTACTTTGCTCAATTCTATCTCCCAAATGTCTTTGCCCACAGATCTGGGGTTTGTATATGCTTCCAATAAATTCCTTTGCTCTTTAGTTAAGAGAAGTTGGTTTCTGTTGCTTGCACCCAAATCCCAGCTGAGACAAACTCAAAATAGCAAAGAGGTGAAAGTGGAACTGCCCTGGATGAAGAGGTGAGGAGGAGCTCCAATTTGGGGGAATTCACTTTGGCAAATGTCTGTGCTTTGCAAATGCTGATGGCTGCTCTTTCAAATGGTTCTCAGGAATTTGGTAGCAGGACTATTTCCTGATATGCACAAGCCACTCCATCCGTCTGTGCAATTTTCCCCACAAGGTCCCTGGAGGATGAATTTGGAAAAGGCTCATCTAACCCAGCCCTTTATTGACATTAGCTCCACCAGCCTCGCTCAATGAGCAGAGAATCTTCTCCCTCCAGGCTCCAGAGAGGTATAAAAGCACCATGGATAAGAGCCTCTGGCCACTGTGACCAGAAGCTGATGGCCGTGAACAAGTTCAAGGGGAACATTTTCCTCATTTCTCATTGGTTTACTGTCTGCTCTGTGCCAGGCACCACGCTCACAAGTGGTGATTCACAGATGACAGAGACAGCCTTTGGGGCTGGCTGAGACATCTCTTACTTGATGTCTCAGATTCTTACCATCCACATTTCTTTCTGCCCTGTCCAGACACTTGGACCTTGAACACCTGAAGCAAGGGTGCCTCACTTCAGTGCACTGGGGGGCTGCTGTTTACTGCAGGCCTCCACAGCAGCTCTGCCATGGGGCCCCAGGCACGTTTAAGCGCCACCCCCAGGAGCAACCTCAGCCAACGTGGGAACAGATACTCCCCTCTGCTGTGTCATGAGCGGACCACGCTGAGGCACTCTCAGCTGCTCCCCATAGATCACGTGCCCACAGCAGGGGCCTCTTCCAGGCATTCTGGCCTACCAACCTTCCCTGCTGAAGTCTCCAGCCCCCCACCCACACCCTTTCCCAAGAACCACATCATCAAAATACACTGTCTGCACACAAGCTCTTATCTCAGTTGATTTAGTCCTGTCCAACTCTTTGTGACCCTATGGACTATATAGACCACCAGGCTCCTCTGTCCACGAGGTTTCCCAGCCAAGGATACTGAAGTGGGTTGCCATGCTCTCCTCCAGGGGATTTTCCCAACCCAGGGATTGAATCCAGGTGTCTTAGGTCTCCTGCATTGGCAGGTGGGTTCTTTACCACTAGTGCCACCTGGGAAGCCCTCTGCTTTTTTAGAGAAACCCAAAGTAGGACTTCTTTTTTTTAAAAAATAACAATAGTACGTTGCATTTGTAGCGGTTTAAATGGTGATGACTTCAGTGAATTCATTTGATCCTCAAAGCAACCAAGAATGATATACAAGCCAAACAGCAACCTCATTTTAGAGAAGAGGAAAACTGAAACTCAGAGAGGTCAGTTAACTTGCCAAATGTCACACAGCTAGGAAACAGTGCGAGTCAGGGCTCCCCCAGCTCAGCCTGAGCTACTTCACCAGAGGCATCAGTTCAGGGCCTGGAACACCAACCCAGATGCAAAGGTGGACCATTCAAATTCTCTTAGGCTGAATTTAGAAGAATACTTATGAATTGGCCGGATGAAAAATGGGGTGGACAGAGATGGGAACAGAAATTCTGACAGAGGGAACAATAGAAGCAGAAACTCAGAAGGTGGGGTCATTCATCACAGATTCTTCTGGAAACTGTAGGAAACACAGCTTGGCCGAAACAGAGGGTCAAGCAGGCACCCGTGGAATTACCAAGAAACAAAACAGAAACTCATACAGGGCCTGTGGACTCAGCAACTTGATGACTGACCTGGGAAGACAAGGAGGACATGGGGAGCACAATGCAGAAAGGAGGTGAGGCTCGCTGGAGAGACTTCAGGTTTTGCCCAAAGTCACCTGATCCGTATTCCGAGCCTCAGCCGCTGGCAACCGGAACTGGCTTGTTTTGCCCAAGAGCTCAGGACTCCATTCCTGAGAGACAGCCCATGACACTGCTCTTGACAGCCTAAAAGAACGCTTTCTTTTTCTCTTGGGAAGAGGCTCATCTTGATTCTCTAATGAGTAAGTAATCAAGGCCAGTGAGAAGCTAGAAAGGAAAGCAGCGCCCTTAGGTATAATCAGAATCAGCAGTCACTGAACAGAGTATCATGCCCCTCGCGGCATCATCTTCAAGACATGGTCACTTCTGTGGAGAAAGGCTGAGAGTAGCTCTCTACTCAGCCAAGACAGTTGCTGACGACCTCAGACCTTGTCTACACGAAGTACAGAGAACCATGCTTAACAAGTCATCTCCCTCACACACACACCCCAGCAGAAATAGTCTCTCAATGGGCAGACGCCATCTTCCTTGCTGGTGGGAGCATAAACCAGTGGGAACTCTCTAGAGAGAAATTTGGCGGTAGGCATGAGAAACTTAACAATGCTCAGAAATTTTATTGCGGCAATTTCCTTTCTAGGAATTTGTCCTAAGGAAAGAGTCAGACAAACACAGAGGGATGCTTGTTCCGGCCTCATTTATATTAGGAGAAAATGAAAATGAACCACAACGTCCAGCAGTTGGGGCTGGAGTAAATTATAAGCATTGTCTGCTCAATAGAAAATGATGCAGCCATTAAACAGAAAGGAAGTGTGTGTAGAGAGATTGCAAAAATAGCCACAGTTGTGCTCCTCTATGCGCGCCCTTGGCAACGTGACTCTGCAGCAACTCTCATCAAGGGAAGGGGTCTCCTGCACCCTCCTGGCCACCATGCAACCCACTTTGGTCGACAGAATACAAAGTGACAATGCATCTGTTCTGATCTGAGCTTAGGTCTTATGAGAACTTGAGCTCTCCTCTCTCCCTCCCTCCTTCCCTCTCTCTCCCTGTCTACCCCGCCCTCTCTGCTGGGCAAGCAGCCATAATGGGAACTACCAAACCATGTGCCTCATTTGGTACCTGGCCAGCCAACCAGGATATCTGGTGGGAAGGGATCAGGGGTCTTTGCCTATAGCACTAGAGAGGGGCATGCGGCCCAGCCCAGCCCCCTGCCGTGGCTAGCAGGAGGGACTCATGGCCACGAGACACGGGAGATGCTAAGCTTGCTGCGTTTCGTTGCCCATCTGTGAGTAAAGCACTCCTCCAACCAGCACCTTGTGTGCTAAGTCCTCCTTGGCAATTCCTAACCTCTGAAGCACACAGTGGATCACGTCTGTGGGCTCCAACTTCTGGCACTTGATGTTGTTATGATTTTTGCTATCCTCCATACAGGGGGAATCCTTCCCTGGGGTTGATAGCCACATCTTCCCGCTTGACGCTCTCTCTGCATCTCTGGCTCTCAGGATCCTGCCCCCTCCATGTGCATACGCCCAGGCTGGCCTGTTGGAGCATGAGTGACTGCATGACAGACAGCCCAGTTGTCTCAGCTAAAGCCATCCTAGACCAGCCTCAAAGCAGATGACCCTCAAACACAAGAGAGTCTGACCGAGATCAAGAGGGCCACCCGCCAGCCCCACCAGCCCCAGCTGACGGCAGACACATCGGGCGAGCCCAGTTAAGCCCTGAAGAACCATCCAGTTGACCTGCAGACTTATAAGCAACAGTAAGTACTGATTCTTTAAATCCAGCATTCCTTAAAGTGAGGTCCAGGGCAGGGGTACCTCAAGGGTGGCTCTGAGATCCTATGAGAGAGTCTGCAAGGTCAGAACTCTTCCTGTGACACCAGGAAGACCTTCTTTGCCCTTTCACTGTCATCTTCTCATGAGTGTACAGAGGGCTTTTCCAGAGGATCCATGACATCTGATGACATCATCACTTTGATAGCAAGTAGGATGTATGCTTGAGGGCTTCCTAGGTGGTGTTAGTGGTAAAGAATCTGCCTGCCAGTCCAGGAGACATAAGAGACATGGGTTGAATCCCTGGGTTGGGAAGATCCCCTGGAGGTGGAAATGGCAACCCACTCCAGTATTCTTGCCTAGAAAATTCCATGGACAGAGGAGCCTGGTGGGCTACAGTCCACGGGGTTGCAAAAAGTTGGATTGGGCATGACTGAGCGTCTGAGCCCCACGATGTATGCTTATGTATGTATTCTTGATTTCAAAATGTTCTTGGTTTTAATTTCCAATATAGGAAATACTGATCGATAGAGATGACATAAACAAAAGCTCTGTGAGGTCTTTAGTGATTTCAAGTATTTAAAAATGTCCTAAGATCAAAAAAGTTTGAGCACCACTGTGTTAAACCACTGAGCTTGGGGTAAGTTGTTACACAGCAGCAGGTCTTTGATACAAGGTGGGCACATGTGATTGACAAGGAAAAAGGTTGGTACCACAGTGGCTTTTTCACACAATTTTAAGACACAATTGTTGTATCTTGCTTTTGTTTTAAAACTTTTACACAGTTCTATGTCTATCCAAAATGCTAACAGTCACTATCTCTGCAGCATGAGACGATGGATCACTGGGGTAGAATTTTCCCTCTTTTTTAATACATATCTATGCTTCCTAAGGTGTTGCCAGGAGTTCTATGCTTATCTATATATAAAGCTTTAAAACAAAGAAAAGAGTCTTTAGAAAGAAAAGAGAGCATCCTCTCTTTCTCTGTCACCACAGCCACGCTTACAGGGAGCTTTTGGTGGGAGGACACCGGAGAGATGAAGTGGTCACTCTCCGTAGTCCTTCTCATGCCCACCCAGGGCAATTCAGCCAAGGACCTGGAGTTTCCACTGCCTCAACTTCTGGGGGCCGATAGACCAGATTTCTCTCAGTGGCCCCTTTTCAAATAAGAGATGGGGACACTTAATGCCGAGCGGGAGGACCCCGCCCGGAGACGCCCCCAAATGAGAAGTGAGCATGAGCGAGCACGAGCCATTTCATGTTCCTGAGCGCAGAGCCCCTAGAAGCTGACTGCATGCCAGCAATGGTTGCCTAGGGAACACCAGTGACAGAAAGGAGACATGAGGACAGACTAAATAACTTTAGCAACTATTTGCATTTGGCAGATGCAGCCGGGGGCAGGGCCTGCGTGCCTCCCTGCGGAAAAGCCAGGGGGAGCCCAGAAGGAGTGGGCGCCCGCCAGCGGGAGCAGGAACAGGGAGGCCGGCCGATGAGGGAGGGAGTGGACCTCTGGACTCTTTCACAGTCTCTCCTCCAAAGCCTGCTGGAGCCAGAGATCAGGAGCCGCCTGTGTGTTCTAGAAGGGTCCCAAGGCTCTGTGCTTTCTGAGTGGTCTGACCACAGGCCAGGACACCCCAGAGAGGGGCGGCCTCTCCTGGGGACTGACTCCCCCCATACACACCCCTGCCACTCCCCCAGCTCCTGCTGCTGCCTCCACCGCCCTGGCAGGCAGGAGACAGACAGGACGGGGATGTGAGGCTGCAGGATCCGCTTTGCTGAGGTGCTTAATTGGGATCCTTTTTACCTGACAGGTGAAAAGTCTGGGCGGGCGAGGGGAAGTCAGCTCTCTGTCAAACTAGCTCCCTCCCTCTCTTATCTGTCTCCCCTCATTAGGGCTGAGTCAGGCCCGAGTGCCCCAGAGAAGAGCAGGCAAATGAGCCAGGCCCTCCTGCCCTGGCCTGGGAATTGCGGCCGCTGTGATGAGCCGTGCAGGGCTCCGTGGGGCTCCTTAGCGAATACCCTCCAGGGCCCCCAGAGCCCCGGGGCATCCTGCTCTCTGGGTGGGATGGAGACACAGACCCTGAAGACAGGCCAGCAGGGGCCCAGCCTGAGTCTGGCTTGTCTCACTGGCCCCCCTTCTGAACCTTCTAGTCAGATCGGATTATATCAGAAATGATTGGCTCTTTTATTCTCCCCCTTTGCTGGCAGCCCCCGCCCCCCCACTCCTCTCCGGTCTGACCACATCTGTAGGCTCCACTGAAACAGTGCCAACAGAAACAAAACCAAAGCAAACCCCGGCAGCCGGTGAGGGCGGGGAGGTGCCACCCATCTGGGATGGCCACAGGCAGGCGTGGGGCTGCCAAGGCACTCTCCTGCTGGTGAAGGCTCTGCACTGAATAATCAACCGATCGGGGGTTGGCCGGGCCTTGCTGAGGGAACAGGACCTCGTAGTCAGGCCGGGTAATTGGGCAGGAAGGCAGAAGGACTTGCCCGCTGAGCAGGAATGCGTGTCAGACTGGAGGACCCTCCTGGACAGGATGGCAGTGGGTTGGCAGTGTCCCACAATGGGGCTGCCATCATTTGTTTTCCAAACTGCTCCCCAGTCTGAATGGCTTCTGGACATTTCAGCTTCTAAGCATGTGTGCATCAAGAGGATCCACTTAAAACCAGGCAGGGTATTTTTTTGTTTGTCTTAATTGAGCGTGTTCGAGGCTGCAAAAGCAGAAGAGAAATAGGCAGTCTAGTAGACTCCTGGTGGGGATGACAAGTGGCTGACATTCTGGAGGCCAGTTCGGGCTCCCAGACTGCTTGTATGTGTCCCAGAGAGAGACTCAGGGACCGTGGTGCTGGCAATTCTGGATTTTGCAGGCTCGGGATTTTGTGCCCTTTGCAGTGAAACTGGGCTTCTCACTGCTGGTGCTGGTGAGGCTGAAAATCCACCATCCTCACAGCCCCAAATCTCCACTGACACCAGCAATCCTGGTGGCCAGCAATTCCCACCACCGTGTGAGCAAGATGAATGGAATGCCTTTGGTGCTACAGTCACATGGAAGGGTCTCAGAGCAAGGTGGTCTGTGTCTCCAAATCCTTAGAGTTTGGCAATAGCTCCTCTTCTGGTGATAGCTAAGGCTCCTTTATTCCAGAAAACACACATGCCACCACGAGTTAGCGTAGGTGCTGGTATTCATTATAAAGGAACTGTATCACCTCCTCCATTTGATGCTATGCTCTGTGAGACATTTGGGGTCCCATACTAGACTCCATTCCCTATGATAAAGATCCTTGAAACTGTACCATCATCTGAGCTATCTAAATCTTCCAGTGCCATCTGTACCGGATATTCAAACTCAAAGATGGATGAGACAGGAGGCCTATATCTCTCAGAGACTGTGAGCAGACACCCAGGAAAAGAGTTCTCATCTAAGTCTGTTCACCCAGTCATTCAAATTCTGGTTCCTGCTCAGCCAGAACACCATCAAGAAAGTGAAAGTTACTCAGTTGTGTCTGACTCTTTGTGACCCCATGGACTATAGCTCAAGGAATTCTCCAGGCCAGAATACTGCAGTGGGTAGCCCTTCCTTTCTCCAAGGGGTCTTCCCAACCCAGAGATTGAACCCAGGTCTCCTGCATTGCAGGCGGATTCTTAACGAGCTGAGCAACCAGGAAAACCCAAGAATACTGGAGTGGGTAGCCTATCCCTTCTCCAGCGGATCTTCCCAACTGAGGAATCGAACCAGGGTCTTCTGCATGGCAGGCGGATTCTTTACCAACTGAGCTATGAGGAAAGCCGAACATCATTACATGAGCCTAGAAAATGACTGGATGCTGCAGACAAATATCAATAACACATCCCGCTGTGGGGTAGGATTAAACTGATTTTCATCCCTGTGCCTCTTTCTTTGCATTGTAACGGACTTTCTGGTCTCCAAAGCAACTGTGAATTTATCATTTCATGGGTCCTGCAGATTGTTGGCAGGAATGAGGCAGACGATTTCCCTCCCTGGAGTCACACCTCTTTACAACATGACTCTACAGGCTCACCCACGGAGAGGTGCAGTTTGTTTCTCCACCCCTTGAATCTGGGTAGCCTGTGACTGGCTCTGACCAAATGGATAGAGCAAGAGTGACAATGTTACTGGAGTAGGTCAAGGCATCAGGAGGCCATGTGCACTTTGCCTTTCTCACTTCAACTCCAGGCATCACCAGAGCCAGCCATCAGAGGATGGCAGACCAGTGGAGAGAAAACCAACTGTCTCAGCTGGGCCAGCCTAGAACAGACAGCCCCCAGACGGCCCAGCAGCTAATAACAGGTACATGAGTGCATCCAGGCAAAACTGAAAAATTGCCTAGCTGAACCAAACCACTGAGTGTTATGAGCCACTGTGTTTGGGGGTACTTTTCAGGCAGTAAGGGCTGATCCCATGAGCTCCCAAACAAAGAAGGGTATCGATTTTGTTAGAAAATCTTGGCCGGGACTGGGTGTTTCATCCCAGACCTCACTGCCAGGTAGTAACAGGTTTAAAACTTGACCCCAAGTGTTCTGCTGGTCTGTTTTCTCGTTTGTTTCCTCCAGAGTAGCAGGTACTTTGCTTCTAGACAGTGGCCCTTAGAGATCCCTCATGAGAGAGACTGCTGCATTTTCTTGAGGACCTGTCCTACATCACCTGCGGCTGCCCCATCTGACACCCTGCTGTGCCTCCAACCCTCAGTAGGCAGCAAAGCCACACATCAACCATCAGCTCCCTAACGGCAAGTCAGCCGGCACTGCCAGCTCATTCAATTTGCAGGGCTCAGGAGGCTCCCATGCCAGCCGGCGTCCCTTCCTGCTGCAGACAGCAAGGACAGCAGCCCGGCCGCAAGAACACGAAAACACTGCTTTTCAACCAGACTGAATGGGATCAGTGGGTGGGCCGGGCCACTTGTCGGCATCAGTTGGAGATCAAAGCAACACAGGAGGCAACAGACCCAGAAGGGAGAAGAAGGGAAAACCCTTTCTCAACACACTCCAAATCCAGCCAGGGCTTCTAAGGGGCATATGTGGGAATAATCCTCCCCGAGGAGCCCAGGGCAGAAAGGGTGACAAGGATATTGGATGGGGGTTGGGGACAGGGTGGTGGGAGGGGGGTGGAGGCGGAAGAGGAAGCAACAGAAAATACAAAGGAAGGAAGGAGGGCAATTGGAGGAAGCAACTCCACCCTCTTACAGCTTCAAAGAGGGCCCCTCTCTGTCCCTGGGCCTTCAGGGGAACAAGTGGGCAGGGGCCCAAGGAGGAGACAGCTGTACGCAGTTCTGGCCGCACGCATGGCACCGGCTGCCAGCTGGAGGGAAAATGGGCCCTCCTGGCTCCAGAAGGCAGAGGGCTGGTGCTTTTTTCTTTTCTCTGAAGACTTGGAGAAAACAGAGCCCAACTCCGTGAACCTAGCCAGGTCCAATTTCCTCCCACAAGGCAAATTCTTTCCTGTGCTTGGGAAACACACCTGGCTCGAATTCTCAAGCCCCGGGGCCAGGAGCTCAGAGCTTTCTCCCAGCGGATGGTCCCTGGGGGAAATAAAATGCTTGGCTGAAGCAGAACACTTTGATGACAAAAATCCTCAGAGGGAGACAAATAAGCTCTCCAGGGCTACTCCATCTGCTCTCGGTAGGTAGCAGTCACAAAAATGGTCATGGCAATAAAGATGATAGGAATAATGATGGCCACCATTAAATGAGTACTTACTAAGTAACAGGCTTTTTTTTTTTTTTTTTTTAATGGCCTCCTCACCATTCGAGGCCATCAGCATCGGAGACCAGCACCCCCATCACCACCCTTAGGTACAGGATGCTCTGGTTGGTATCATCTGCAACTCCTGCGTCACTTTGCTGAAGGCTTCCTCCTACTCCAGCTGCCTCAGCCCGCTCATCAGCAGGCTGGACGTGCCAGAGAATAAATAATCCCACCCCCAGAGCAACCTCGGCCAATAAGGGAGGAGTTGGCGGATCAATACCCCAGCTCCTCTGCTCTTTGAATGGGAGAGCTCTGTGTGGTCTTCATTGGCTCCCAGTTGGGCTTAATCCTGATAGGATGAAACTCTGGTCACCCAGGATGGTCATTTGCTTGATATCATACCTGGTGTGGGCTGCCTTCCTCTCCTGTCTCACCCACTCCCCAGATCCTTCCTAGTGTTTCCTTGGGTTGTCTTCCCAAGAAACAGCTTGTGCTAGAATCCTTGTCCCAAGGTCAGCTTCTGGGGTGGGGGGATCCAACCTATGAAAGTTATAGGACCATTTTACAGGTGAGAAAACTGAGGTCCAAAGGGTTTAAGAATTCACCTTCTTCTGCCTGACTCAGAGTGCTCTTCATGACTATTCTCTACTGTGATTTCTATGACTTTGCCTAATTCTCTGGGTGCCAAGTAAACTGTAGTTCAAGCCAGAGAAAGCCCAGAGGCTGCACCCGCACTGGGAGGCTGTGGATCTGCGGTGCCCTGAAGCAACTGGATCGAGGCCTAACTGGTTAAGAAGACAGGCTTTGCATCAGGAGACCTGGATCTCCCTTCTGGAGATGCCACTTAGTTCCATGGCCTTGAGCAAGTCCTTCAACATCCCTACACCTCCTTGGGAAAGGGAGGCTACAACAAGTTCCCGGTGAGGTGAAAACTCAGAGCAGTGGCTGCCCAGTAGGTAGGTGCCCCAGACCCTGCACTCCTGTGAGAAAGAGAACAGCAGTGTGGGAGGGGCAGGGCCAGCCAGGGGGGCCCCAGTCACTCTGCCGCTTGTCAGCCCTGAGCCTTGGGACAAGTCTCTTGCCCTCTTGTGCCTCCACTCCCACCTGGGTCAGGTCTGGGTATATTGTGTCGTGTGGATGAAATCAGATCCTGAAGGGTGGGTGGGACACTTGATGGGGGCCCAGATGCCTTCCTTTCTGGTTGTCTAAGGGTTTGTCTTTAACTAGGTTGCTCTGAGCCCGGGGACATTTAAATAGAGTTTAAATTTTAAAAACCAGTCTGATTCCAGAGCACCTCGTGCAACTGCCAATACCCTGAGCCAGCCCAGGGGTCTCCAGAGATGAGCAGCTTCTACAAAGGGCCTCCCAAGCCCGAGGGGCCAGTCACAGCCAGAAGCACAGCTGTGGGCCAGTGGCTAGAAAGCCAGAGACCACTTCTTGGAGAAAAGGCACAGATCAAAGAGCCCTCAAGCTTTTAATGGGAGCTTTTGGATCCCTGAGCTGTAGCTCTCCAAGGGGGAAACACAGCTCTCTGGAATGCCTAGGACCCTTAACTGGTGGACCAGTGGGCTGGAGACCTCCAGATCCATCAGCCATGCTAGTCCACCTGGTTCCATGCCCTGAGAGGCAGCCCCATACAGAGTGTATCCACAGTCTCCTTTGCCCTCTAGCCTCCTGTTAACACTGGTAGGATTCTGAAGGGTGGAAAGAGAGACAGACCCATTCTGGGTCTTCCCAGGTTAGCAGCATCCCTCTGCCCCAGCTCACACCCCTGTCAGGGATCTCCTTTCATCTGGCCCCTCTCTCCCAGCTTCAGGTCATCACTTATCCCCTTCCCCTTTTAGCCTAAGGGTGTAAGAACTCCAGGCTAGTAGTCCTGGGGCATGGCCAATCTCTTATGCCTTCCCTAAGTCCTCTGGCATGCTCAGCCACTTCAGCCATGTCCAATTCTTGGCAAGCCTATGGACTGTAGCCTGCCAGGCTACTCTGTCTATAGGAGTCTCCAGGAAAGAATACTGCAGTGGGTTGCCATTTCCTCCTCCAGGGGATCTTCCTGACCCAGGGATCAAACCTGCAACTACTGCACTTCAGGTGGATTCTTTACCACTGAGCCACAGGGGAAGCCCCAAACCCTTTGGACACATTTGTAAATCATCCTTTTAATAAACTCTTCTCAATTACCCTGCTTGAGTGTATCAATTTCCTGCTGAGACTCAGACACAGCCAACAAATTCAAAGCATCCTGTAAGGTCGGCATGTGCCAGAACTATGCTTATGGATCATAACAAACTGTGGAAAGCTCTTAAAGAGATGAGAATACTAGACCATCCTACCTGTCTCCTGAGAAACCTGTATGCAGGTCAAGAAGCAACAGTTAGAACCCTGTATGGAGCAATTGACTGGTTCAGGATTGAGAAAGGAGTATGACAGGGCTGTCTGCTGTCACCCTGTTTATTTAACCTATGCGCCGAGTACATCATGAGAAATGCTGGCCTGGATGAGTTACAAGCTGGAATTAAGATAGGCAAGAGAAATATCAACAACCTCAGATATGCAGATGATACCACTCTAATGGCAGAAAGTGAAGAGGAACATAAGAGCCTCTTGATGAAGGTAAAAGAAGAATGTGAAAGAACCGGTCTTAAAACTAAATAAGAAAAGAATTAAAATCATGGCATCCGGCCCCATTACTGCATGGCAAATAGAAGGGGAAAAGGTGGAAGTAGTGACAGATTTTCTCTTCTTGGGCTCTAAAATAACTGCGGATGGTGACTGCAGCCTTGAAATCAGAAGACGATTGCTTCCTGGCGGGAAAGCTGTGACAAACATAGACAGTGTGTTGAAAAGCAGAGACATTACTT
Organism: Cervus elaphus; assembly: GCF_910594005.1. Lineage (NCBI taxonomy): Eukaryota > Metazoa > Chordata > Mammalia > Artiodactyla > Cervidae > Cervus > Cervus elaphus. Next base: position 41,071,123 of record NC_057838.1, on the reverse strand, counting down.
CTGCCGACAAAGGCCCATATAGTCAAGGCTGTGGTCTTCCCAGTGGTCATGTACAGTTGTGAGAGCTGAACCGTAAAGAAGGCAGAGTGCCAAAGCATTAAAACCTTTGATATGTGGTGCGGGAGAAGACTCCTGAGCATCCCTTGGACAGCAAGGAGATCAAATCAGTCAATCTTAAGAGAAATCAACCATGAATACTCATTGGAAGGACTGATGTTGAAGCTGAAGCTCCAGTATTTTGGTCACCTGATGTGAACAGCCGACTCTTTGGAAAAGTCCCTGATGCTGGGAAAGACCGAGGGCAGGAGAGAGCGTCAAAGGATGAGATGGCTGGATGGCATCACCAGTGCAATGGACATGAACTTGGGCAAACTTCAGGAGATGAGGAGGGACAGGGAGGCCTGGCATACTGCAGTCCATGGGGTTACAAAGAGTCAGACACGACTGGGTGACTGAGCAACAACAATGCTTATATACTGTCACTATGATGTGAATAGGTCTCAGTGCCAAATTGAGCAGGTTATATGGTACGTCTGCTAAAATGCCATTGGCTACAAATAACAGAAAACCAGATCTACACTGACTTAAACAGAGAGGGGGTGATTTTCTCATGTACCAGAAGGCCTAGAGTTTGGTAGTTGCTGACCCAGGTTTTAATGAGTTCAGGGCCAACCACACCTATTCTCTTGGCCTTTCTCTCGTGGACAAATAATGGCTGCTTCAGCTCCAGTCATCTCATTCATGCTCAAGTCAAAAGTAAACTGGCCACAGGAAAAATGGATAGCAGTACTCATTTCTGCACAAGAAAGAGAAAGATGTCCCAGCCAGTCCTGCCCAGTATATTCTCACAGGCTAGAACTGTAGCTGACTGCCCTAGCTGCAAGGGAAGCAGAGAAAAGAATTATCCAGGTTGCTTGCCTCCACATAGGAAAGCAGCAAAGGAAAGGAAGCTGCAAACCACGTGTGGGTAACTATTCAGCAGGGGCTTCCAGGTGCACTAAAGAATAACACAGACACAGCGAGGAATGAACACATCTCAGGGTCGAGTCAGTCTCTGCCACCTCCCACTTCCTGTGTTTACTGGAGCAAGTGAGACTTCCGCAGGTCAAGACAACAAACGATCCTATTCAGGAACCAACCCTGTTCCTTCATGTATGCTGCCAAAAACCTAGTATTTTGAAAGTCTAATAGGCCTACAAGAAAGTTAAAGCAGTTCATGTTTTCCTGGTGCTCAGAGTCAAATTCCAGGATCACCCCATAGTTGCACAGCACAGAAGTTTGGGGCGAAGGGCCAGAGCCCTTAAAGGGCAGAAGCCAATTTGAAAGACTAAAAACAGGATCCATATATGTATCCCACCCTCCTAGCTCTCCACTCCTTCCCCCAGAACGCTCCTGTCTTTTAAACCTCCCAGTATATCTTGCATTGTTAAGAAACATCATTCTTCTTCCAAAATATCCCTTCCAACTTTGACTTCTGCTCAAATATCTGAGCATAGGACCATGTGGCCATCTCTTGACAGTAAAATGACACCATACCAGTTCTTGCTTTCTTCTTTGTATTTATCTGTCCCTTCTCATTTTCTTGACAATGAACGTGTGTAATTATTTTTTTCAGTTAGGTTGTTTTTTTTTCCCCCCTACCACACCAGGCATACATTAAACGGGAAATGAAAATACCACCCTAGCAAATTAAACTTTTGCCTGCATTCTCCCCCTCCAAGGGGGACTGAAAAAAATACCCCAAACGGGCATATGCAGCTGTCTATCATTTGCAGTGCTGGACTCAAGCGGCCTTTCAAATGAGTAGTTCAATTCAGTGGACCTCAACCGGCCCCCTCTACACAGTCTGGGGAGAGAAAGGTTAATTCCACGCTGCGTTCGAGGTTTATCAAACATATCAAACTTTCCTTAAACAGTTTCAGAGACGGCCAAGCAATGGAATAACCCTGCAAAGCCCTTTCCCACTTAATTTCAGAGCCTATGTGTATTTTGATGGAAATATAATCCATATGTTTGCTTCATTTGTATATCCTCATCCCCCCAACTCTCAGAGCTAGTTGATTGATGTCCAAAAGCCCTCAGAGGCTTTTGGAAGAATTTTTTTTTTTCGCTCAAAAAGAGGAAGCTGGCTTTGCTGGCGGCAGCAAGCGCTTGCCTGCCAAACGTCCGAGGGTGACTCACAGCACCGGAGCCAAAGGTCTGAAAAGCAGATGAAAGACCAGGTGTAGTCCTTCTCCAGGAAGAAGGCTCATGGCGATTTTCCACATCCAATATTTATTAATCACCCACTATTTACAGATTGTAGTGCTGGGGGTGGGGAGCTGAGAGACTACAAAAATGAGTCAAGAGTTCTCTTTCATAGGAGTTACCACTGATATACTGAGGGCTTCCCAGGTGGTGCTAGTCGTAAAGAACCCGCCTGCCAATGCAGGAGACATAAGAGACAGGAGTTTGATCCCTGGATTGGGAAGATCCCCTGGAGGAGGGCATGGCAACTCACTCCAGTATGCTTGCCTGGAGAGTCCTATGGACAGAGGAGCCCGGCGGGCTACAGTCCCAGGGTCACAAAGTGTCAGACACGACTGAAGTGACTGAGCACACACGCCCTGAGGTCAGAAATTTTTCTGCAAAAGGCTAAATAGTAAAAACTTTGCCTTTCCAGACCAGATGGCCTGTGTGACAATTCCACAACTCTACCACTGCAGCCCGAGAGCCATCACAGACAGCACGTGAATGAATGCAGAGCGTGGGGCTGCATCCCAATAGAATGTTTCACAAAGGCCAGGGCGGGACCAGTTTGGCCGCTAGTCCAGGTGAAACCACGTGAAACTGTTGATATCTGACATCCTGACCTCCAGAAACAGCAGTTTCACGTGGTTCCACCTAACGCTTGGGGAGATGAAATAAACACAGATGACTCTATTGTGAAGAAGAAAGTATAAAAGGCCATCACCACAGTAGAGCTGATTTAATTTGATGGTTTTTCTGAAACCATCTCTGAGGGAGTTGACAATTCCAGCTGGGCAACCCCAAGTGCATCTCTCTTTACCCTGCCTGACGACCAAACTGCACTTTGGCATTCTCCATTTCCAATAGGAAATGTGCAACCCCGGTTTTCAAGCAGCATTCCCTTAGGGGCTTTCTAGGTTTGACTAGCATTCATGGAAGGGGGAAGATGGGCCTATCTGATGAGGTTTGAGAAGCAGAGGAGAAACTGTTGTTATCAGGCTAGTTCCCTGCAGGTCTGATCAAAACGTTTGACTTGCCTCTTGAAGACTCTGATGAGGATAGAGCAGGAAACCTCTCCCTAACTGATTGGTGCAGAACAATTTTTGCTCATGCAACACCGTCCTCCAAACCATGCTCTGGGAACTACCCTGTGGAGACGCTGCATTCTGTTTTAAAGAAGGCCAGTCTCCCCTCACGACAGAGTCCATCGCTAGGTCCCGGGGGACTAAGAACAAGGTGAGTGGAATAAGGTGGGTAAGAAGAAGATTCTGCTGTCAGTTTGACATCTGTCCCAAACCCCAGGGGACAGTTTTCACTGGGATGGGTCCCTGAAGCAGCCCTGATGAGATAACTGCCACTTTGCTGCCTTAAAGTATGTAATATGACACCCAGACTTGAACCTTTCCCGGAGAATTCCTGTAATGACATTATGACATCTTGTGGCCACTTAGAGGAACCCACACGATTCCCTCTGGGTTTTGATCCTGAGGAAGAGTCCCATTGAAAGGCCACCACCCAAAGATGCCCCAGGGGGACATCTTCTCTTTCCCTGCACCTCACTGGCTGGTGGGGTACATCTCTACCATGTATTGTCCTGCTACTCAAAGTGTGGTCCTCGGACCAGCAGGAACCACAGCAGGGCATAGTCTCTGGCCACCCCAGAGCAAGAGTCAGAATTGGTGTTCTAATAAGAGCCCAGGGAATTGGTACACCTGGTCAAGTTTGAGGAGCATCACTCTAGTCTATGTTTCTTTGTGGGTACTTGCCAAGTTTTGCTTCTTTTTCCAATAATAGGAGGAAAAAGGCAAGCACCAGAGGCCAGAGAACACAACATTAAGTCAGACGGGTCACTGGGTCGCTCTAACTACCTCACTGTTTCTGAGGATTTCCAAGGGCCCTTGGATAAGATCAGTAAGTTTACTCGGCTGTTTTGCTAGTACTTATTGGATTCTTTTTTTTTTTTTTTTTTTTTTGCTGGACCCAATACTAAGCATTCCACAACCACTATCTGTCTTAATTGCCTCCAACTTTGAGGCACAAGCTACTATTAGCCCATTTTCGAGATGAGGAGAGGAAGGCTTAGCAGAGAGATCAAATTCCAGCTAATCAAGCAGATGATCTCTGCCCAAAACTCACCAGAGTTAGTTAGGACAGAGTAATAGCTTACGGTGAACCATGTCAGATTCGTGATCTCTGAAGAAGAAGATTTAGCTTCGGGACCAGGGACCAGGGACCAGGCTTGATCACTCAAGAGCATTTGTGTAGCAGAGTTTTACTAAAGTGAAAAGGGGACAGAGAAAGCCTGTGACACAGACATCAGAAGGGGGACAGAGAGCGCCCCCTCGCTAGTTTTAGCAAGGCCTTGTATACTTACATCAGACCCACTCCCACAACATACATCTTAAGGTAACAATGTTAGAACTAACAGTAGAAATGTCTTACCAGACCCACTCCCACAGTATACAAGTTTTAAGATAACAAGGTTAGTCAGAAGGTTCTGGCTAAGAAGAAACATTATCTTCGAGTAAGATACATTGGTATATTGATTCAGTTCAGTTGCTCAGTCATGTCTGACTCTGCGATGGACTGCAGTACACCAGGATTCCCTGTCCATCACCAACTCCCGGAGTTTACTCAAACTCATCTCCATTGAGTCAGTGATGCCATCCAACCATCCCATCCTCTGTCTCCCCCTTCTCCTCCTGTCTTCAATCTTTCCCAGCATCAGGGTCTTTTCCAATGAGTCAGTTCTTCACATCAGGTAACCAAAGTATGGGAGCTTCAGCATCAGTCCTTCCAATGAATATTCAGGACTGATTTCCTTTAGGATGGACTGGGTGGATCTCCTTGCAGTCCAAGGGACTCTCAGAAGTCTTCTCCAACAGCACAGTTCAAAAGCATCAATTCTTCGCCGCTCAGCTTTCTTCATAGTCCAACTCTCACAACCATACATGACTTCTGGAGAAACCATAGCTTTGACAAGATGGACCTTTGTTGGCAAAGTAATGTCTCTGCTTTTTATTATGTTGTCTAGGCTGGTGATAACTTTTCTTCCAAGGAGCAAGCATCTTTTAATTTCATGGCTGCAGTCACCATCTGCAGTGATTTTGGAGCCCCCAAAAATAAAGTCTCTCACTGTTTCCATTGTTTCCCCATCTATTAGCCATGAAGTGATGGGACTGGATGCCATGATCTTAGTTTTCTAAATGTTGAGTTTTAAGCCAACTTCCTCACTCTCCTCTTTCACTTTCATCAAGAGGCTCTTTAGTTCTTCTTCACTTTCTGCCATAAGAGTGGTGTCATCTGCATATCTGAGGTTATTGATATTTCTCCCAGCAATCTTGATTTCAGCTTGTGCTTCATCCAGCCTGGCATTTCACATGATGTACTCTGCATATAAGTTAAATAAGCAGGGTGACAATATACAGCCTTGATGTACTCCTTTTCCTATTTGGAACCAGTCTGTTATTCCATGTCCAGATCTAACTATTGTTTCTTGACCTGCATACAGATTTCTCAGGAGGCAGGTCAGGTGGTCTGGTATTCCCATCTCTTGAAGAATTTTTCAGTTTGTGGTGATCCACACAGTCAAAAGCTTTGGCATAGTCAATAAAGCAGAAGTAGATGTTTTTCTGGAACTCTCTTGCTTTTTCCATGCTCCAGTGGATGTTGGCAATTTGATCTCTGGTTCCTCTGCCTTTTCTAAAATTCCAGCTTGAACATCTGGAAGTTCACGATTCACGTACTGTTGAAGCCTGGCTTGGAAAATTTTGAGCATTACTTTTTTAGCATATGGGATGAGTGCAATTGTGAGGTAGTTTGAGCATTCTTTGGCATTGCCTTTCTTTGGGATTGGAATGAAAACTGACCTCTTTCAGTCCTGTGGCCACTGCTGAGTTTTCCAAATTTGCTAGCATATTGAGTGCATCACTTTCACAGCATCATCCTTTAGGATTTGAAATAGCTCACCTGGAATTCCATCATTTCCACTAGCTTTGTTTGTAGAGATGCTTCCTAAGGCCCATTTGACTTTGCACAGACAGACAAGTGACAAGAGATCTCAGCTTCCGCCTCTTTGCTAAGTGCCTGGGATAAGAAGCAAGGTTCAAGAGGCACCTAGAGATAGACATAGGGGAGACACTGAAACAGGAGAATGGGCTGAAAGTCGATTCAAGGTTAGAGCTCCCCTCCCCAGGCCCTGGTGCCAGGCAGGTGCCGGCTCTGCAGTGGAGGTGGAGAAGTTGACTCTCAGGATAGGCTATGCCAGGAACTCTAGCTTAGGGCCACAGGACCCCACCAGTGGTAGGAATGAGGAGCTGTGCTGAAAACAGGGAGTAAATGAATGTCCATCCCTTGAAGAGTGAGGCTCACAACCTTTCCTACAACTCAGTCCCAGAAGACCTACCATCTATCTCACCATCATCCCACCACCACCTCCAAGACACCCATGCATATACACACCCATCATCACAGGGTTCTTATCCAGGGATCCAGACTGAGCCAAAAACCAACACTGAGAGATTTTTATATTTAGGGTCCTTAGAAAAAAATGCCCATCAACAGGTTTTCCAATCAGACAACTATAGACCCTAGACATTTCAAGAGTACTTCTACCTTGACAGAGACAAACCAAAATAGACACCAAGGGAAAAATACAGACTCAGAAGATGCCAGGAACAGAAGATGATTCTTGAAAACACCCTAAGAAAGAAAAAATAATATATCCTTCAAACAAGAATAGGATGCACTCAGAAATGAACCGAAAATGAGAAAGAGTACGTGGAAATTGAAAACAGGATGGCAGAAGGGTTAGGTAACCAAAGTGACATAGCCAGTGTGGTCATGATTTCTAGCCCTTGTTTCTTTGTGCATTTCCTCTTCCCGTTAAAAAAATGCTCCACCCAGGCCTCCCTTTAATACTGTCAGCAGTCACCCACTTACACAGACCTAGGAGAATGTTATGGGCTGAATTCTGTCTCCCTCAAATTCAAATGTTGAAGCCCTAACCTCAGAATATGACTCTACTTGGAGTTAGGGCCTTTAAATCAGTAATTAACTTAAAATGAGACCCTTAGGATGAGCCCTAGTCTAATGTGACTGGCGTCCTTATAAGAAGAGGAAATTGGAACATGCAGAGAGACACCGGGGATGCACATACCCAGAGGCAAGGCCGTGTGAGGACGCCACGAGAAGACGGCTGTGCGCAAGGCAAAGAGAGAGGCTTCAGGAGAAACCCCACTGCCAATACCTAGATCTTGGACTTCCAGCCTCCAGCCAATGTTTAAGTCACCCAGGCTGTGGCATTTTGTCATGGCAGCTCTCGCAAGCTAATATAGAGGACTGCATTATTTAATTAAGGATTAATTCTCTTGTTCCAGGAGGGGAAAAAAAAAAAAAAACAACAACACAGAACTGACTCCTGAAATTGTGAATCTTTTCCCAGAGAACAGAACTCTGTAGGCGTGACTGAAACATAAATGGTCTCGACTATCTCCTCCACCTTCCCCAGAACTGAGGCTGAAAGGAAAGAACCCCTTTGGGCCAAGAAGCAGCAAGCATTCCTGATTCAACAGCCACAGACCCACACGGTCCCAGGGTGACCAGCTGGCCAGGCCCAGGCCCAGGGAGGGGCCCACCAGGGCCTAGACTCCCTCTCCCCTCACCTGCTCGGCATCTCCAGCCCACCCCTATCCTCACCCCACTCCCACCTCACCACCCTTGCTAAGCCCCAGGCTCTTTGCTACCTGGGAGTCTTTTCCCTGAAACCATCTGTAGCCAGAACTAGCTAATCTAATCAACCTACTAGGTGTTTTCCATACTACTTGATCATGACCCTCATCTGGGACAAGTATTAAACAGATAGCATTCTGAGCCTCTCCCTTGGAGACTCTGACTCAGTGGGTTGTATTTGGAACGTGTTGCCCAGAAAATTCTGGCAAAGGTACATTTGGAAACCATTAGACTAGAGCCGGGTTAGGAGGACGGTCCCTCTTCTGGATCCAAGGCCCTTTGAAATCCACGCGGCGGCCCCCTGCCAGGGCCACTTAGATGAGGGGCAGCTCAGATGCACGGCATCTTCCCTGGGTCAGGCTGAGCCGCCCTCAGCGGGGATGGAGAGGTGGGGTTTGCAGAGACGCCGTCTTCAGCTCGATGAAAAGAACTCACTGATCATCAGAACTGCTGCCCAACAATGGAATGGGGCTCAGAAAAGAGGGGTTCTATGGCATTAGAGCTGAAGCTCAATGGAGCTTTGTGAATAGAGATCGTTCCTTCTGCCTGGCACAGAGGGGCCTGATCTGTGCCTCCCAGAAGAACAAGAGGATTGTGTAGAGACTCACCACTCAGATGTGGCCCTGCTCCAAAAGCATCCACACCATCTAGGAGCTTTTCAAATCCTTTCTAATCAGACCCCATCCTCCGAAATTCCAGTTTCCCACATCCAAGGTCAAGTCCTTGGCATTCATACTTTCGGAATCTCCCAGTTTATTCTCGTGTGAAGTGGAGGCTGAGAGTCAGACAGTCAGGGGCACAGAGGGCTCTATCCAGCTCTCTGTTAATAAGACTGGCTGAGCCAGTGGGGGATGAACTTGCTGGAAGAGGGAAGAAACGTATGTCACCAGCTCCAGTCTCTTTCCCACTTTCTTTTCTGCATGCCTCGGCAGGACTTGGTCTCCCAGCTGCCTCCAAACGTAATGACTCAGAGAAGTGATGTGATCTGCCCAAGGTTACCCCTCCAATGATGCTGGGCAAACAGGACTTGGGATTCCTGCTCCAGTGTTCTTATAGCCTCCTGGGCCGCTGAGGCCAGGCTGCAAAGTAGAGAAAGAGGAAGAAGACAAGTCCCTACCGCTAGAGACAGCCTGGCAGCTAAATCAAACCAAGCATCAAAATAGGGCAGAAGTAAAAAGAATAATAAACTTTTACACACGTACACTGGCCACTGTATTTTCTTTATTTCCATCATATCCTTTCATCTCTGGAATGATGGGTCTCATCTGTGACTGCTAGGTGCTATTATTCAGCCCCATTTTACTCCTGAGGAAACCGAGTCTCAGAGCAGTGAGGTCATTTGCCTAAGGCAGCACAGCTAGCTAGTGATGGAGCTGAGACTCGAACCCAGGTGGGCAACTCCTTGAGAACCTGCACACTTAGCCTCTGTGCTCCACCTCCTGCCCCAAAATGTAAGTGTCACAGAGGGGTTTCTGTGCAGGCCATCAAGTTTAGGGAAGGTTTCTTGGGAGAAGATAACTTTGAGCTTGACCATAGAGGTCAAAGATACAACACTGAAAGATGAACTCCCCAGGTCTGTAGGTGTCCGATATGCTACTGGAGAAGAGCCGAGAAGTAGCTCCAGAAGGAATGAAGATGCTGAGCCAAAGTAAGCAAACTCTGGGAGACAGTGAAGGACAGGGAAGCCTGGCAAGCTGTAGTCCATGTGGCTGCAAACAGACAGACATAACTAAGCAACTGAACAACAACAACAGTGGAGGTCAAACACGAGTATGTACGCAGAGCAAAGATGTGGCTGGAAAACTAAGGACAGGTGTCCAAGCTGAGCCCAAACCAGGAGGGAGAAGGAAAAGATGGGCTGGCGACCCTCTTGGTAGATGGGGGAGGAAGGTTTTACTCTGCATCCTAGAGAAAATGCATATGAAGGGCAGAGGGTTGGAGGGGTGTGTCCTCCTTAGACATGAATAGTCTCTGAGCTCCTATTAATACAAGGGGGTGGGGAGGACACAGGGGTTGAGGAGACGTGAAGCCACCCATGCCTGGCCCACACTTGGGGCTTCCCATGTGTTCTTTGGTTTGGTATCACCCCACTCCACTCTTCCTACTTTAAAGGGGACCCAGGCATTGAAGGAAACAGGGCTTAGAGAGATCAACGTATTAGCACTTGTCCAAGACCACTTAGCTAAGAAGCTGAGCCACGATGGGGACTCAACCTGGCCTCACACATGGAGAAAATGAGACTCCCAGCTAAAAATGTCCAACAAAACATGTGTTTCTCTCTGCTCTTCCCTGAGACTCACTAACATGAGAGGAAAGGAATTGTTTAAGTCATAAAGAAATGTGAGAAGAACAAGCAAAAGATGTTTAAAAAAATAATAATACATTGGAAGGCGAGGGATGTAGGGAGGCTGAAAAGCAGGTAGATGAGAGCTAAGTGATGTATCAGAGCTGAAAAAGCTCCACCCAACCCCAAGGGTAAATGATAGGAAGCCAGGTGATCTGTGTCTGCAGCACCCCAGAAAACAAGAACCAGAGGCAGCAGCTAGCCCTGAAAGCAGGAGGCCAGTAAGGCTGAAAGCAAGAGAACTGGTTTTAAAAAAAAAAAATCATTAAAAAGATAGTTTAAATCTCCAGGTTTCTTCCTAGCCTCAGACAGCAAGATAACTAACCAACCCAGTGGAAGAAAAGAAGCTTACTCTCTAGCCAACTGTGGACAAATAGGGTCTGGACAGGTACTTGGAGTGCTATGGAAGGTCAGATTCAAAACAGGAGGATACTCTGAAAGGCAGCACACTGAACGATGAGAGGCTCCCCAGTCAGGCTGAAACCTACAGGACTCATGGTCCCGGTCTGCCTTTGGACTGAGCAGGCTTCCCAGGATGATGGACCGTCAGACCCAGATCACCCAGGGTGAGGTGGCACCCTTCTTAGATCCCTCTGAGACCAGATGATTCCTTTTTGGGAAAAGTGACCAGGCCAGAAATAAACACCTGCAGGCTGAGAAGGAGGAACAGAATGCTCTGGGAAGATGGCAAGGTCCCCATTCCATCACGAAACCAGGGGTCCCCAGATCCTGCCCTGACACAGATCATGACACCAGCACACCACAGGACAAGCTCAGCGGACGGGGGCTCCAGGGGCGCCACCGGGGTGTGGCTGAGCTGTCCGCCCACAGGAGGTCTTGGTGCAGAGTCTGCAACCAGGCACCTGGACAGAACTTCAGTCATGTGAAACCCCCCAGGGACACCCAGAAATACCTGGGGGAGACTTTGTGGTGGGGGTTATCACTGTGAGCACTGAGGCTGCTGAGGGCTGAGAAGGTTATGTGGCAGCATGGTGGGCCAGTGGGTCATAGAAGCCAGTGGGTAGAAGAGGGTAGAATCAATCAAAATGCCCATCCTTGGATGAACTGATACACTGAGGTCTAGTCATAAACCACAACACCATTCAGGCAGAGAAAGGAATGAAGCGCTGACACATGAAGTTACGACATAGAAGAGCCTCCAAAACACCGTGCGGACTGGAAGAAGCCAGAAGCAAAAGGTCTTATATGGTATGATTCCACTTGTATGAAATATCCAGGTAAAACCACAGGGTTAGGAAGCAGATTAGTGGTTAGCAGGGGCTGTGGTCAGGTTGGAGAGGTAGGGGAATAGAACATGATTACTTAATGGATGTTTACTTTTAGAGTGATAAGAATGTTCTGGAACTAGATAAAGGTGGTTTTACAATATCGTAAATGCACTCAATGCCAATGAATTGTACAATTTAAAACAGCTAATTTTCTATTATATGAAAGTGTTAGTTGATCAGTTGTGTCCAATTCTTTGCAACTGTATAGCCTGCCAGACTCCTCTGTCCATGGAATTTGCCAGGCAAGAATACTGGAATGGGTTGCCATTCCTTTCTCCAAGGGCTCTTCTCGACACAGGGATCAAATCCACGTCTCCTGCATTGCAGGCAGATTCTGTATGGTCTGAGCCACCATGTCATCCCAATTTGTATTATGTGCATTTCACCTCGATTACATAAGAGAAAAAAGATCAACCTGGCAAGAACAGAAAGGCTCTTACAACAAGCTCATCTAACCCAAGTTAAGCCCAATATACATAGCACAGACTCTGACAGCTGTTCAAAGCTTTCCCACCAGGCCCCACTCCCAGGAAGCCCCAACCAGCCAGGGAGAAGGTGGGATTGCTTCCAGAAAGGCGGTGGCTGAGCCCTGAGAGGCTCCCCTCCCATCAAGATGCAATGAATAACGAAGCTCCAAAATAAAAGAGGAAACTCACAGAACACAACTCTGATCAGTTTCCTCTCCTCCCATCCCCGCTTCACCCCCAGTAGACCCACAGGGTCCCAGACACCTCCCTCCACCAACTGATATGGCACTTGGTGAACCCTGCAGGTCTCTGGCCAGCACAAATATCCCCTGCTTTCTAGAATGTTCTCACGAGAAACTGTCGCTAATCAGGCACCACAGAGCACGCCTTGTGCAATTCTGCTAAAGTTTAAGAAACACAATTAGGAAGAAAAGGCACACTTCCCCTGGCCCCCCTCCCTCCCATTAAGACCTGGGGAAATTGCTGGTATTCACGCCAGGTCTCTGGAGGCCTTGCTCTGAAGGAGCATAAATACCCCACATTCCAGCCGCAGGCCACAGATGGACCAAGAGCCGGTTACAGACCGAGAGGAATGCGCAGGCCCCAGCAGTTACCCGGGCCTGGCAGAACTGAGTCTGCTCCACACACGGTCCTCAGGAACTTGAAACTTCCCATCACCTTGTCCAGTGCTACAACACTCTTTATTTACTTATTATTATTTTTTTTTTTTGGTGGCAACATGCTTTTTCCTTTTCCTCCAGGAATTTAATGCTGGAAGCCTCAAAATACAAGACAGGCTGACAAGTGGAGCTTCTCTGGTTGGGGAAGAGGCAGGGGACGCTGGTGCCTGACCTTTACTTATCTTGTTAAGCATCTACCCTCAGGGACTTCTGAAGACACCCTGTGGTCCCCCAGAGCACAGTTTGGCAACCACTGATCTGGTCCAACGCCCTCACCACACGTGTCAGAGAATAATTTCCAAAAGTTAAGGTCCTGACTCTCACACAAGCAGAAAATGGGCATGGGGCAAGGATTTCTCTAACCTATTAACAGGAGAACCAGCCAGATGGGAAAGTGGGTTCAAAGGCTTATGGGAGGGACCAAAGTTAGGGAAGAACAGAGAGAATGCTGGGGGAAAAATGCCAAGCTAGACACGGAGATGATGGATGTCCTGCAGGTCAATAAAATCATTTTCTGTAGGGGTATCTTTTATACTGGACAGAAATCATTTTCATGACCCCTGGATCAAAATCATTTACAAGTTATCAATCTTCCACAAATTAGCATCACACTTTCCAGAGCCTGGACCTGAATCAGTAGTAAACAGTAAATCAAACAATACCACATCCCCCTAGAGCAGGGGTCAGAAAACCTTCTCCATAAAGGGGCAGACAGTAAATAATTTTCAGCTTTGTGGGCCATCTGGTCTCTGTTGGAACTACTGGACGCTGCCTTGCTCTCAAGTGAAAGCAGGAGCCATGATCCATAAATGGATGGGTGTGGCTGTGTTCCAGTGGAACTTTATTTACAAAAACAGGCGGCAGTCAGATTTGGCGGGAGCCCTAGAGAGTTAGATAATCTCTGGACGGGGCTGTCAGCCGGTGGTCTGGTGTGGCATGCACAGGACTCACTGTCCTTCTAAAGCCTCATTGCCAAGTTTGGGAAGCTTTTTCTTAACTTTTTCTTACAGGTATGGAAATCAGAGAGGGAAAGCAACTTGGCCAAGGCGACACAGCCCAGCTCAAGCTGGCTTCCAGTCACAAGTCTCCCATCTCCTGGTTGTTTGGAAGCAGAAACACAGCCTGTCTTGCCCACCTGGAGGGCAGGCTGGGTCAGGATGGAACCGGCCAAGTCACCAGGAAACAACTCCTCTTGCTTTCCCCCAGGGACTGGCCCAGAGGGAATTTCCTTCCCTGCCTCTGTGTCTCCAAGAGTGACGACGCTTGGCTGAATGAAGACCCTCTTCACCCAAAGCAGACGCTCTATGACAGAAAAGCACACATCCTCTGCAGATCTCTGGGCTTCCTCTGGACTCATCCATCCTTTAAACCCAAGTCGAATAGGAAACGTCTCTGCCTCCATAGTGACCCCGAGAAAGAGCGGGAAAGAGAGAGCGGTTCATGGCCAGGGTCTCTGGCAAAACACTGAGGGAGAAAGTGAGGAAACGATTTGACACTGAGTCTTGCAAGTATTTTCTCATTCAGCGGGGAAGAAAAAGGACTTTGTTTCTTTTTCTTTTCACAATCGGGGCTCCCCCCAGCCCCTGCGCCTCAGATCTACCACAAATGTCTCTCACTGCACTCCAGCAAGGCAGAGAGATTTTTAATGGAATGCTGTCACGTGAGCCCTCGGCCAAGGCCGTTTAAGCAAATAACTCATTGTCTGAGGGGAAAAGAACGGACAGGGCTGCTTTGAAATGGTGCATAAATACGAATGTGAGGAGGTGAATCTGTGGCTGATCCCCAAGCTCTAGCTCTGTCCATTTCACCCCGGACCTACTGTGCGCCTGTCACCCATCTAACCCCTGCCACCGCCCCTGAGTCCAGAAACTTGGCACACGACAAAGGTTACATAGTGCATCTGAGGTCACAGGCCTGAAGAAGAGAATGGGGGTGGGAGCAGAAGTGAGGGAAAGGAAAGAAAGAAGAAAGGAAGGAGTGAGCGAGGGAGGCAGGGAGGGAAGAAGGGAGGAACCATGAGGAAGGAGGGCTAACGTCTCAGAAAGAGATGGTGGCTCTGCTCTGGGATGGACCGTCTCCAGGGGCTGCCTGCAAAGCAAATGTCAAGGAGAATCTGCAGTATTTATTCACTCAGCGAACATAACAGAGATCCATCCAGGACAGAGCCTGGATGAACCTCCCCACCTTTCCAACACCCTGAGTTGCCCTGCATGGAATTCCCAGCAGAGAGGTGCTGGGAGTAAGATGCAGGATGAAGAGAGGAGAGTGGATGGGAGGGAATGGAAAGGAGGAAAAAGAGGGGAGTGTTGCCCAGAGAAGGGGCCCATCAGGACCCTGGGGGCTGAGCCTGAGCTGTGACAGGCGGGACCTGTCCTCCAGGCTGCGGGGCCAGGGAGGCAGCGAGCCTCACCTACCAGCCGAGCCTCCAACAACACACAGCAGGGAGGAAGTCCGGGCGGGTGAGTCCGGGCGCCCTTTGTGCCCAAAGCGCCAAATCGGGGGTTTTCCATCGTGAGCCCTTCTTCAGATGTCACCCGTGCCAGGAAGGGACAAAGGGACACTTGGGGCGGGGGGAGCAGAAGGAAGGAGAGAATGAAGGCAGGAGAGGAAGGTGCTCTGGAGCGAGGGCCGGAAGGGGAGATGCAGCCAAGGAAGGAAGAGAGAAGGACGCAGGAGGAAGAAAGGGGAGAGGAGATGGGGGCGGGCCGTTGGAGGCGGAGCTCCTTCTGAGACTCTGCCCCAGCCTGTCCCCTCCCAGCTCTAAAGAGGACGGAAGCCCACTCACGTCCCCCAGGAGTGCCACTAGAGCACCCTGTCCCTCATTACGGGAATCACTCCACAAAGGAGTGGCCAAGACACTGGGAAGTCAGGAGAGCGGGGCTACCCTGGATCTGGGGTTCCAGCCCCCAACCTCCTCTCATTTACCGTTACCTTGGCCAGCCCGCCTCCCCCCGCCCCCCACAACCCAGGGTCCTCATCTGTAAAATCAGGGAGCTGATATGCAATGATCTGCTGGCTCTCTCTCACTCTCTCTCTCAGCGTGGGCTTCTGGAATCAGAATCCACCTTCTCTAGCGCTCTGGGCAATAAATTCGACCCCAATCCTCATTTCACACAGGGAGAGAGGAGGCTTAGAACTTAAATAACTTGCCCAAGGCCACTCAGCCAGGAGCCGGCAGAACTGGCCAGCGAATCCAGCCTGGGCAGCCTGGAAGCTCACCTCACTTCCTAAACCCCCACACCATAAAGCCTCTCTAATCTGACTTTGCTGCAGGGCTATCTGATTCCCCTGCTATGGTCACAGAACTCCAGAATGTCAGCCGGGCACCGGGCTGCCCAGGATCAAGGGGACACACATAGCTTCTTGGGCAGCGGCGGTGGCGGTGACTCCATCCTGGCCTGCAGGATGTGTGGGGAGTGACAGGACCAGTCACGAGTCACGCTCTTTCAAGGAAGGGGCACGCTGCCCCCTCCTTCTCCTTCCTGGCTTCCTGCCCTACAATGTGAGGCTGGAGATAAACCCTCCTGGCAGGGCCGGGACAAGAGGGAGCAAGGGAGGCATTCACTCTGAGGGGTGAATGCCAGACAGGAATGAATGGCTCCCTCAGTTCTGCACCCCGGGCATCTGGTCCTGGCTCTAGGATCCTGTGGATGAGGAGCCCTGACTATGAGCAGCACCACGATCTTTATCAACACACCCCTAACCATGAGGCAGAGGTGGAGGTGGGGGTGGTCCTCATGGAGGGGAGCAGGAAGGGCTAGCTCCGTCGCATGTCTAACACGCTCTCTGGCCACCTTCTCAGCAGGGGCTGAGGCCCTGCTCTCTCCACACACACTTCCGTCCCCCGATTCCTTCTCTGAATCACAGTGGGAACAATCTCTCCAAACAAGATGTGGTCCCATTGTTCTCAGAATAACACACAAAAATAACAAGCAGAAGAGCATCTTTCATTGGCCCACAATGTCCTGCCCTCTTTGGTCACTTCCTTCCTCCACGGCCTTCTCTCACTCCACTTGCTGTGGTTTTGCCTCCGGGCTTTCTTTACTTCTTTTGCAGGCCCTGAACTATGACACATGGAGTAGCACTGTCTTGAACATTCTTCCCCAGCCCCTTCTCTCTCTGTCTCTTTGTTTCCCATCCTTCAGATCTTAGCTGAGGTGTCACTTCCTCGGGGACACTCCTCTGATGTCCTGACGTGTCAGCATCCTTCCTATGTATGCCCACAGCGTCTGCACCTTCCCCTCAGAGCATTCCTCGTGGCTGTAACTGTCCCTCAGAGTGTGCAATTAAATCTTGTTGCTTCCCCTGCAGACTGTGGACACACCTCACCATCCCCCAGGTCTAGCACAGCATCTGGCCCCTGGTGATACTCAATAAACACATCACAAGGGAGTAGGTGACAGAGGCTCTGGGGCTGTGCAGAAACCCAGGCACCAGTGACGTGTCTAACACAGCAAAAACCATGTCAGGGTGGAGCTTCTGAGAAATTGTCCTCACCCAAGTGACACCCTCTGACTCCATCTGGTTTGCCTCTTACAATACCAGTTCCAAGGAAATCACAGGAACGCTTCAGAACTTGCCATGACCCTCCCTTTGTTCCACAGCTTGTGAACTACCTACTTGCCACAGGCAAGCCACACCAAGCCTCTGAACCTTAGTTTCAATACAAGCAAAGTGAAGAAATTCATGGGATCTGCCCAACCTAATTTATAAGACTATCATGATAATGTGATCAAGATAATGTGAAGGAACATGGAATGAATTAACATCCTTTGTCACTGCCCCCTTAAGAAGTAGGGTCAGTTTCTTCATCCCCTGAGTCTGGGCTGGGCTGGTGCCTGCTTTAACCAATATAATATGGAAGAACTGACCATAGGCCGGTTCCAGGTCTAACTTTTAAGGGAACCAGCAGCTTCTATTTCCTCCCCTTTGAAGCTCAGGCTCCATGCTCTGAGGAAGCCCAAGCAGCCTCTTGGAGAGGCCCACAGGAAGGAGAACTAAAATTAGCTGGAGCCCCAATTGGGCTTGCAGCTGACAGCCAAAATCAGTCTGTCCGCTCTGTGAGGGAACTTTCTTGGAAGAGCCTATTGCTCAGTCGAGCCACCCCATCAAGCCTTACCAAAATCGCAAAACTATGACCAAAATTTTTTTTAAAAAACTACTGTTACTAAGCTACAGCAATTAAAACAGCACAGTTTTGACACAAAAAACAGGCACAAAGATCAATGAAACAGGATAGAAATTTCAGAAATAAACCCATGGACTTACAGTCCATGGACTTACAATCAATCTATGACAAAGGAGGCAAGAATATGCAATGGCGAAAAGATAGTCTGCATTAAGTGGTGCTGGGAAAACAGGACAGCCACATGTAAAAGAATGCAATTAGAAAATTCTCTAACATGATACACAAAAACAAATTCACAATGGAATAAAGATCTAAATGTAAGACTGGATGCTATAAAACTCCTAGAGGAAAACATAGGCATAATTTGACATAAATTGAAGCAATACTTTTTTAATCCACTTCATAAAGTAAAGGAAACAAAAGTTTTAAAAAAAAAACCTAATTAAACTTAAAAGCTTTTTTGCACAGCAAAGGGAACCATGGACAAAATGAAAAGTCACTTACTGAATGGGAGAAAATATTTGCAGACGATATGACCAATAAGGGGTTAATATCCAACATATATAAACAGCTCGCACAACTCAACATCAAAAAACAACAACTACCTGATTAAAAAATGGGCAGAAGAACTAAATAGATATTTTTCAAAGAAGAAATGCCAATGGCCGACAGACACGTGATAAGATCCTCAACGTCACTAATCATTAGGAAAATGCAAATCAAAACCTCAATGAGATATCACCTTATAACACTCAGAATGGCCATCCTGAAAAAGAACACAAATAATAAACATTGGTGAGGATGTGGAAAGAAGGGAACTTTCCCACACTGTTGGTGGGAATATAAATTGGTGCAGTCACTGTAGAAAACATTATGGAGGTTTCTCAAAAAACTAAAAGTAGAACTACCACACAACTCTTGGGTATATATATGAAAAAAACAAAAACACAAATTTGAAAAGGTACATGGACTGAACGCTCATAGCAGCATTATTCACAACAGACAAGATGTGGAAACAACTGGTGTTCACCAACAGATAGATGGATAAAGAACAGAACGGATGAAGAAGCTGTGGTACACAAGTATACAATGAAATCCTACCCAGCCACCCAGAAAAACCCATATTTTGCCACTTGCAGCAACCTGATGGACTAAGAGCACATTACGCCAAGTGAAATAAGTCTGAGAAAGATAAATACTGTAAAATATCACCTATACGTGGAATCTACAAAATATTGCAAAATGGTGAATATAACAAAACGAATCAAGCTCACAGACATAGAGAACAATTTAGTGGTTATTAGTTGGGGAGGACGATATAGGGATGGAAGAGTGGGAGGTACAAACGATTAGGTATAAGATAGGCTCAAGGATCGACTATACAACATGAGGAACATAGCCAATATTTTGTAATAACTGTAAGTGGAAAGTAACCTTTAAAATTGTATTAAAATTTTCTTAAGTTTTTAAAAACTACTGTTGTTTTTAAATCACTTAATCCTTGGAATTAAGGCTGTGTTAATTAATTAAGTCAAGGCTGTATATTGTCACCTTGCATATTTAACTTATATGCAGAGTACATCATGTGAAATGCTGGGCTGGATAAATCACAAGCTGGAATCAAGATTCTTGGGGGAAGCATCAACAACCTCAGATATGCAGATGATACCATTCTAATGGCAGAAAGGAAAAGGAACTAAAGAGCCTCTTGATGAAGGTAGAAGAGGAGAGTGAAAAAGTTGGCTTAAAACTCAACATTAAAAAAACAAAGACCGTGTCTCATCACTTCATGGCAAATAGATGGGGAAAAAGTGGAAAGAGTGACAGATTTTACTTTCTTGGGCTCCAAAATCACTGCAGATGGTGACTGCAGCCATGAAATTAAAAGACACTTGCTCCCTGGAAGAAAAGCTATGACCAATCTAGACAGCATATTAAAAATCAGAGCCAACAACGGTCCATATAATCAAAGCTATGGCTTTCCAGCAGTTGTGTACAGATGTGAGAGCTGGACTATGAAGAAGGCTGAGTGGCAAAGAACTGATGCTTTTGAATTGTGGTGCTGGAGAAGACTCTTGAGAGTCCCTTGGACTGCAAGGAGAACAAGTCAATCCTAAAGGAAATCAACCCTGAATATTCAGTGGAAGGACTGATGCTGAAACTGAAGCTCCAATATTTTGGCCACCTGATGCAAAAAGCGAACTCACTGGAAAAGACCCTGATGTTGGGAAAGATTGAGGGCAGGAGGAGAAGGAGGCGACAGAGGATGAGATGGCTGGATGGCATCACTGACTCAATGGACATGAATTTGAGCAAACTCTGAGAGATAGTGAAGGACAGGAAAGCCTAGCAGGCTGCAGGCCATGGGGTCGCAAAGAGTCAGACACAACTTAGCGACTAAACAACAACAATCCTTGAAACGAGTGAGAAAAGGGTGTTATTACACAGCAATAGGCAGCCAAAGCAACATGTTTGGACTAGCACAGTTCTCAATACTTATATTTATTTCCAATTCAGGACAGTAGCATGTCCATGGGGGTGTTCTGGAAATTGGCAGGAGGCATATTTTTATTGCCAAAATGACCAGGTTTGTGGGGTGGAAGAGAGTGTGCTATTGGCATTTAATGCCCATGAACCCAAGAATATTAAATATATTAAATATCCAAAAATGTCTGAGATAGTCACCTACAGCTAACTGCCCCACATGAAATAATAATAGTGCTCTGACTGAAAAACAGTAAGTCACAACATTAAAGACCTGTAGAGAAAACCGGCCTAAAGATAAAGATGAAATAAAAATACAAGCACTTAATGTAAACTGCTTTCTCAGCAAGGAAAAATAGGATCCATCTTGATGTCAACTTTAATCACTAGAGAGGCTGCCTGGAAGATTGTATTGAGAATGCCTTGGAGGATCATCAAGGACTGGATGCTGTGATCAACTAGTGATGCCTCTCATTGGCAGGGGAAGGAAGAGTAATGGCCTTGAAGTAGGGTGATCATGTAATTTAACATCCAAACACCCAAACTTTGGGGAGTTAAGGGGGGCAGTGTTAGCACAGTGGGACAACAGGCATAACCTGGGACTGTCCCAATAAAACCAGGACATACCGTCACTCTACCTCTGTGCCATGGATGTCGTCTCTGGCACATCCCAATGTGTAGCTCAGAGGTAAGCAAAATAGGGGCTTGTCTGGACCTACAAGCCCTTGAGATCTTGAACGTTAATTTTCTTTTTAAGTACTCAGTTTCAGTGTGTGGTTAGGTATGAAGAATTGTTCTAAAGAACGCATTAAAAATTAATTAAGAGTTTCCTCTAATATTTAATCTTACCAGCCATGTACTCTGAGTGATGTATTCCCAGTCAGCGTGTCAGGCCATGAATAATTAAAAGAGAAGGGGAGTGTGATTCAGCCCCTCGATGAGGCTTTCTGGGGTTTTAGATGCAGCACAGAGCCTGGGACTGTATCTCCCAAGGAAAAGTTCCACATTGAACAGCAGGGTCCAGTCCCGTCCAAACCCCTAACACTGGCATTCATCACGAGTCAGCCTCACAGGGAGATGGAGATGGATTTGCCTCTGTGGAGCCATCAGCCCCTGAGACGTGTCAGCCCTGCCTTCTTCCCAGGAGGGAGGAGGGAGAGTTGGTGGTGAGTTATAGAAACCTTCCCAGGGCACTTCCACGTGCTGAGAGCTTCCATATTTCCTCACCTCTAAGACACATGCTTCTTCATTTTGTAACATTTTGGAAATCAAGAGGTGACTTAAAATCGATGGGAGGATTTAAGGTGGTATTTCTTGGGAGGTGTTCCAACGTGACGGTTCAGAGCCAGGCTCTGGAGTTGTACTCAGGGCTCCGCCATTTCCCAACCGTGTGGCCCCAAGTAAATTGCACCCACTCTGTTGCCTCATCTGAAAACTGAATCTAATCCTAACAGTCCCAACTTGATAATAAATGAAAAAGGGCTTGAGTATAGTGCCCGGCAGATAGTAAGCTCTCAACATGTTAGCTATTATTTCTTTTTGTTTTCCTTCTGCATGTTGTTATTAAATTGCGGGTGTATCTAGAAACTGACAGCATTTTCAATGTGTCTGCAGTACTGTCAGCTTCAGAGAGAGTTCAAAAACAATGACTTCTGAGCCCACTCTATTGTGACACCCAGCATACCGATAGTGGCTTATCTTTGCTGTATCAGGTAGGGGAAATACATATTTGACAGCAGGTGAAAGCTTATTTGATATCATTTCTATTTAATCAAATGTAGGAAACGTGAAGATTCTCTAAGAATGACTCCCTCCCAACTTCCAACCCTCTTCTTTTCTGAATTTGATGCACTAAACCCAGGACCAAGGCTTCCTTTTCTTTTAGCAGTGGCACAGTGCAAAGTGGGGTAGAAAGAGGAAGTGTAATCTCCATCTGGGCTTTTGTATGAAAATAACATAGGCAATCACCACCCATCATGGCCCATGAGGGATGTCATAGGTCTGATGGTTCCAAGAGAAAGTGAAAACCACAAGTGTTGCTGTTGGTGGGAATGCAAACTGGTGCAGCCACAATGGAAAACAGTATGGAGGTTCCTCAAAACACTAAAATAGAGTTGCCATATGACCAGCAATTCTACTCCTGGGTATATAGCCACATAAAACTATAATTCAAAAACAGATATTTGCACCTCTATGTTTGTAGCAGCACTAGTCACAACAGCCAAGACATGGAGACAACCTAAATGTCCATTGACAGACAAATGGATAAACAAGATGCGGTACCTGTGTGTGTATTCTTCCTGAGATAGCAGACCTGTCTTTGAGGGCCATCTAGGTCTTCAAAGCTTCCCGAAGTAGTTGAAGACAAGCTACTGGTCCATTTAGCTCAAAGGTGCCAACATCTGACCTTCCATCCATGATCAGGAGGAGGAAGCAGCTGCCATTCCATACTATCTTTTGCATCTCCCCAAAGCAGACCTGAGATGAGGCATTGGACCCAAGGAGCCAGTTTAGGGGCTGATCCCAGGAAACACCTGTAGGAAAGGAAGGAAGGGAGGAAAAATGGGAGGTTAAGTAAAAGGCGCATTAACAGATCACCATTGTGGGCAGAGGGGCCACCATCCCACTTGCCGCCTCCATGGGACTGTGGAGCACAGGCCTCAGAATTGTCTCCCCCAGGGCCGAGACGTCAGAGCATCTATATCCACTGACTCCCTGCTAATTGCAGGCTGCTCACAGCAGCATTAATTCCTGGGCACTTGCAGATGGCTCTGTGCCTGGCTTGGCTGGCTTCTGCATTCAGAAAAAGCCTGTAGGCAGAGAACCATTGGTGCTAGAGGTGAAAGCCTCGCTGTGTGATCAAGCTGTGGGCGACCGCCGAGGTGGCCTGTGGAAGACAGACAGGCCCTGCTGGTATCTGCTATGAAGAACCGCTGTGTTAACTTCTGTCACCACCACCAAAACCAGGTGACTTCAAATAATGGCAATATACTTTGTCCCAATTCTGGAAGCTAGAAGTCCAAAATCAAGGTGTCAGCTGAGCCAGGCTCCCTCAGAAGTCCCTCGGTTCAGTTCAGTCACTCAGTCGTGTCCGAAGCTTTGCGACCCCACGGACTGCAGCACGCCAGGCTTCCCTGTCCATTACCAACTAGAGGAGAGCGTTTTCCTGCTTCTTGCCGCTTCATGTTTCTCTGCAGTTCTTGGCATTCCTTGGCTTGTGGCAGCTAACTCTGCCCCTATCTCCACATGGTCATCTCTGTGTCTTCAAACTGTGTGTCTCTGAGACCCAATCTTCCCCCAGGATAAGGGCACGAGTTACATTGCATTATGCATCCACCTCCTCCATAGGAGTTCAACCAGTTACATCTGCAATGACCCTGTGTCCAAATACAGTTACACCCTGGGGCACTGGATAAGCATTTCAACACATCTTTTGGGGGGGGCATCCAGCTCAGCCCAGGGCAGGCACCTTCTGCATGTAATATCCTCTAATCCCAACAGTAGCCTGCAAGGTAGGTGTCACTAACCCAGTGTCACACATGAGGACAGTGAGGCTCTAAAGGGTGACAGGAGCCACCCAAGGATATCCAGCTGGGAAGCCACAGAGCTGGGAGGTTGTCTCTCAACAGTGGTGTCCCGTCACTGACACTGGAAGGAACAGCGGGTAAAAGTGTAGGCACTCAAATCAGACTACACAAGTTCAAAGGCCACCTCCACGGCTTACTACTGTGAGAACTTGGCACATTCCTGACCCCCTGTGAGGCTTGCCCCCTTATGTGGAAACCTGGGAATCAGAATAGCACCCGAAGCACATTCTACAGGGAGGAGTAATTAGGACAGCCGGTGAAAAGTCATAAGTGGAGGGGCGGGAACACAGCAAGTGCACGGTGACTTCTGGCCACTGTTGTGTCATCACGGAAGCATTTAATCCTCCTGAATGTTAAAACATTGACGCCTAAGCCTCTGGAAAATGCTCAGTTTCCAGGCCACAATCCAGGATCCCTTTTGTCTTTTGCTTCTTGTCACAGCTGCCCCCAGGGCTCCCAGGAAGGGACCCGATGGGCCGGGTGGCCCCTGCACACGCTCCCCCAGAGCCCAGCTTGCTAATTAACGCCCCTGCGACAGGAGACCGTGAGACCAGGATAAACACAGCAGCCCTTAATCTCCTGCCTGCGCTGGTGGCTTTATCTCAGCCCCTCCTCCAGGGCCACTGGGGGCTGGAGGGGCAACGGGCAGATGTCTTCCCACCCCCTGCAAGGTGGGGCCGCAGCCAGAGGATTTCCTCCAAGCCTGCCGAGGCCCCAAGGAACATGCAGCCACTCCAGGCAGATGCACTGTGATGAACACCCTCAGAGCACAGAGCTAGGGGCACGACTGAGAGTTTCATTTGCACCCAGAATTGCACATTTCAAGGGCAGGACCTGGTGACCCAATACGTGCATGTGAGCACACACTGGGCTCATAATTCATGCATTTCCCATCCTCCTATTGAAAAAAATGTGGCAGGGATGGGGGAGGGGGAGAATGAGGGTGAAGCACCGGTCTGAACAGGTAGTTATTTTTCTGCCTGGGGCTCAGCCTGGCTGAGAACCAACTTGTCAAAAGTGGAAGCTGAAGACTAGGTAACTTGTTGTGCCGGCAGCAGCCAGCTATGCGCTCCTGAGAGTGACTTTCCAGAGTGGCCTGTGTTCACTGCCTGTGCTCTGAGCAGTCTTTTTTTTTTTTTTTTGAGTGGTCTTTTTTATCCTGGACAGGATTATCTTGTGACAGCTAAAATCCAAAGAGAGGGCGCAGGGCCACAGCTATGCAGCCAGGCACTCAGGATGCAGGCGGTAGCTGCCCCTTCCAGGGCGAAGTGGGGGCTGAATGAGGAAAGCCTGCTCCCTTCCTTCAGGCAGCTGCCAGTCCCACGGGAAAAGGGGAACCTCAAGGGAAGAGGATCAAGAGACTCTGCACACAGATTACCATAGGAAAATACAAGTGGCAGCCCTAACCCAGCTGGGCAGTCGGGGAAACTTCCTGAAGTGTGGGACATCCAAGAGGAAATGTGAAGAATAAATAGGAGTCAGCAGGGAGAACCGAAAGTACAAAAACAGCTTGGCACATTCTGGGATATTCTGGAACATGAAGTTTCAGGAGGGTGGGGGGAAGGGCGAGAATTAAAAAAGCAAATGAGGTTTAAAGAATTAACTACAGATTTCAGCATCTAAATCTATAAAGAGGTACCAGTAGCCACAAAAAGTCATGAGTATATTTTACCTGATAGAAAGTACTTGTGTTTTCTTTCATGCTCTCTCTATTTGTGCAAATACCTGTTTCCTAAACATCAACTGTGCAGCAGACCCTGGGCTAATGTTGATGATTCGAAGGTAGTCCAGACACAATCTTGTGCTCAAGGAGCTCTCAGAGCTAAGGTTTATCGCACACTCATGAGCCCCAGGCACTCCGCGGGTTCTACCTCATTCACACCTCTCAAAACTCTGCCTCCAGAGGGGAGGGTGGCGTGGGGGGTGGTGTGGATGGAAACTTTTGCCTTCCACAGTCACCCAGGTCTTCTATCAAAATGGGGGGGGGGGCCCTCAGCATTAATGCACCAGAGGGCTTCGGGGTTTCTGAGGTGACAGAAATGCATGGGGTGGGTGTGAGGCAAGATGGAAAGAGAAATGGACAGAGACAGACAGACAGACCTGAGACAGAGGGCTAGACAGAGAGAAACAAAGATAAGAATGGGAAGAGACGGAAAGGCAGAGTCAGACATCAGAGAGAGAGAAAGAGAAGAAAGACAGTAGAGAAAGAGAGACAGGGACAGGTAAAGATCAAGAGTGTGGAACTGAGAGCAGGGCACAGGATCATCAAAAAAACAGTGAGTATAAGAGAGTCCAGACTTCAAGAGACAGGAGCAGGGAGGGAGATGCCCCCAGCTGAGGTCTTTCCCAAGAAACCCAGGTCCTGCAGCAGAAGTCTGGCCTGTCAGCGCTCTAGGTGTCTCTAAAGCCCAGCTGAGTCCAGGGCCATGCCAAAGGGAGAGGCTAGGGCCCGAAGGAACAGGGCCTTGAGACGCCCAGTCCAGCAGGGTTTGGCCGGCTGCAAGAAGTGGAAGAAGAGCGTGCCTGCAGTAGCTCCCCATCCAGCCCCACAGGCCAGGCAGGAACCGGCTGGTGAGCCTTAGGAGCAAAGGTCACCGCGTATCCTCCAGGACTGTACCCTGCAACTGGCAGCCTGCACAATCCAGCTGAGGAAGCAGGCCAAGAAGTCTGGCCAAAGAAGTAGGCTCCGAAGCCACTCCGTCTGGATCCCACAGCACGTCTGGGCCCTCGGCTCAACAGCCACCGTGTATGGCGGGCTGTGTGTGCACCGCCCTGGTTGAACAGCCCTAAAGGTCAAGGTGAAAACATACTCCCGTGGTGCCGGGTACTGAATCCCCCTAGTAAGGCAGGCACTAGTTGCAGTCTCTTTTACAGATGTGGAGACCGAGGCCCAGAGAGGTTAGGGACCTGGAGAAGGTCACAGAGCCAGCACACTCTTTAACTATGAGGTTCGCTGTTACGATGCTTGTCATTTTTCATTCTTGGAGTCAAGGCCAAGGGTCTGAACCCGCTGGCTCCCTGACTTAAAGGCTGAACCTTTGCTGAATGTCTGGGGCATGTGAGCTGGAATCAGGAGCACAAACCCCCCTGCACGCCCTCCCAGAGCACAGTGCTCAGTGTTTGATGGGAAGACCCTCACCAGCAGTAGGTTTGCAGCCAGCCACTCCAAAACAGAGCCTTCTTACAGCAGAATTCATTTAGGAGTCAAGAAAGTGAGAAGCACTGGTTCTCCACCTTGGCTGCCCATAGGAACGGCCCAGGAAATTTAAAAATACGGATGCCTGGGTCTCTCCCAAAGAGATTCTGAGTTGATTTGAGGTAATGCTTGGGCACTGAGATGTTTTAAACACCCTGGGTGATTCAGATGGGCAGCCAGGGCTTAGAATTTCTGGTGTATTGAGGATGGTTTCAAAGCCCCATTCTAGTGCTCAGGGCACCAGAGGTCCAGTTCTGCGTCTTGGGCAAATGGGTACCTGAGTCCGTTTTCTCATTTAAAAACATTATGGGTGAGGAAAAGGGAGAAATGCTTATTTAGCACCTACTGCATGACAGGCAAGCTACAAAAGGTATTCCATTTACTCCCCTCAACAATTTTATGAGGCTGGTAGCATTACCCCATGCCTGAATTCACCCAGTTAAGTGACAGCTAAGTGATGGAGCATGGATTGAGACTCCACATGTTTGATTCAGAAACCCTAGCCCATCTGCTATACCACTCTGCTAAATCAGGGCTCCCCAACTTGCCAAATCTTGTTAAAGGTTTAAAGATGTTGTTAAAATGCAAAAATGTTGTTCAAATGATGTACTACTGATTCAGTACATCAGAGAAAGGTCCCAGGATTCTGCATTTCCAGCAGGTTCCCAAATTATGCCAATGCTGGTACACCAGTAGCTTGCTTTCAGTAGCGAATGGTTTACAGGTCTTTGTGGTCACTCTGGTTCCGACTGGTCAGTGCCTGTGCCAAGTGGGTTGGTTAACTTAGACTATTCCCCCTATTCTGATGACAGCAAGCAGGAGTCTGCCCCGTGCCCTGTTCAGTCACAAGGCCTCCATGAGATTGACACCACACCCCCTTGAGCCTACAGCAATCAGACAGTCTCATGCCTCGGCCAGGCAAGACGGTTCCGGGATGGGCACCTAGCTCAAGCCAAGCAAACAGGACAACAAGAGTTTGAGAGTGGAATTTCTGTTCTCTTCCATGAGCGCTCCCCGAGGGGAAGTTCTTTCTTTCCCTAGCTGAGGACTGAAAGGATGCAGCTGCTGCAGCCACTTCCTACCAGGAGGGAAGAGTTCAGAGCAGCAAAATGTAAACCCAGTAGCACTGAGGGTCAGAATGAAGGCAGGCAGAGAAAAACCCAAGTCCTTGGGCAAAATGGCTGGTTTAAGCCTTGCCTGAAACCCATATCTGGGCTATCGATCCACAAAGGCCATTCAATCCCCTTACTGTTTGAAGCCAAGTTGAGTTAGGTTGTATGTCTCTTAACATCAAAAGTCCTAATACAAGCCCTAGCATCAGCAAGACTAGAGTCTGAATTTCTCAGCTTAGCCACTCACTAGCTGTGTGGTCTCGGGCAAGCTACTTGGCCCCCCTGAGCTTCAGTTTCCTAATCTATAAAGTGGAACTAGTAATACCTATCCCAGGATTGTTGTGGGGATCAGGAGAAACCATGAATGCCAAGAGTTTGGCATCTATGCCATGAATGTTAGCTATTATTATCAAAACTCATTATTAGTCCCATTTTGGCAGGCCCTTCTAAAAACCGTGTATGTCAGCAGTTGTTTCTAGCTATTGGCAAAAAAAAAAAAAAAAAAAGGAAGCAAATTAACCTAAAAGATTGGGGCAGGCAGGGGAAATGGGGGAGGGTGCCTCCAGCAGTATGATTAACCTTGAGACGGAAGGAAAAAGAGGTTGAATTCTTTCAATAATCAGGAGAGATGAGAAAGCTTGTCCTGGCAAAGAATGCAAGGCGTGCCCGGGCCATCATTGATTTGGTCATGATACCTTCAGACCTTGGCTCCATCCAGCACAGCGTATGGAAGCCACAATCTGCTTCTCTGGATATTTGATGGTCTGATTGGCTCAGCCTTCCTAATTGTGTTGTATTGACAAATATATTTGTTTGGAACAAGCAAATGTATTGCAAGCAGGAAACAGACCAACTCCAAGAATTTATTTTGCTTTTTGGCACGGCTGCACTAAGCTTAGCATTCATTATGTACCCATGTAAAACAGTCTCCGGGAATGCTGGCCTGACTTATCTTTTTAATTATATTTATTTTTTCAGCTGCACCTCAGATCATGAACAGACTTGCTGGTGCTAAACAGGCTTCATTGGATGAAACCTCCTGCCTCCCCCCCAAATCACACTGCACAGATTAAACGTTCAAAGACACCAGACAAACCTAGGATATTGCCATGGGTCATTACCACTAATGGATCGGAGATGGGGTTAAGTCAGTCAAATCCCTGCTCTGAGCCCAGAAAAGTCCACAGAAACCAAATCCTGGTCACCAGATTGAAATTGAAATCAGGTTTAAGCAGAGAGATGAAGAGATGAATGAAAGGCAACTGGAATGGATCATTTGGGGATGACCATGACCCATTTCACTGTACCCCCTCACCACAGGGGCACCTGGCAGCCATACTGGAATTCTGTGGCCCTTCTCCCTGGTTGGATGAGGAATAAGCACCCAACCTCAGAAGGGCCAATCAGAGCCCCAGCTGGGGTTACCAGGAGAGAGAGTAATGGTAGACAGACAGACAGACTGACTCTCTCCATGGCAGGAGCTGTAACAAAACTGGGAGATGAAGGCAGCCATCTTGGATGTCATGTGGACAAAGTTAAAGGAAAGGAACCAAACTGTCACGGGGAGGTGCAGAGGAGAGAAAACAGGGCAGGATCGTTTTGTAGGGTCTCAGCTCTGCGTCCCTGGTTCCAGGCACTGAGGCACTCTGCCTCTTAGAATGCATCACCCTTTTTTGTTCCAGCAAGCTCAGGCTGTTCTCCCACTTACATCCATACAAGGGCAAACTATGCAACCAACCAAACAATGTTGGGGAAGAATATTTATTAACAGGAAAAATGTACACAAGAATAATGTTGAGTGCAGAGAGCATGTTTCTTTCCTCTCTTCACCAGATATTTACTGGGCACTTCCTACATGTCAGATTGTCCCATATACACTGAGGAGAAAGGTCGTGGCCTCTGCCCCTGTCAAGTTTACAGTGAAGTTACCAAATGTCAGGTAAGATCCCACTTTAGTCAAAAGAGAGGAATAACTGGCAGGTGATGGGTTTCACACCAGGGAAAACAAATGAAGGGCACTTGTAACATCTTCAAAACCAGTGCTGCTCCAAGTGTCGCCGGCGGACCTTCAGCCTGGGTGTCACCTGGGAGCTTGTGACAAGTGCAGATACTCAACCCCTGCCCAGACCTACTGGCAGGAGGGCCCAGAAATCTGTTCTAACAAGACTTCTGGATGATCCTGATGCATTTTAAAGTGTCACAATCACCTGCCTACAACACAATAGCACAAAGACCCCCCTTCCAAACTAATAAGAATTCCCAGGAACGTCCCTGGTGGTCCAGTGGCTAATACTCTATGCTACCAATCCAAGGGGCCTGGAATTGATCCTTGATGGGGGAAGCAGACTCCATATGCCACAACCAAGAGTCTGCATGCTGCTGCTAGAAGGTCCTGCATGCCACAACTAAAATAAATCAATAAATCCTGCATGGACTGATTTCCTTGAAGATTGACTGGTTTGATCTCCTTGCAGTCCAAGGGACTCTCAAGAGTCGTCTCCAACACCACAGGTCAAAACATCAGTTCTTCAGCACTCAGCTTTCTTTATAATCCAACTCTCACATCCATACACAACTACTGGAAAAACCATAGCCTTGACTAGATGGACCTTTGTTGGCAAAGTAATGTCTCTGCTTTTTATTATGTTGTCTAGGTGGGTCACAGCTTTTCTTCCAAAGAGCAAGCATCTTTTAATTTCATGGCTGTAGTCACCATCTGCAGTGATTCTGGAGCCCAAGAAAATAAAGTCTCTCACTGTTTCCACTGTTTCCCCATCTATTAGCCATGAAGTGATGTGACTGGATGCCATGATCTTAGTTTTCCAAATGTTGAGTTTTAAGCCAACTTTTCACTCTCCTCTCTCACTTTCATCAAGAGGCTCTTTAGTTCTTCTTCACTTTCTGCCATAAGGGTGGTGTCATCTGCATATCTGAGGTTATTGATATTTCTCCCAGCAATCTTGATTCCAGCTTGTGCTTCATCCAGTCCAGCATTTCTCATGATGTACTCTGCATATAAGTTAAATAAGCAGGGTGACAATATACAGCCTTGATGTACTCCTTTTCCTATTTGGAACCAGTCTGTTATTCCATGTCCAATTCTAACTGTTGCTTCTTGATCTGCATACAGATTTCTCAGGAGGCAGATCAGGTGGTCTGGTATTCCCATCTCTTGAAGAATTTTTCAGTTTGTGGTGATCCACACAGTCAAAGGCTTTGGCGTAGTCAATAAAGCAGAAGTAGATGTTTTTCTGGAACTCTCTTGCTTTTTCCATGCTCCAACGGATGTTGGCAATCTGATCTCTGGTTCCTCTGCCTTTTCTAAACCCATCTGGAAATTCACAGTTCATGTACTGTTGAAGCCTGACGTGGAGAATTTTGAGAATTACTTTGTTAGCGTCTGAGATGAGTGCAATTGTGTGGTAGTTTGAGCATTCTTTGGCGTTGCCTTTCTTTGGGATTGGAATGAAAACTGACCTTTTCCAGTCCTGTGGCCGCTGCTTAGTTTTCCAAATTTGCTGGCATATTGAGTGTAGCACTTTAACAGCATCATCTTTTAGGTTAGCACTTTAACAGCATCATCTTTCAGCATCATCTTCAAGATTACTTTTTAAAAATGTTAAAGATAATGGTGGGTTTTGAATTTCCTGAATGAAATGGAGTGCCCAATTTTTACTCCTGCCTTCATTCCCACCAGGAGTGCTGGCAGGCCCGCATTACAACACAGCAAGCAGGATCAAGGTTGGTGTTAAGAGACTCCTGAACACAGCCTTGAAACTCTTCAGAAGAAAGGCCCACGCCCTGGGTCTCAGGAAAGAAGCCTTGCAACTCCCTGGCCATGAGCCCACCTACTGCCTCTGGTCAGCATGACTAACCATCTAATTCTGGAGAAATGGGAACTCATTGAGTGATCTGGCTTCCTCCAGAGAGCAGCCCATTCGTTTCCTGAAGTGACTGGTCCACTGGGAAGCGGGCCAGGATGAACCTTTGAAGTACTCAACAGCAAGAGGAGTAGAAGGAAGAGAAAGCACAATGGAGCAGCCAGGGACTAGGAAAGGGATGAAAGACTTCATGTCCTGGTTAAGAGCAAAGATTAGATCAAAGCGAGAGATCCATGGCACACACACCACTACCACTCATCTCCCACTCAGGGCAGACACTGCCAATCAATCACAGCACTTTATCCTCATTGAGACAGAGCCTCAGAATCCTTCTCAGTGCAGCTCTAGGCAACCTCCAGGCAAGTGTCTCTAGAGCTGAACCTCATCTGTGATCCCTGGAGTGCCGGGGCTGGTGATGCTAATCCTCCAGATGAGTCCACAGGGACACCCTGGGTGCAGGGATCATGAGTTTCTCCTGGATCTGGAATCTGCACTGATTGTTGCTGGAAGGTCTGTTGTTGTCAACTCCCTCTAACTCATGGAGACATCACTCTTTCTAGAGTCAGGGTAAACTCCCATCTGGGTATAACTCTACCTTCTGCCAGATGGAACATGAGAGGTCATCTCCCCGTCAGCCCCTCTTGAGTCATGGAGCCCTTTCTTTAAATCACAACTTAGAAGGCCAAAGTACAAAACAAATCGAGGCAGAACTCCTGTGGTTGAAGTGGTGGTAACAGTCCCAGGCCAGAGCCAATCAATATCTCCTCAGCTGCTGCATGGCCACAGAAGGACTTCCTGGAATCTCTGAGGGCTTGGAGGGGCTGTGGAATATAACTGACCTTATAAAAGTCTGGTGTTATATAGATGGTGGGTCTGATGCCCAGAGAATGGAAGTAAATTCACAGGCCAGTAAGCACCAGACAAGAACCGAGGAATCTCCTTGCTCTTGATTCAAACACCCAGCCCAGTATCAAATGCTCAGTCCCGTCTTTCCTCAAACGATACTGTCTCCCCGAGCTACTGCAGCCACTCCCTGGCTTCCGGTCTTGTTTGTCTGCCTACACCTCCCATGTCTTGTTGATGTTTAGTTGCTAAATCATGTCCAACTCTTTGCAACCCCACGGACTATACAGCCTGCCAGGCTCCTCTGTCCATGGGATTTCCCAGGCAAGAATACTGAAGTAGGCTGCCATTTCCTTCTCCTTCCTTCCCAATCCAGGGATCGAACCCACGTCTCTTGCATTGGCAGGCGGCTTCTTTACCATCTGAGCAAGTCTTCAGTGGGTAGATGGATGGATGGATGGATGGATGAGAGGCAAGGAGTAAGGGCGAGGGAGAGAAGGGGGAGAGGAGAGGGAACTAGGAAAGACAAGGCTGAAACAGGGAAAGAAGGCCACATCAGTAAAGAAAACGTGCTCAGGACAAGCTGGGCCACTCTCTGGACTGCAGTCCCTGGCACAAGCCCGGCTCAGCCCAGCAGCTGCTGCCCACTGGCTCCCAGCCCGAGTGGCACACCTGCCTGGCAGCGCCCCGCTGCACTTGGCAGCCCGGCAGCCCAACCCCTCAGTGCTGCGGGGCTAATGTGAGCCAGGAACCACCTCAAAGACTTGACTCTCTGCCCTGGGGCCTCCTTTTACCCTGCAAAGCCAGGGGTGGGATCAGCCCTTGACAAGCTGCCATGTGAGGGGTGTTAGGGAGCGTCTGGTCAGCCTGGAGAAGGGCAGCTTCTATCCTCGTGATCTAAAAGAAAAACTCTTCCGTTTTCTGGCCTTGTTTTTCTTCCCAGCACTCAGCATCGCCACTCTGTTGATTAGAGGCAAAAGGAGGTGATGAAAGCACTGGCACAACAGCCAGACCGCCTGGGTTCAAACCCTAGCGCTGCCCCTTCCTGGGCTTCCCTGGTGGTTCAGATGGTAACGAATCGCCTGCCATGCAGGAGACCCGGGTTCAATCTCTGGGTTGGAAAGACCCGCTGGAGAAGGGATAGGCTACCCGCTCCAGTATTCTTGGGCTTCCCTGGTGGCTCAGTTGGTAAAGAATCTGCCTGCAATGCAAGAGACCTGGGTTTGATCCCTGGGTTGGGAAGATCCCTTGAGAAGGGAACAGCTACCCACTCCAGCAGTCTGGCCTGGAGAATTCCACAGACTGTGTAGTCCATGGGGTCGCAAAGAATCAGCCACGACTGAGCGACCCTGGCTGCCCAACCTGGGGCTAGTTTCCTAACTGCTCTGTGCAGCTCGGTTTTCCCACTGGAGATGGTGACAGAGCGCCTGCCCCACAAAATGACCATGAGGCTCCGAGGAGATGGTGAATGCTGAGGGCGCCCAGCAGCACCTGGCACATAGTAAGTCAACTAACTGGTGTTAACTGTCATCATTATTAACACCATTTCCCAGCCCAGAAACGTGCTGGGAGAACTGTGTGCTCTTTCCCGGCCACTCCCAGAGCCGACAACAGAGCATGCTGAGTTGTAGGCACTCGGTTTCTTTGAAAAAAGGGGTTTGAAGGTTGGGAAAAGCCCAGAGAGGTCTAGCGACTCACGCCATGTCACACAGCAAATGGAGGCAGAGTTCCCATCTCCTCTAGCTCTATTGCCTCACACGCCTTCTCAGGGAGGTCCACTGAGGAACAGTTGTAGGTTTTGAGGGCAAAGGCCAGAGCTGCGGGATCCAATTTGGTGATCACTGGCCACTCATGAACCTTGGCAATGTGATACTAGTGTGGTTAGTGAATTGTTTCTGTTATTTAATTTTAATTCATTTACATTTAAACTGAAAAATAGATACGAGGCAGGAAGTAGATGGGCACCACTGCCCTCCAAACCCACCAAGGTAAAGCAATTGGAGATTCATTGCGTATGGACCAAAACTCCAAGACAGAACAGCAGGACAATTAAGGAAAGAGGCTGGACCCTGCTAGGACCACATATTTCTTGTTCCCGAAGTCAGGAGACCTCCCCAACCACGCATGGGCAGAAAGGCTCCTTGGCGGTCAAAGGGGAATGATGTTAACTAACGGCAGGCTACCCATGTGCCTTTCCGGTAAAATCCTTCTTGGCTAAGAGATGCATGCACACACATGGGAGGATCCTGAGATACACCAAACAGGGACTCTGAACCAGGCAAATCAAAATGATTGGCCAAAGGAAACCAGGAAGAAATACTCTATAAAAGTAATTCAAACTGCCATGAGGGTGCAACGCAAGGACTCTCCCTCTGAGTGCGCCTGTGCGTCTGGTCACACATACTGTACTCTTCTCCTCTTAATAAATACTTCACTTGCTCCACTACTTTCCGTCTTTGTGGAAATTCTTTTCTGCATAGTTGAAGGGCCGGGGCCCTTGTCACTGACCTCTGGTCTAGCGGCTAGGACCTGGCACTGTCACCACCACCGCCCAGCCCAGTCTCTGGCTGGGAACCCAAGCCTCGCTCCAAGCCGTTGCAGGCCGAGGCCACTCGAGATCAGACACTTGATTCAGTTACTGGAAAACTTTTCCCTGGGTCTGAAACAACTTAGGGAGGTGAGCTTACTTTTTCAACTACACAATTTGTGAAGTCAAAAATACAGATCGAGTATTCTCATAAAAACTTAGTGTCTGAATTGAAATAGGATGTAAAACATAAAATGGACACTACGTTTGCAAGGCTTGCTAGGCGTGAAAGAACACAAAATATCTTGCTAATGATTTTGCATATTGATTCTATGTTGAAAAGATCACATTTGGAATACTCTGGGTTAAAGAGAGTAAGTTATTAAAATTTCATGTTTCTACCAGAAAATTGAAAATTATTTTTTTAAGGTTTTTTTTTTTTATGTGGGCCATTTTTAAGTCTTTACTTAATTTGTTACCATATTGCTTCTGTTTTTTTAAATTTTGGTTGTTTGGCCATGAGGCATGTAGGATCTTAGCTCTTCAGCCAGGGATCAAACCCACACCCCCCCCCCCCCCCCCAGCGTTGGTAGGTGAAGTCTTACACACTGGACCACCAGGCAAATCCCCGAAAATTATTTAGGTGACTCACATTATATTTCCATCGGAAAGTGCCAGGCTAGAGGGACAAAGATGGGGTAAAGAGGGCTGGCAGGGCTGGCCCCAGGACTCCAGAACAAAGGTAAGTGAGGCTGGGCTCTGGAGCTGGGCTGGGCTTCTTGGGAGGCCTCAGGCTGGCTGGCTCCCTGCTCCTCACACACTTCCCTGACGTGGCCCAGGAAGCAGTGCTCAGGGATTAATGTTAATTCTTTCCCTGGAGGGCAGATGGGGAGAGGTTAAGTGCCGAGTGACTACAGCTGCCCAATTAAACCCTGGGAGAGGGATGAGGGCGGAGGAGGAGGCTGGGGAATGTTCTTAGGGATTCCCAGGGAGACAGGAAGCAGTGAGGGCTTGACCTCCTTTATCTCATTTCCCCTTCTGCAGTCAGCCGGTTTCCCCTCCAGGCTCAGCAGGGACGGTTCACTTTCCCAAGACCACACAGCAGGCTCAGGCCTGACCCGGACTCCCTTGTCCCCGTCCCTGCGCTAGCTCTTCAAAGAGCAGCCCCAGGTGCAAAAGCAGTTGCCTCTTTGCTGTTGCTCTGGGAAGGC
Organism: Cervus elaphus; assembly: GCF_910594005.1. NCBI lineage: Eukaryota > Metazoa > Chordata > Mammalia > Artiodactyla > Cervidae > Cervus > Cervus elaphus. Next base: position 41,034,415 of record NC_057838.1, on the reverse strand, counting down.
GCTAGACGCAATGCGACAGTGAAGATGGGAGAGGGATTTGCCAAACACTGACGGCTGACCCTGGCCCACCAGCCATCCTGGGCCCCACCGCCTGCATCACCTCCCTGAATCCCCATGACTCTCTTGTGCTCTTGGTACTGTCACCACTGTCCCCGTTTACAGATGAGGTTGTGGAGGCTTGGAGAGGTTCAGCAGGTTGCCTAGCGGTGTCTAGGTGGAGAGTCAGGAAGCAGGGGAGCTGTACACCAGGTGACCCGGTCTGACCTGAGCTCTGACCACTGTGTCATGTTACCTCCTCTCCCAGAGGTCTTGCCCCCAAATGTCAGACTTGTCAGCAGGGAGGTCAAAGTGGTGAGACAGCTGCCTGCCTGGAGTCTTCCTCTGGCTATTAGATCCCTGACCTGGAGATGAGGCAGGAAGGAGCTCATGATACCCCAGCTACCTCTTACTATCCCCAGCTTAGATGCCACCTCCTCCAGGAAGCCCTCACTGACTCCCCACCACTTCCTTTTCAGCCTAGTCACCTGTCCACCCTCCCCACTCCCTCTGCTCTCCGGAGCTCTATATTCATCCACAGAAAAAAACAACCAACACGAAGTATTTCAATTGACCCTTGTGACAGTTTTCTATGTCAACTTGATGGGAACTGGGGGTGCCCAGGTTAAACATTATTCCTTAATGTCCCTTTGAGGGTGTTTCCAGAAGAGATTAGCATTTAAATCAGTGGAGTGTAAAGCAGTCCAATCCCCTGAAGGCTTGAAAAGAACTGAAAGGCAGAGGAAGGGGCAGTTTGCTCTTTGGACCTGACTGCGGGAGCTGAGACCTTGGTCTTCCCTGTCTTCAGCTGAGGCTTACCCCATCAGGCCCCCCAGCTCTTAGAACCACTGGCTTTCCTGGGTCTCCAGAATGCAGCTAGCAAATCGTAGGACTTCTAAGCCTCCATAATCACAGGAGCTAATTCCTCATAATAAATCATATATATGTCTATATTCTATTAGCTGTTTCTCCAAAGAACCCTGGCTAATCCAACCCTCACAACCATCCAGTTAAGAAGGTACTCTTATTACTTTCATTTGATAGTAAAAAAAAAAAAAGAAGAGAAAAGAAAAAGAGGCCCAGAAAATAGAAAATTAATTGTTCATGGTCACAGAGCTCATAAGTAGTCATAACCCAGAGGTTTTCGGCCAAAGTGCCCACTCCGAAAGCCACACAGTGCTTGCCTCCTACACAACATCCTATCAAATTATCAGTTTTCTTCTCGGTTTCAAAAACTACACTGATGTTCACAGGGGCATTAGTTATAAGCCAAAATGACACAGTGCCTACTAACTGATGAATGGATATGTGAAATGGGGCATATCTATACAACAGAACGCTATTTGGCCACCAAAAGGAATAAAGTCCTGGTTCTGATACTTGGCTGAATCTTGAAACAGGATGCTAAGTAAAAGAAGCCAACACAAAAGCCCACATGTTGTAGGATTCCACTCACAAGAAATACCCAGAGTACACAAATCTATAGAGACAGAAATATCAGTGGTTACTGAGGGGCTGGGGAGGAGGCAGGATGGGAATGAGCGGTCGATGGTATGCAGGATGAAGTTTCTTTGAGGGATGATGAAAATGTTCTAAAATTAGATTGTGGTGATAGTTACACCCCTCTGTGAAGAAAAGGAAAACCCACTGAACTGTACACTTTCAATGGGTAAGTTTTATATGTTCATTATATGTCAATTAAGCTATTGGTTTAAAAAAAAAAAAAAAGCAGCAGCATCAAACAAAAAGAATCCAGATTGGGTGGGAGATCTGGAGCAGGGTAAGCAAGAAAAGAGAACGTGGAACAGGTCCGAGGTCCTTATAGCTCAAAAATGTTGTTTTCTTTTAACTGTGAATAGAAGCCACTGGGGGTTCTGAGGGAGAATCTGGTCCTATTTACATGTTTTAAAGCTCGTTCCTTTGCAGCCAGCATCAGGGTGAACAGCATGGATCCTGGTGCCTGGATTCAAAAGCCAGCTGAGCCCATGTTCCCAACTAGGTGACTGCAGCAAGCTGTGTAATCTTTGGGGACCTCTGTTTCTCAACCGTAAAATGGGATGATAATAGCATCTCCCCCGCAGGAGACTTAACTACTTGAATATTCATGAGGTGCTCAAAATAGCGCCTGGCAGGTGGGCAGGTCCCTGTAAGAATTTGGTGACTTAGGTAAATAAGAAGGTCCTCACCAGGTGATTCTCACCCGCTTGGGAGGGAGCACGGTCAGTTGAGATCCGCTCTCAGCTCTGCAAAGCTCTTACCCCTCACCAGGCTCCATCCAAGTAATTGCTCCTGAGGCTTCATTCCAAATGGGCCATAAATCAGAGGCCAGGGGCTCCTGTTACCCGCGGCTGGTGGTGCAGTCCCTCCCTGGGGTAATGGGAAGCAGATGCTGCCAAATGAGTCTGGCCTCCGGAGGCCTGTGTACCTGAGATGCTAACAGCACACCAATACAGGCAAGAATTTCCACCAGCCCTTAAGGCGAGGGTTGTCAAAGAAACAGCCTCCTAGGGCTTCCAGATGTTCAGCGGCTTGTTTCAAGCAGGAGGTGGGCAGCTCATGGGGGTTCCTGAGGGCTCAGGCAGGAAGGTAGGGTCGTGGCTAACACTGGATTCCTTCCAAAGGGCTGACCAGGAGGCAAGGTGTGGGGGCCAGGAGGTGGCAAGCTGTGAAGGGACCCGTGCAAGCTTTGCAGGTGTGAGGACCTGTTTAAAATTCTCCACTTCTCACTGTTTCAGCCTGAGCTCTGCAACCACAGATGCTACCTTTCCAGGCCTCTGTTTCCTCACCTGTGAAATGGGTGTGATGTTACCTAACTCCAAGACATCTGAAGGGTGGCAAGTCACTTGAGTGAAATCCCCAGTACAGTGTCAGGCACATAGTGAGACAGGCTGGGTGGGACCTGGGACCCTCTGAAGCAGCGCTGCAATGCTTGCACCTGGACACATCTCTCCTCCAGCAACAAAATACAAAGAAACAGTACCGCACTAAAAATAGCTGCGTGCATGGTCCCTGGGGGCAAATTCTGAACCCTAAAGATACAAAGAGACCAAAAATTCAACTGCCATTTCTGAAGAGCCTGGAGCAAAAGCAGAGGGTGGGGAACAAAAGCAGAGTACTGCCCCCGCCCCCTGCACGGAACACCACTGGAGGGGTGGGCACAACCCCTAAGCCGGCCTTCCAGCCCGACCCCTGGGTACACTCCAACCATCATACCTTATGAGGGACCATCCTGACTTCCCCCACCCCTCACACCCCTCCCCCGCCCCCCTGCACGAGGAGCCAGTCAACAACGGAACCTGTTGTTCTCACTCCACCCTGCTGCAGCAAGGGCCCCAGTAAAGCCTTCCCTGAATTTCTGGTCTGGCCTCTGATCAACTTCTATCGAGAACCCTGACCGGTAACAACAGTAGATGCTCTAAAGAATAAAAACAATTTATTATAAGGGAGCTAAGCCCAGAAACTTGCTATCCAATAAACCTTTATTATCTCAGACACTGATCACAGTGTCAGGACCAGAGGAGGCACAGGACAACCTCAGGAGGCTTTCTTTTCAAGCTTCCTAAGGCCAAGACTTTGAGAAGATCCAGAAAATTTCCTGAATGCATAACACATTCCTTAGGAGTTATACAGGTATAGGTCCCAAGATAATTTGGCTTTAGGTAAGGTTGAATCAGGACTCACATGGTGTCGTCAGGATCCAGTTCCTCTTTAGTTTCGTCTGATAAATGGCCAGATTTTTTAAAATACAGAATGTCAAGAAGCCCTTGGAAAGTTTCAGTGGGAATGTAAATTGGTGCAGCTGCTATGGAAAACAGTATGGAGGTTCCTCAAAAAAAAAAAAAAAGAAAGCCGAGGACCACCCTTGTGGTTCAGTGATTAAGATTCTACTTCCAATGCAGAGGGTGAGGGTTTGATCCCTAGTCAGGGAACTAAGATCTCACATGCCACATGCAGCCAAAAAGCAAAAAATAAAAAGCAGAACTACCATAAGATCCAGCAATCCAGCAATCCCTCTCCTGGATGTGTAGCTGAAAAAAAATGAAAATATTAATCTGAAAAGACATCTGCACCCTAATGTTTATAGCAGCACTGTTTAAAACAACCAAGATGTAGAAGCAACCCAAATGCCCATCAACAGACAAAGGGACAAAGATGTGTGTGTGTGTATACAAACATACACAATATATATATTTAAAAAATGAAACTCGGTCATTTGTAGCACACACATGTACCTAGAGAATAGTATGCTTAATGAAATGTCAGATGGAAAAAGACAAATACTATATGATATCACTTGGGTTTCCTAGGTGGCTTAGTGGAAGTGGTAAGGAACCCACTTGCCAATGCAGGAAACGCAGGAGACATGGGTTCAATCCCTGGTTTGGGAAGATCCCCTGGAGAAGGGCATGGCAACCCACTCCAGTATTCTTGCCTGGAGAATCCCCATGGACAGAGGAGCCTGGTGAGCTACAGTCCATGGGGTCGCAGACAGTCAGACACAACTTAGCGACTGAGCATGCATGCACATATGGTATCAGTTATATGTGGAATATAAAAAATAATACAAGGAAACATATACACAAAATTGGCTTACACATATATACATAAGAAAGCAAACTTATGGTTAGGAAAGAGGAGAGGGAAGGAGAGAGGAACAAACTAGGGGTATGAGATTAACAGGTACAAACTACTACATACAGAATAGATAAGCAACAAAGATATATTGTATAGTGCAGGGAATTATAGTCATTATCTTGTAATTACTTTTAATGTTGTACAATCTGTAAAACTATTGAATCATCTGTATACCTGAAACTAATATAGTATTTATTATAAACCAACTGTATTTCAATTTAAAAAAATACAGACTGTCAGTTTAATTTGGGTTAAGATAAACAAGAATTATTTTTTTAATATAAGATAAGTGTGTACCGGTCAGCAGTGGCCTGCCACAGAGGCAGGGGCTGTGGGTGCAGCAGACCTGGGTATGGCATAAGCCCTCTTGGAGGAGGTTGCCATTAACCCCACCATAGAGCCCCCAGAACTTACATAGGACTGGGGAAACAGATTCTTGGTGGGCACAAGCAAAATCTTGTGCGCACCAGGACCCAGGAGAAAGGAGCAGTGACCCCACAAGACTGACCCAGACTTGCTCATGAGTGTCCAGGAGTCTCCGGCAGAGACATGGGTTGGCCGTGGCTTAGTGCAGGGTCAGGGACACTGAGTGCATGCCTTTTGAAGGAGGTCTGCCATCATCTTCATCACCTCCACCATAGTTTACCCTCAGGTCAAACAACAGGGAGGGAACACAACCCCACCCATCAACAGAAAATTGGATTAAAGATTTACTGAGCATCGCCCCGCCCATCAGAACAAGACCCAGTTTCCCCCTCAGTCAGTCACTCCCATCAGAAAGCTTCCATAAGCCTCTTATCCTTCTCCATCAGAGGGCAGACAGAATGAAAACCACAATCACAGAAAACTAATCAAACTGATCACATGGACCACAGCCTTGTCTAATTCAATGAAACCATGAGCCATGCCATGTAGGGCCGCCCAAGACAGGTCATGGTGGAGAGTTCTGACAAAATGTGGTCCACTGGAGAAGGGAATGGCAAACCACTTCAGCATTCTTGCCTTGAGAACCCCATGAACAATATGAAAAAGCAAAAAGATAGGACACTGAAAGATGAACTCCCCTGGTCGGTAGTTGCCCAATATGCTACTGGAGAAGAGTGGAGAAATAACTCCAGGAAAAATGAAGAGATGGAGCCAAAGCAAAAACAACACCCAGTTGTGGATGTGACAGGTGATGGAAGTAAAGTCCGATGCTGTAAACAACAATATCGCATAGGAACCTGGAATGTTAGGTCCATGAATCAAGGCAAATTGGAAGTGGTCAAATAAGAGATGGCAAGAGTGAACATTGACATTTTAGGAATAAGTGAGCTAAAATGGACTGGAACGGGTGAATTTAACTCAGATGACCATTATATCTACTACTGTGGGCAAGAATCCCTTAGAAGAAATGGAGTAGCCCTCATAGTTAACAAGAGTCCGAAATGCAGTACTTGGATGCAATCTCAAAAAACAACAGAATGATCTTTGTTCGTTTTCAAGGCAAACCATTCAATATCACGATAATACAAGTCTATGCCCCAACCAGTAATGCTGAAGAAGCTGAAGTTGAATGGTTCTATGAAGATCTACAAGATGTCCTAGAACTAACACTCAAAAAGATGTCCTTTCCATTATAAGGGACTGGAATGCCAAAGTAGGAAGTCAAGAGATACCTGGAGTAATAGGCAAATCTGGCCTTGGAGTACAGAATGAAGCAGGGAAACACTAACATAGTTTTGCCAAGAGAACGCACTGGTCATAGCAAACACCCTCTTCCAACAACACAAGAGAAGGCTCTACACATGGACATCACCATATGGTCAAAGCAAAATCAAATTGATTATATTCTTTGCAGCTGAAGATGGAGACGCTCTATACAGACAGCAAAAACAAGATCGGAAGCTGGCTGTGGCTCAGATCATAAACTCCTTATTGCCAAATTCAGACCTAAATTGAAGAAAGTAGAGAAAACCACTAGACCATTCAGATATGACCTAAATCAAATCCCTTACGATTATACAGTGAACATGACAAATAGATTCAAGGGAGTAGATCTGATAGAGAGCCTGAAGAACTATGGACCTGGGTTCATGACATTGTACAGGAGGCTGGGATCAAGACCATCCCCATGGAAAAGAAATGCAAAAAGGCAAAATGGTTGTCTGAGAAGACCTTACAAATAGCTGAGAAAAGAAGAGAAGCGAAAGGCAAAGGAGAAAAGGAAAGATATACCCATGTGAATGCAGAGTTCCAAAGAATAGCAAAGAGAGATAAGAAAGCCTTCCTCAGTGATCAGTGCAAAGAAATAGAGGAAAACAACTGAATGGGAAAGACTGAGATCTCTTCAAGAAAATTAGAGATACCAAGGGAACATTTCATGCAAAGATGGGCTCAATAAAGGACAGAAATGGTATGGACCTCACAGAAGCAGAAGAGGTAGCAAGAATACACAGAAAAACTATACAAAAAAGATCTTCATGACCCAGATAACCATGATGGTGTGATCATTCACCTAGAGTCAGACATCCTGGAATGTGAAGTCAAGTGGGCCCCAGAAAGCATCACTACGAACAAAGCTAGTGGAGGTGGTGGAATTCCACTTGAGCTATTTCAAACCCTAAAAGATGATGCTGTGAAAGTGATGCACTCAATATGTCAGCAAATTTGGAAAACTCAGCAGTGGCCACAGGACTGAAAGAGGTCAGTTTTCATTCCAATCCCAAAGAAAGGCAATGCCAAAGAATGCTTAAACTACTGCACAATTGCACTCATCTCACAGACTAGCAAAGTAATGCTCAAAATCCTCCAAGCCAGGCTTCAACAGTACATGAACCATGAACTTCCAGATGTTCAAGCTGGATTTAGAAAAGGCAGAGAAACCAGAGATCAAATTGCCGACATCCGTTGGAGCATGGAAAAAGCAAGAGAGTTCCAGAAAAACATCTACTTCTGCTTTATTGACTATGCCAAAGCCTTTGACTATGTGGATCACCACAAACCGAAAAATTCTTCAAGAGATGAGAATACCAGACCACCTGACCTGCCTCCTGAGAAATCTGTATGCAGGTCAAGAAGCAACAGTTAGAATCGGACATGGAACAACAGACTGGTTCCAAATTGGGAAAGGAGTACATCAAGGCTGTATATTGTCACTCTGCTTATTTAACTTATATGCAGAGTACATCATGTGAAATGCCAGGCTGGATGAAGCACAGCTGGAATCAAGATTGTTGGGAGGAATATCAATAACCTCAGATATGCAGATGACACCACCCTTATGGCAGAAAGCAAAGAAGAAATAAAGAGCCTCTTGATGAAAGTGAAAGAGGAGAGTGAAAAAGTTGGCTTAAAACTCAACATTCAGAAAACTAAGATCATGGCATCCAGTCCCATCACTTCATGGCAATGGGGAAACAATGAAAATGGTGAGAGACTTAATTTTGGGGGCAGCAGATGGTGACTACAGCCATGAAATTAAAAGACGCTTGCTCCTTGGAAGAAAAGTTATGACCAAACTAGACAGCATATTAAGAAGCAGAGACATTACTTTGCCAACAAAGGTCCATCTAGTCAAGGCTATGGTTTTTCCAGTAGTCATATATGGATGTGAGAGTTGGACTATAAAGAAAGCTGAGCACCGAAAAATTGATGCTTTTGAACTGTGCTGTTGGAGAAGACTTTTGAGAGTCCCTTGGACTGCAAGGAGATCCAATCAGTCCATCCTAAAGGAAATCAGTCCTGAATATTCATTGGAAGGACTGATGCTGAAGCTGAAACTCCAGTACTTTGGCCACCTGATTCAAAGAAGTGACTCCTTGGAAAAGACCCTGATGCTGGGAAAGATTGAAGATGGGAGGTGAAAGGGACGACAGAGGATGAGATGCAAGTTGGGTGGCATCACCAACTCGATGGACATAAATTTGAGTAAGCTCCAGAAGTTGCTGATGGACAGGGAAGCCTGGCATGCCACAGTCCATGGGGTCACAAAGTGTCGGACATGAGTGAGTGACTGAACTGAACTGAAACATGTAGCGGGACATACTTATAAAAAAATTTTTTAATCACTATTTATCTGAAAATCAAATTTAACTGGGCTCCTGTATTTTCTCTGGCAGTCCCTTAGGCTGAGTCCACTGGGGTAGCAATAGAGCGACAAAGCTCTCAGAGCTTCTCACTGGCTCAGACTGGCTCAACCTGAAGCAATCAGTGTGGCCCCAGGAAATTGATTCACTGGGTGGTATCACTTAGTTGACCTGCCCCATCCTCAGACTCTGTAGTGCATCCCAAGCTTCTAAGAGGGTGGTTCCCTGAAAGCAAAGTCCAGGTGATACAAACACATTGCATTTAGAAGTAGAGATGGGGTGGATGAGAGGCAAGAAAGACATAAACTGCTGTGAGCAAGTGCAGAGAGAGGAATTCCTGAGCTGGAGGTGGAGAAGTAGGATCTCCCAAGTGGTGGGGTCACGAAAGCAGTTGGAGTCAGGTCAGTTCAGTCGCTCAGTCGTGTCCAACTCTTTGCGACCCCCAAGGACTGCAGCATGCCAGGCTTCCCTGTCCATCACCAACTCCTGAAGCTTGCTGAAACTCACGTCCATCGAGTTGATGGTGCCATCCAACCATCTCATCCTCTGTCATCCCCTTCTTCTCCTGCCTTCAGTCGTTCCCAGCATCATTTCCAGCACTTGCGGATGCCGAGAGACAAAAGTGGGTCCCTTAGGGTAAAAAAAACCCCCATGTTGTGCCAGACTCGGTTGTGGCATCTTCAGGTGAACCTCACCTCTCAGAAGGTTCACCTCACCTTCCCTAATTACTTATCTTCTTTGAGCCTCAGTTTCCTCATCAGCAAAATGGGGTAACAATTCAGACTCTTTGGGGTTGTTGTGAGGATTAAGCGAGGTTCAATCAACCCCTGATTGGGGGCCCAGTTTTTTTTTTACATCATGGTCACAAATTCAGTGCGCCGCTCTCAAAACTTCATTCCCTAAGGATAGATTTTCACAAAGTAGGCTTCCTGTCTTAGAGATCTATTTCATTCCTAGAAAAGAGCAAACTGAATTATGCTTGTTGGATAATTCTTTGCTGTGGGGGTCATTCTGTGCATTGTGTGATGCTTAGCAGCATCCCTGGTTTCTCTACCTACTGGGAGCCACTAGCAGCTCCCCCCACCCAGCTGTGACAACAAAGATATCCCCAGACAAATGTCCCCAGAGGAAACGGAAGGGTAAGTCCCTCCCTCCACTGAGAATCACTGTGATAATGGAATAAAACACAAATATATGATCATATAAACAACTTTCAAGCTGTTGCATCAAATGTATATTGTAAACCCTATATTACACATGTCCCATCAGGGAGACTTATCTACATGGATTGAGTTCACTGTAGTCCCTGCAAATCAAGTCCCCATAAATTGGAGTGAAGACACCACTTCCTGAAGTAAGCAAGCTTGAATATTCTTCCTGCCCCCAGGGACTTTCAAGCTGCATTGGAAATGAGAATCATCTGTCTAAAAAACGTTGACTTGTCAAGTTAATTGAATGGAGAAGGCCAGACACGGGGCATGCCCAAGCCTCTCTTTAGCTTCTGTTTCAGCACAAGCCAAAGGGCTGCTTGGAACAACATCGGATTTGTGTTATGTCCCCGTCTTACAGTCAGGCTCTGCTTTTCACCATTCTTTTTAAGTCATGGAAATCAGGGTCACAGCCCAGCTTTCATCAGCCACGGTGGGTGGGAGGGAGAGAAAGCGGGTGCCTGCAGGTGAAGGACAGGAGACAGCAAATTCAGCTGAAGGCTATCTGAGGCCTTGCATTGAAACCTGGGCTTCCTTGCACAAGCTGAGTGTTCCTAAGCTTCGGCCTCATCTCTCTCATAGGTCCGGCTCCATGGGCCTGGGTCCTGCTCAGTCCATGCTCAGAAGGGCCCCATGCTTGGCTTAATGCTCTGAGATGCAGGAGACTTGGGTTTAATCTCTCAGCTGGGAGGATCCCCTGAAAGAGGAAATGGGAACCCACTCCAATATTCTTCCTGGCAAATCCCATGGACAGAGGACCCTGGCCAGCTACTGTCCATGGGGTCACAAAGAGTTGAACATGACTAAGCTACCAAGCAGACATCACCGTCTTGAATTCTTAGTCATTTTTGAACAAGGGCACTGCATTTTCATTGTGCACTAGGTCCCGTAAATCACGTGGCCCCAGCCGCTCTCTGAACTCAATGTTTGCATCTGTAAAAGGCAGTAACAATGCCCTCCTAGGTTTACAGACCAGTCTAGTCGCTGACAATCCAAGATGCTGCCAGCACCTGCCTGGCCATCCCAGGAGCCCAAGAAACAGGGGGTGCAGTCATTTTCAGGACCTGTCTCAGAAGGAAGTCTTTAAGTACAGCCCCGAGACCATGACTTGAAGCTTCCAGAACCTTCCAGAACAAATTCTCACTGTTTATTATTTTTGTGATCCCATCTGTTTCCTGCAGCAATGAGCTCTTCAAATGAAAAGGCCTGTGGACTAGGGTTGGGGTGGGGAGCAGGACCAGCCAGGGCCGTTGGGGGACTCCACCCCTTGGGCAGCCTGGCTGGGGAGGAGAGGTCCCAGGGGAGAACTGCAGAGGCAGCCTGTGAGAAACACAGACTGCATCCCCTGAGCTTCTGCAAAGGAGGAAGGCAGAGGGACTTCTCTCTTACATTTGCACCCCATTAAGGTTTCCCCCATGGCTCAGACATGGAGAAGGGCATGGCAACCCACTCCAGTATTCTTGCCTGGAGAATCCCATGGACCGAGGAGCCAGGCAGGCTACAATCCATAGGTCACAAAGAGTTGGACACGACTGAGCGATTAACACTTTCACTTTTTTCAAGCTTCCTAAAGAGGAGCAGAAAAGGCAGAGTGACAGTTGGCCCTCAGGGATGCACAAGAACCCACAGCCCATCTTATCTCTCCTCCCCATACTGTGATCCAACAAGCTTCCAAGAGCCCCTGGCTCTGTGTGCCCTGCCCCACTCAGCAGGAACATCTTGGCAAGTCCAGCTAGGGCAGGGGGCTGGGAGTGATGAGGGGTTCTGTCTGTCCCATCACTCTCACTCCTGCAGGGGCCCAGGGCCTGCCTACCTGTATAGTTTATGCTCCGGTGTATTGACAGCGCACAGCGACCACAGGAAGAAACTGCGGAGCTCAGAGGTCCTGACCGGGCTCCCTTGGGCATCCCTGGCTGACGACCTGGGTGTTCCCTCCCCGGGGGCCAGGCAGCATTTGGAAACCACAGCCCCTCTTGCCCAGGAGGTGCCCTGTCCACTGTCCTTTATCATCACATCCCCTCCTTCTCTCTCCCATCCCCCAGCCGGAGGGATCCTTTCCTTCCGCCAGGTTCAGCATTCTCCCTCTTCCCCAGCCCTTCCCTCACATCTATTATTTATGCCTGCCAGTCCCTCCCATCCCCCTGAGGCCTAAGCTTTTGAAACTCCAAAGCCAGGAGCTGACACTCTTTGCTCTCACTTTCTGCTGAGTCATCCCCTCCCCGAGGCAATAAGTACAGAGTGCACTGCGGGTGGAATGGAAGAGGAGGTGAGGTGGAAACACCAGGAGCAAAGAACACGTCGCCTCCCACCCCACACTCTCCAACAGTTCTGTCGAGAAGTAGAAAGACAGTGTTTGCTTACTTGTTTCACACCAAGTAGAGCTATGCCTGTGGCTAAGTGTCACCTTAGGAAAACCATCTCTTAGGTGACAAGATGCTGGAGGAGGGAGTGGCAGCCCCCGCAGAGAGAAACCCAAAGCCCAGCATTGCCTGCACTGGTACCATTGTCTCTCAGGTCGAGACTAAGTGGGGCTTCTCAGCCCCCTGCCCCTTTCCTTCTCTCCTTTGAGGCCTTCATCCTTAGAAAAGTCACTTGATCTGAGACTGTGGTGGTCACAGAGTTTGTGATGGGGATCATGGGAACAGGTAGGGCTCTAACCCTCAATCAACAAGGAAGCCCGCTTACAGGAAAGTCAGAGGGGCTTCTACCTGAGCTTCTGAACAGGAACATGGTTTCCTCAATGAATCTTAATAACGTCATCAAGTACCATATAGACATTTTGGGGAAATCATCACCCCCTTGGGGAAGACCTCCAGCCAGGTGATGAGGGGAATTCTTCTCTTTTCCCCTGGGTGAGTGGGACCAGCCACAGATAGTTCACTGTGGTCTGCAATCTTGGTGATGGCAACTCTTCCATCGGCAGCACCAGGACAGTCCCGAGGAGGAAGAAGCCTGTTCAGGGACAAAGTTGGAGAATTAAGCACCTCATCCTAACTTGGAAGACATTTCCATCCAGAACTTTGCTAAAAGGCACTTCCTTTAGTCTTCCATGCCAAGGCAACTCCTTTTGAGACAGGCTGGGACCTGGGACCCTCTCCTGCAGTGATTGCACCTGGACACACCTCTCCTTAAGCAAAGAAATACAAAGAAACTACATGGAACTAAAAATAGCTGCACGCATGTGCAGCTGGGGCAAATTCTGGACCCAAAAGATACAAAGAGACCAAAAAAGCCAACTGCCACTTTTGAAGAGCCTGGAGCGAAAACAGTGCTTGGAGAGCAAATGCAGGGTACTGAGCATGCCCGCTGCACACAACCCGTGAAAGGGGTGGGCACATGCCTAAGCTACCTCTCCAGCCTGACGCCTGGACACACCCCAACCCTCACCCCATGTAAGGAACAAGCTTGATTCCCCTCTCCCCGCAACTCCCCGCTGCCCTGCACGGGGGCCAGCAAGGGAACCTGTTGTTTGCTCTTACTCCCCGCCTGCTGCAGCAGGGGCTCCAGGAAAGCCTTCCTGAATTTCTTGTCTGGCCTCTAGTCAATTTCTAGTGATTGGGGAAGCCCAAGAACCCTGGTCCTGTGTAACACCTTCAACACCTGCACATTCAAGTTCAGGGCTGGAACGGGTCTCTTGAGGTCTCTGAGGCCTGGAGGATAGGAGGGAACCAGGTGTGGTGAGATGGAGTTGCCACCACAGAGCCCACTGGGACCCTGTGTAATGTTGGTCCTCAGTACAAGACCAGATCATGGAGTTCCTCTGCTGAATTTGTCCCAAAGTTAGTAGCACTTGTTCCTTCTGAGTTCCCACATGGTGCTGGTGGAGAGGCCCACCACAAATCAGTCAGCTGATCTTGGGTACGTTTTAATAAGCCTTCAGAGTCCATGAAGAAAATCTGTCCATGGAATTCTGCAGGCAAGAATACTGGAGGAATGTTGTTGCCATCTCCTTCTTCTGGGGATCTTCTGGACCCAGGGATTGAACCTGGGTCTCCTGCATTGCAGGTGGATTCTTAACCATCTGAGCCGCCAGGGAAGCCCTACTGCACACTCAACAGACTATATCACTTTTTGGGGGGGGGGGTCACGCTGTGAGGCTTGCAGGACAGTTCCCCAACGAGGGATAGAACCAGTGTCCTCTACAGTAGAAGCACAGAGTCCTAACCACTGGACCACCAGGAAATTCCCAAACATCACTTTTATGTGCACTGGGAAAGAGAAAACTTTGTGTGACTCGCTTTCTTGTGATATTCACTGTATTGCAGTGGTTTAGAACTGAACCCATATATCTCCAAGGTCCGCTGGTACTTAATCCTAGCTCATTTGCTTTCCTTTCTTTCTCCTCCCCAGTCCTTCCCGGTTAGTAAAAAAAAAAAAAAAAAAGTACAGCCTGATACATGGGAGAATGTTCCATAAATGTAAATGCAAATCAATTTTGTCCAGAGCACCTGCAGATCCCTCTCCTCCCCCAGGATCATTGGTCATTAACCTACTCAGGACACAATTATTACAAGACTTCTCTGTACAGGCTGAGGATAAAATAATGAGCAAAAATTATTATTATCCAGCCCTTATAGTCTAGGAATATAGTCAAACCTGCTGGGTATCTCTGTAAGCAAAAGGTATTCTCTACCTTACCCCAACCCTCTGCCCAGAGTTTATTCATTCATTCTTCAATATTTACAACTTTTGAACTAAAACTGGATTAGGCTGAAAGCAACATGAAATCCAAATATCATTGGCTGTTTGAAACTATAAAGTGTTGCTTTTTTTCCCTTTTATATGACATTATGTCTCCTGGTAAATTGTTTTCTAAGTAAATGCTGTCAGACCAGCAAGAAATCTTGATGGTTCTGTTGGTCTTTTCCTCATGGACATAACGTGACTGTCACAGCTCCAGCCATTAAAACTATATTCTAAGCAAGAGCAAAGTGGGAAGGTCATAAGCAAAAAAGCCCTTATCAGGTGAGTCTGACTACCTTTTGTGGGGCTTTTCAGGAAGTTCTCTTTAACCACTTACACTTCTGTAAGAGACACTGTTGGTGCCTGCCCCCTCACATCCCCTGGACACTCGTTAGTTGGGCACCACAGAAACTACTTCTACATTTTCCTTCAGCCCCAGTAGCTTGTTCAGGTCACCACACAGAGCAGACCTGAAGTCAGAGTTAATGGGGCCCAGGGGCAGCCTCAACCAATGACAGACAGCAGATGGTGGACAAATACTCCAGCTTTCTCACCCTCAGAGGCTCCCAGGATAACAGAGCCCCAGCTGCCCCCTTGCTCACTCACAGGGTCTGCATTTGCCTTCTTCTCCCTGTTTCATTTCTCCACTGCCATACCAATCCTTCCTGGAATCATCTTCCAAATAAATTGCTGGCTCTTGAATCTTTGCCTTAAAGAGACTGCTTCTGAGAATGCAAACTGAGACAGGCTGGCTGGTTCATAGCCACAGCATCACGTGACCACGCTGGCTGCCAGAGTCTGGAAGGTGTGACCATTTAGATGGATACAAGGGGCAACGTCTTGGGTGAGATTATCTCGCAGTCCTTACCACACCTACATCAGGTGACCTTTAGATCAGGTCCAGAATTTCCCAGTTTGTACCAAGAACCCTCCCAGAACCATGCCATGCCAAGCACCCTGCTAGGACTATAGCACAGGGTTGCAGTGGAGACCAAGACTGCCTCATCCCTCAAGGGCTTAGAGTCTCAAGGGGGAAGCAGACAGACAAATAGCAACTATAATGCATCCTAAGAGCTTTATATGCATGATAATATCTAATCCTCCAGGACTATTTTCACTCTTCATTCTACAGATGAAGAAACTGAGAATCAGGGAGGCTGAATAACTTGCCCAAGAACATGGACTCGAGCACGTCAGATTTCAAACTCAAAACTCAGCTTGTCTGACTCCTGGAGGAGGTGACAGATCAGCTATGTATGGACAATGTGCCGGGAGACAGGCGGAAAAGAGGGTGAGACAGTTCCAGGCAAGCAGAAGAGCCAGGGCCAGGAGGCTTAAGATGCTCAGGAAGGTTGTCAGTCCTCACCTGACACACCCTCTCTTACACACACACCCCCCCTCCTACCTTTTCCCTCCACACAGCCCTGCCACGCTCAGCACCTCATGGGGACCTTCTCCAACATGCCAGCCACTTGCTTGAAGCCCAGTTTACACTGGCTCCCTGTCACCTCTAGCTCAGGTCCACTCATGTGTATATAAGCTGCTGAAGCGAGCACGAGAATTCACCCACATATGAATCAAACTCTCCAAGTATCATTTTCAAAATTAGAGTCAGGTGTTCAAATCCCAGGTCTGGGTTAAGGATGGGAAAATTACAGAATCTCTGCGAGCCTCACTTTTCTCCTCTGTAAAACATGAACTAAAATACCTACCCCGCCCCCCCAAAAAAAATACCCCACAGAGCAGTAGTAGTGAGGACCATATGAGATTATATCTGTGAGTTCATAACACAGTGTCTGTACATGTCAATATTTTTTTATTATTATCATCACCTAGGCTAGTACATTAACGTCCATCCCTGTGTTGGATATTTCCTAATGCTGCAAAGCACATTCCCACCTGGGTCTCCTTTGCTCCCGCTGTTCCACCCACCTGGAATG
This sequence comes from Cervus elaphus, assembly GCF_910594005.1. NCBI lineage: Eukaryota > Metazoa > Chordata > Mammalia > Artiodactyla > Cervidae > Cervus > Cervus elaphus. The sequence continues at coordinate 41,017,846 of NC_057838.1, read as the reverse complement.
CCTTCTTTTGCCCTCTGTCTATTCAGCCATTCCCTCATTAAGGCAGGGGAGTCTTTGCCCTCCAGCTATTTCTGCTCTGGCTCAGTGGGTTTCAACCTTGGCTGTAGATGAGAATCACTGGGGAGCTTTTAAAAATCCCCCTGCGAGACCTGGAGGGCATTATGCTAAGTGAAATAAGTCAGATGGAGACAGACAAATACTGCATGATATCACTCATACATGGAATATAAAAAACAGAACAAAATAAACAAACAAACCAAACTCAACAGGCAGATACAGGGAATGTAGTGGTTCCCAGGGGGAAGGGGCATGGAGGAGGGTGAAATGGGTAAAGGGGACCCAACAGTAGGGTGAGTGATGGAAACTAAACTTTCAGTGGTGAGCGTGCTATAGTGTAGACAGAAGTAGAAATAGAAGGTTGTTACACATGACACTTTTATAACGTTATAAACCAATGTTACCTTTATGAAAAATAAGTTCAGAAAAATCCCCAAGTCTAGGCCTCCACGGGACAGATTGCTTCAGAACTGAGCTGACAGGACACGGGCATCACTAGGTCACCAAGCTCCAGCAGGTGATTTTGATTTGCAGGGGGTAAGAGAACCAGGACACTGACCTCTTCCTTCTAGAAAGGCCTGGGACTTCCCTTGGCCGTTCAGTTGTTAAGACCCCAGGGGGCAGGGGTTTCATCCCCGGTCTGGGAACTAAGATCCTGCAGCCATGCCAAGAAGTATGACCATAAATAAATCATTAAAAAAAAAAAAATCCTTAGAAAGGCCTTCGCTTTGACCCAAACTTACCCAGTGACTTGCATTATTTGATATCTGACTTGTGTGTCTTTTTGTCTCATCTGAGCGAAACCAAGTTCTGACCAGCAAGTATCACGGAGAATCCCTCACGGCTCCCTGCAAGCCGAGTGCTGATTCTCCTTTACACACTCAGTCAAGATGCTCGGCCGGGAGGTCGGTGGACACACAGGGGGTCATTTATCTCCGTCTCTCTCCTCCCCTTGGGCCCTTCCTGCTCGGCGGCGGCCGTCACTCTGATCCCTCAGGAGCTGGCCTCTGCCTTGTCCACATGCGGCTGTCAGTGGGGGCTCCTCGAAGCGCATCCAGAGGGCCTGCCCTGCCCTCCAGGCAACCTGCCCCTGACACAGGCAGGTCAGGGGGCCTGGGCGCTGGCCTGTGCAGCCTATGCCCCATCAGACTGCTCCGAGCCCATGCAACCGCCCCGGGGCCTCTCCCGCTGCTAGCCGGTCCTCAGAGGAGGCCTGCAGAGAAGAGAAACACGCAGACTGCTGCAGAAAACACTCTCCCAAACGGCCCCAGAAGGAAGCATCTTTCACCCCCCAGGTTCTTCTCCCCATGACATCTTGCCCCTCCACCATCAAGGGGGAGTTCACATCCCTCCCCTTGAACCTGGCCAGACTTTCGTTTCTGCCTCCACCAGTAAGTACGGCAGAAGTGACCCCACAGGCTAGATGGTAAAGGTGGCCCAGCTTCCTCCTGGTTCCCCATCTTGGGACCCTTGCTCTGAGCGTAATTCACCCCGCGATGAGGAAAGAGGGGCCCTGGAGAGGCCACGTGCAGATGTTCTGGCTGGCAGCCCCGGCCAAGACTCAGCTGACAGCCAGAGACCGCAGACATGTGGGTAAAAGAACCTCAGAATGACTTCAGCCCTGGCCGCCACCAACTGGGCGGCAGGAGAGACCCGAGGGGTGACCGCTGCACTGACCCTGCCAGCCCCAGCGCCGTGAGAGGTAATAACAATGGGATGACTGTGGTTAAGGCCATGTGGCTTCTTTTATAGCAACGGAAAACTGATACACTGGTCTGGCAAACGGGCTCTGGGCCTCTGATGTAGGGACTTCTGGGGTCCCCAGGAGTCAGAGGCTGGTCTAGAAGAAGGGGTGTGAGCTCTGGGTGGGCAGATCCCTTGGCCCAGCAGACCCTCCTCTTCTTCATGGGCGGGGGGACAGTGGGAGGTGACCCTCCAAAGTGTAGGACTAGTGGGGCCCTGATCATCTAGATCAAAGGGTACCACTATTCCCAGGTTCCCAGCCTGAACGTGGCCCAGAGGTGACTGTCTGGACTGTGGGCCTTGAGCTGAATTCTCAGTGATGCCCTTCTGCATGGAGGAGGCAGAGGGCCAGGCAAACAAGCTGGGCTCTGCGGAGGAGCAGAGTGATCGCCTGAAGCCATGTTTGACTTGGCTCCCACCATGTTTTTTTAAGAAAAGGGATGTGTTGCCAACATTTAAAAATTGAAATACTTCAAATAAAAACCTGTAGATGCATAAATATGTATACTCCTCCTGATTTGAGAAATAAGCATGCCAAGATTTTCTCTTGAAAATCAGACAAGCCAGCCCCACTGGGTCCACATTTCCTTGTGGCAACAACTATCTTGAGCTGAGAATGAGACAGGGGTTTCCTCTCCAGTGAGCCCCAGTCCCCACCACTCCCTACTGCTTCACACTTACCAGGCTTCAGTCACTACATTAAACCGCCAATTCCTTGTAGAAACTGGGCTTGAGAATTGCCAAGGCTCATACGCTCCAGCTGGACACCAGGTTCATCACTGACTAGTTGCGTGACCTTGGGGAAGCTACTTATTTCCCTCTGCCTCTGTCTTCTAGCTTGTAAAACTGCCTTGAAGAACCAGGGTGAGAACTAAAATTGAAATGCATGAGAAAGACTTATCCCAGCATCGGACAGAAAGTAAGAACTTTATAAATAATTGCTAGTGTGATCACAATAGTTATTTTTGTTATTTGAGGCCTTGGACCTGATTCCCTGTCCGCCATCTCCCTTGGCTCCTGTTCAGCCCACACAGGCAGTCACCCAGCACCCCACTCTGTAACTCCATCCCCTGGGCCCAGGAGAGCCATGGGGATGGGAAGCAGCCCTTAGCCGCAGCCTTGCCTTTGAATGTAAATATTAGTGTTGGCCCAGCCTGGAGGTGCTGTATGCAGAAGTGAGCATTAGGGAGCCCCAGGCAGCATGTCTGCCAGGAGTTGCCAGGCAGAGGGACCCCCACCACCCCAGCCTGGCCCTCCAGCACTCCAGGTTGCTTATAGGAGGTTGGGGCTGGGCAGAACTCCATTGGCAACATCTGCATCCCTACCCAAGATCAATCCCCACCAGACCTGGGTTCTCTGACTGCAGGGTGACAAGAGCTGATGCTGGGGTCCAGGACTCTGGCTTTGACATTGATCACTCCAAAGCAGGCAAAGCAAGGGTAAAGGCTTCCCTGGGGAGGGGCATGACCAGGAGGGAGGCGACTGACTTTCACAACTCAACCTGAGTGATTCACTTCGGCAGCAATGATCTGGCTATTTTAGGCAAAAGCTAGCAAACCAAAAGCCATGGACTTTGATCAGACTGCCGACCGAAACCAGAGCCCCACCCTGGCTATATAAAGCTGCTGAGTGTGGGTAGGGAGGGTTATTGTCATATGTGGAACTCTATGAGGCTCGGGGAAGAAGCCTGTCATCCCCGATTCTCCTGTCTTCCCGATCTTCTCCTGCAGATGAGGTCATCTAGGGAAGTGGTTGTTATGAGGCTGGGTGGCATTTGGGGTCAGTCAGGCCTGGCTTTGATACCAGCTCTGCTATATGCTAGCTGTGTGATCTTGGGCACAATTCTTAACTTCTCTGTCCCTCAGTTTATGCATCTGTAAAATGGTGATAATTGTACCTACCTCATAGGGTTGTTTTGAGAATGAATGAGATCCCTCACTTCCTCACAGCAAAGGGAAGAATGTATCTGGTCCTGAGGTGAGCCTATGATGCCAGCTGGGCAAGGCTTCATGCCTGCCACCTCCTAAGTTGTTGACCAGCCTGTGGACAATCAGTCCTGTGCCCACAACTGCTTTAATCAGGGGCCACCTCCTTACCATCACAGAGACAGCATCACAGACCTACAAGGAAATAAGAGGAAGCAGTTGGAAAAGGAACAAGACCTTCCTCCATGACCTGATGAAAGATGAAGCAGCCCCTCTGGATGGGCTAGTGGACAGCCAGGATGGTTGAGGAGTACAGTTTTCTCTGCTCATCTATTCCTTCCCTGTTGTGGCAGGCTATGCCAGTGGATGCCCAGAGGCCCATAACCTCAGCTGGGCACAGAGACCCTAATGACTCTAACGCCCTACAGGAAGCCACTCCCTCTTCCCAGCCTTCAACTTTCCGTCCCCAAACAGCATCCATTATAAATAACCATGGACATGCGAAGTCTCTGCTGGGGAAAAACTCCTCCTTTCCACTCACTGCCAAGCCAGGCGAGTGCTCCAAGTTGACAGAATTATCAGCCCTGAGCTCACAGTGAGAGAGGGACGGAGAAGTGAGTGGGGACAGCCCGCAGACAGATCTATCTCCCAGCTCCAAGATTCCAGCTGGGCTTCCCCCCAGCAAAAGACAACTTCTCTGCACGAGTGTCCATGAGACTTTATGGCACAGTCAATCTTCCGCCCCCTTGGCCTTGCTGAGCGGCTGAGGGAGAGAGCAGGAGGAGCCCCAGCAACAGACAGCTGGCTGCAGCACGGAGCATCTTCCTCCACAAGCAAGTTCTCCTGCAATCCTGTCCAAGAGACCACTGGAGGACCAGGGGGATACAGAGAGTCTAGAAAATGCAGTTCTTTGGTGAAAAGATTGGCTCTTTGGGGGATGAATGGAAAATAGTCAACTTCAATCCAATGGGAAATTCTTCTTTCCCCAGGCATTCTGTCTGATGAGTTTTCTCAGCCAATCTTGAGCCCCCGGCAGCCCTCTAGGGATCAGAACTGCTTGCATATGGGCTTCAGCTCCTGCAGGGAAAAAGCTCCCAGGGTGATAAAACTTCAAGGCTCTCAGTCCATGATCTGTGGCCTCAGACAGGCTGGGGGTGCCTGAACACGCACAGCCGTGGGGGTTGTTGATCCCTGGGGCTGTCGCTCTGAGTAGAGGCGGAGCCAGCCCTAGGAACTCCCCAGCCCCCCATGGGCTCCCAGGATGAGTTGCTAAGTGACTTCATAGCTCGATGCCTAGACAGTCCCACCCATCAAATGGGAAAGAGGACACCCACTCCTACCAAGTAGGCATCGGCCTAAGGATCATGGTTCATGTGTTTTGGTGTGCAGTGTTTCGGAAAGCTGGACACCTGGAAATAGAAGGCCGGGTCCAAGGGCATGTCAAGAAACATATTGATAGATGTTCAAAGCGCTTCCAGTTTTCATTCCTGGGTCAGGCAACCTTTCCTGGGTCACAACCTTGAAATTTCAGCTGCACAAAACAACAAGCATTTATTTTCCAGCTCATTTACCTGCAGTTCAGCAGGGGTTGGGCTGATCTGAACCCTGTCTCCCATCTCCTTGGATCAGTAGCTCCCTGGGGAACGTCCCTCATCTGGTGATGGCAGAAGGACAAGAGGGACAATCAGAAACATTCAAGGCCTTTGAAGGCTTAGGGGTGCCCCATAGTCAAGCCTGGCATCAACGGGACGGGAAGGTACCTGCGTGTCACAGAGTTGGGAATAAGGGAGGAGCGAATACGTGCTGAGCAGTGATCTGGACTGCACAACTCTATTACACATGTGTGTTGGCTTATGCTCACACTCTTGCACAAGGAGGCACAGACAAGCATGTCTGCTGCAATACAGTTTGTGCTATTAACAGCTAGAGAAACAGAAGTGTCCATCAACAAGGAGTGATTACATAAACTGTACCATGCCAAAAAATTGATGCTTTTGAACTGTGGTGTTGGAGAAGACTCTTGAGAGTCCCTTGGACTGCAAGGAGATCCAACCAGTCCATCCTGGGGGAGATCAGTTCTGGGTGTTCATTGGACGGACTGATGATGAAGCTGAAACTCCAATACTTTGGCCACCTCATGCAAAGAGTCGACTCATTGGAAAATACCCTGATGCTGGGAGGGATTGGGGGCAGGAGGAGAAGGGGACGACAGAGGATGAGATGGTTGGATGGCATCACCGACTCGATGGACATGGGTTTGAGTAAACTCCGGGGAGTTGGTGATGGACAGGGAGGCCTGGCGTGCTGTGATTCATGGGGTCGCAAAGAGTCGGACACGACTGAGCGACTGAACTGAACTGAACTGAACCACGTGGATATGGTGGAACACCATACAGCAGTTCAAAAGAAATAGGACTTAACTCCATGAACAGAAAGGGCGAGATGCCCTAAGATGTGATGAGTGAGACAAGAAAGCCACAGAAAAACGAATTTAGTATGACGCCTTTGGGGGTAAAACACCCACCTATGTGTCTGTGTGAGTGTGTCTGCATGTCTATTTGTGTGTGTGTCTGTGTGTGTCTGTATGTCTTTGTGTGTCAATGTCTGTGTATGTCTATCTGTCCTTGTGTTTCAATGTCTGTGTGTGTCTCTGTGTGTGCACATGGGCACGTATGTCTGTGTATGTCTGTATGTCTTTCTGGATCAGTTTCTGTCTATGTGTGTGTCTGTGTGGGAGGGCTGAGGGGAAGGCCACGGGCCATTTTACCTGTAGAGAAAGCCTTCTGAACTACTTTAACCTTTTACACAGGAACTGTGTTCATATGTTATATGTGAAGTTCTTTTGTTTTAATTAGAATACCAGAAGAAAAAAATAAGAAAATACCATTGTTAGGGGCTTACAGCTAATTCGATGCAAATGTCTTAGGAACTCGGGAATGCTGCAATCCTGCCAAACCAGAGCCACCGGCTCTCCCCCGCCACACACACTTCGGTCCCACAAAGTCCCTTTGGAAGACAAACTCACATGAGAGATGAGGAAAGAAAGCTAAAAGTGGCTTTTTTTATTATGAGTTGGGCTGGTGCCCAGGTAGGCAGAGCCCTCGGGCAGGAAATGAGCTGCACCATGAGGCCCGGGTGCATAACCTACACGGGACCCTCCGCTGAGCCCGGCTTCACGTCCAGCTGTCCGCTGGGCCGGAGAAGACCCGGACGTCAGAGATGCTCCTGGGAAATGGCAAAGAGGGGGCCGGGGTGTGCACGTGGGCCCCAAGGAGGCCGTCCAGCCTCTTCTTGGCTATCCAGCCCCGAGAGGAGGGAGCCACGGCAGAGAAGAGCAGACTCCTGTCTTTATACCCATGACAGTTTCTTCCAGATCTCTAGACCTACCCTGGCCACTCAGGCAGCTGCTAACCCCAGGAGGCCACTCACATTTAAATTCAATTAAATGAAGCTTCCTGCTGCCCTGCCACACTCAACACACCTCACGCGCTCGGTAGCCACACGCAGCCTGTGGGTGCTGTATTGATGGTGCTGCCGTCGGCGTGGCAAGTCCTAGCAGGCAGTGCTGCTTCCGGCTTTCTCAGTAACTCAGTGGGGAGACCACAGTGTCCACCCCGGGCTGTGTTTGGTATGGGAGTTGGAGGCGGGGAGCCACAAACCTCACTCTTCTGTTGTGACCGTCATTAACATTTAATTTCAAAACGTCTGAGAATCACAGGATTCCAGGAGGTCTCTGAAGGTGTCCTTGAAGCGGGTGTTGGGGGCATCGGCCTCACACTGGCTGGTTTGTCCTGGCCCCTTCCTCTTCTAGGGGCAGCCCCCGTCTGAAGCAAAGAAACCCCCATCTGTGTCTCCCCTTGGCTGACCCTTCTATGGAAGGTGGAAACCTTTTGAATAGAAAAGTGAAGTCTGACTTCTGCCCCTACCATTTCACAGACCTGCTCTGGGAGGCTCTGCTGTGATGCCTTGAGGGCCAGGTTTCTAAGATTCTTGGCCCTCACCTGATGGTCAGCACTTCAACCCACTGCCTAGAGCACCCCAGCCTCCTGTGCCTTCAGCCAGACAACACGCCCTGAGACTGTATGCCCCAGGGTCTGCCCCCAGCCCTTCCCCTCGTTATCTTACTCCAGAGCTTGTCAGTTGAGTGCCCATGGGCTGAATCCAGCTCACAGACGTGCATTGTTTGATCCATATAGCACTTTTGCAAAGCTTGTATAAACTCTCTCAAAACAAGAGTAAGTTTCCCATGAAAATCCAGATTTCTGGCCTCCTTCAACAAACCGGAAGCTCTTACAATCCCAGACCTGTCTTCACACCTAAAGACAAGCCAGTGAAACCCCAGCGGCTCCCTCTTCTTCCAGCAGGGATACAGGCGCATCTGTTCCCCACAGGCCCCTCTCCTCCAAAATGTGACCCCCTGGCTCCCACGGGCTTCACAGTAGGGGGAGGGCCTCTGTCCTCCCTGTTCTCTGTTCTCACTGTCCAATCCCCCTGCGTTCCACTATCCCGGGGTTCCTAGGATTCTTCCATGCTGGGCTTTCCACCACATCCCCAGTCTTCATTTCTGTCGCCAACCTAGACCTCACCTGGACATCCCAGCAGCACCTCCACCTTGCCCCATACCAACATGGCATCATTCCCTCTGTCCACAGCTGGCTCCTCCCACCACATCTCCTGGTGGGGGGCTCCTCGCGTGGACCAGAACGCCAGGCATCATCATCATTCCTTCCTTCCCCACCAGATTCCACAGCCCTCGTCTCTGTCCTCACTCGGAGTATCTCAACAGCTTCCTACCTGGTCCCCTTGATAATTACAGTCAACAACCATTCATTTATCACCTATCAAGCATTTATTGAGCACCTCTTGTGTGCCACACACTCTCCCAGGGGCAGTGATCAAAACAAAGATCTGTGTTTTCCTGTGCCCACTTTCTAGTGGAGGTAGATAAAAGAAATAGGTGAATGAGAAAGAATAGACATCAGTGGTTAGGTGGCAACAGGTGCTATGGAGAAGAATGAAAAGGGAAAGGAGGGGAGAGAATGGGGCTGCCATTTTAAATGGGAGGTGAGGAGTGGTCCCAAAAAGAAGGTGACATTCAAGCCATGGTCTGAAAGATGCAAAGAAGTAAGCCATGTCAACATTAGCTGGCAAAGCAATTCAGGCAGAGGGAACGGCAGAAGCCAAGCCCTGAGGAAGGGTGGGCTGGCTTGTTCTAGCAAGGAACTTGTGTTATTGGAGTGAGCATTTGGGGGCCAGCGGTCATCTCAGGAGATGAATCAGGGAGGAATGTGATGAGAAGGGAGATTGTGCAGCACATTGCAGGCCATTGAAAGGACTTTTGTTTATTGAGCTGAGAGGAATGGGCTGTTCCCTAAAGGCCTAGGGCAGAGGTGAAAGATTTGACTTGAGTTTTATCAGGATTTCTCTGGCTGTTTTGTTGAGAAGAGACTGAAGAGACCAGGATGGGAGGAAGGAAGAAGGAGTGACTTTCTGGATCCAAAGACGGTGGCACTAAATGGGTCTGTAGACATGTTAGATGTATGATGTGAGAAGAAGAAAGCAATGTGAGGATAAGGACAAAGTTTATGTCTGAGGGTCTGCAAGGATGAAGTTAATGCATTTAACGAGGATGGTGCATTTACTATGTTCCAAGCACTGAACACAATGCTTTACTCAAATTATTTAACTGAATCCTCTTCCAAGCCTCCAAGGTTGAGACTAGTCCATGCAATGGTAGATTAAAGAGGCAAGACCACGAAGGCAAGTCTGGACTACTTTACAGGTTAAGCTTGTGGCTCCTGAGCCAACTTGTCCAGTTCACACAGTGGCTGGGCCATTCTCTGGCTGTATCATCTAGGACATTTCACCATTGTCCCTGTTACTGATAAACCTCTCCAAACTTCACAACAGTCATTTTACTATTATGACTCGTGATATGGGGTTGGGCCGGGCTCAGCTGGGTGGTTCTCCCTCACAGTCAACCTTGCAGCTACAGTCAGGCATGACCTGGGGATAGAATCACCTCCAAGTCTTCCTCACTCATGTGTCTGGTACCAGGGCAAGAAAGATGCAAAACTGCTGAGACAAGAATGACTAGAGCACTTCAGAGCTCTCTCCATGTGGACGTGGTCTCCCCACAAGGTATCTCCCTCCAGCACGGCAGTTTCAAGGCAGCCTGAGTTCTTTAATGGAGGTTCAAGTCTCTAGAGGCATACGTCTCAAGAAAGAGCCAGGAGCAGGCTTTACCACCATCCTGATCTAGTTTCAGAAGTCACATAGGCCATCTCTACCTCATTCTGCTCTGCATTATCAAGTTGCTAATCCCAGTTCAAATTTAAGGGGAAGGGAATTTAGACTTCACCTCTTGAAGGGAACATCAGATAATTTTCAAGACATGTTTTAAAACCTCTATAACAATTTCTGTCCCTCAGTTTCCCCAACTGTAAAATGGAGAAGATAATGATAAGAGGGCTATGGCAAGGAGGAAATGAGATATTTCAGGTGAAGTATTTATACAATGGCCCATACGTAGCAAGTACTTTTTTATAAAAACTACAAGGCTAATCATTTCATTTAGATCAAAAGCAAGTAGCTCCTAAGCCAATAACCTGCATTTTCAGAGATTTTCGGACAGCCATCTGGGTTTGGGCTTAGACATTCTGAATTCTCTTCGGGTGCCTGCCAGCCCTGGAAGGCCCTCCCAGCCGAGCGGCACCTGCCTGGGCCTGGGAACTGGGCCTGCCAGGTTCTGCAGCACACCTGGCAGATCGGGGTTAATTCACTTCTGGCTTGTTAGTGAATTCAATTGCCAAGCACAGGTTCCCGGCTTCCAGCCAAGCGCCCCCACTCTCCCCCAAGGAGCCATGTCAGAAGAGGGAAAATAATTAGTCATTAAAACAAGTGATTCGGGAACATGACAAACGTCAAGACCCAGTCTCGCAGCTGGATGACATCCTGACATTTAAAACAGTTTCACAGCCCCCTTGTGACACTCATGATGCATCATCCACCTGGCTTCCCAAGTCATAGCTGGTGGCCCAGAGAACCCTCCGGCTGCCCTGCTGACTGCAGACTCCTGGGGTTCCATGCATAACTCACTCTTTGTCATCCATCTGATAGAAGCGGCATCACACATAGAGTACCTATGCTAACAAGGCCAGAGTCATGACCCTGTCTCCCAGCCCCTTCCTTATCTAACCATGCACCCACCAACTCACCGACCTACTTCTCCAGCTATTTACCCATCCATCCAACTATACACCAATCCATCCATCCATCCATCCCCTCATCCGCCCACACATCCATCCAGCTACTCACCCACCTCACCAATCTCTTCATCTATTTATCCATCTACCAACCTACCTGGGCTTCCTTTGTGGCTCAGCTGGTAAAGAATCAGCCTGCAATGTGGGAGACCTGGGTTGGGAAGATCTCCTGGAGAAGGGAAAGGCTACCCACTCCAGTATTCTGGCCTGGAGAATTCTATGGACTGTGTAGCCCTTGGGAGCACAAAGAGTTGGACACGACTGAGCAACTTTGACTATCACCTTTACTTTCACTTTCACCAGCCTACCTAACTGGTTATCCAGTCTACATTTAACCACCCATACATCCTACTACGAGTCCAACCCATCCTTGCACCCAGCCAGGCAACAGACACTTAATGAACACCTACCAGTCATTCATGTATTCATTAATATATCCAGCAAGCATTTTCAGTAGCTACCATCAGTTTATTCATTCAACCAACCAACATGTCTAGAGAACTGAATGAACAAATAAGCTCATTCATTTATTCCAGCAATGAGCACCTATTGTTTACGCATTACCTGATGAATAATCAGGTAGCAACGATTTATGCACTCAGCAAACATTTAAACAACCTTTATTCAGTCAGTCAGCCAGCAAATGAGCATTTATTGAGCACTTATTAATGCCAGACCCTGTTCTAGGCACTTGTGATGTTATGAGTCAGGACAAAGTCCACAGCTTTAAGCAACAAACAATCTAAATCAGGAGACGGACCCATCAAAGGGTAACTGTTGTACAAGGCTGCCAGTGCATTAATAAAGACACATATGGAGTATAGGAGGACTCCAAGAAAGCATACAAAATCTAGTCTAGAAGATTTAGGAAGGCTCCCGAGTGACGCAGACGAGCTGTGACTTACCTATGGGCTTAAAATCCAGACCACCTTAAATCCCAGCTGTTTTCTAGCTCTGTGACTTGGGGTTATGACTTGCCATCTGAGTTTTGGTTTTCTTATCACAGGATGGAGATAATGACAGTGGATAGAATGGAAATAAAAACAATGTTTACCACACAGCATTGTGAAGAGGGAGGACTCTATGGTTCCTGATCAATAAGCAATCATTTTTACTGTAATTCTTACACTTAAAGTGTGAGGTAGCCAGTGAGAAGTGGGAGAAAGGGCAGCCCAGGCAGCAAGACGCAGATTCAGGCCAGAGAGTCTTACTGGGGCAGGGCCAGGGCACAGAGGTGACATGGGGTTGCTCTAAGATGACAACAGAGAAGGAAGGGAAGGAGGGGTGGGGGCAGGTGGAGGGGATGGGAAATAGTGGCCACAGCATCTAGGGCGGTGGTTCTCAAAATTTTTTCCTTGGAGCACAGCACCAGCGTCTTGTGGGAACTACCTGGACATGCGAAGTCTTGGTCTCAACCCTACTCCTACAGGATGAGAAACTCTCAGGGCTGTGACCAGCATCAGGGGATTCATGAACCCTCCAGGGGACTGTGAGGCACTCAAGTGTGGGAGTCTCACGACTGGTCTAGGGAACCAGGAATTATCTCATACTAGCGGGGGAGTGGTGGGTGGGGAGAGGAGGAACCTGGCAAGGTTTCCATGAGGGAATGTTTGTTTACAGATTCACTTTCAATGCCAAACAATAGAATACCTTTAGTTGCAAGTCGCTGACAGGAGAACAAGAGGTAGAAAGTGTAAGGAACAGAAAAAAAAAAACATCATTCCTGCTGGCAAAGCATTTCCCTGACCGCTCCTGGGTGGAAAGATGGGGTCAGAGAATCCAAGCGTGGGGAAGCTCTTGCCTTGGGGTCCCCTTACTCCTGAAGGCAAGGGGCAGCTTCTGGCTCAGACCCCAGGGCCCCAGGCCATGGATCTGCCGGCTGTGGGGGCTCTGCCCCCCCGGCGCCCTCACCCTCCGCCTGTCACACGCGGGGATGTCACAGGAAACAATGTGCTTTTGCTAGCGCCCTGGCTGCGTTGGCAGAGGCCTGGCGGCAGGCATCACAATGACTCTCATTTCCTAGGAAACAGGGAGTCGCACTTGTACCTTTGCTGGGAGCCTCCGCATTTGGAGCGGTCATGTGACTCGGGGAGCTATTTTTAGCCTCCCCCAGTCCTGTGTTGTAGGAAGAATGATTTGATGAAAATACTAAACTCATTAAAAGCCTGGGGGATGGGGAGTGGAGGAGGGGTTGCTAGAGCAGAAACGCTGCAATCTCTAAGATTCTGGCCCGGGGTTGAGCAGCATGAGGGAATGACAGCTGGGACCTGGCATTTCCTTGGCGTCTGTGCCCTGGGGGAGGTGGGAGGCGGAGGGACTGTTGACTCCAGTACCTGGTACTGCTGGTATGTACTGTGGGCCAGGCTCCACAGTTCACCTGCATCACATTATTTCCACCTCACACTACTCCTAGAAAATAGGAATTAACAATATCCCGTTTTGCAGATGAGGAAACTGAGGTTCAGAGAGGTTAAAGAAGTTACTCAGGGTCATTAACTAGAAAGCTGGGAGCCCAGGGTTCGAACTCAGGCTATCTGGCCCTGGAGCTTGCCCTGTACTCATCCTGCCACAGAGAACCCCACCTGTGGCCACTAGCTGTTGGCAACAGGGGTACAAGACCAGGGCCTCTGTGGGTGTGTGGTCCATGCGGTCACCCAGGCCCCGCACTTAGGAGGGCCACACATTCAGCTTCACACCGAACTGTCACCACCTTGAAATTCTCAAATCATTTTGGAACCAGGGGCTCCATATCTGCAGTTGGAAAGTTCTGGGGGTCAACAAATTACATAGCTGGTCCCACTGGAGAACTCTGGCCCTCTTGGCAAATTCCTCTGATCCGCATGCTAGACCAGTTCCTCACTTTGTTTTCCTCCTGCTCAGAATAAAGCGAGACTTTCTTTTAATTGTGTTTGTGGGAAACATCCAGATTCTACAGTCAACCCCCAGATGTGAGTTCGAGCCCAAACTCTGCCAGGGACTAGCTGTGTGTCCCCCACCCCACCCCCACCCCGGGAATCTGCTTCTCCTTTCTGAGACCCAGTTTGCTCATCTATTAAATGAAGACAAAAGATAGTTTCAACCTCATTCCATTGCTGCTTGGATAAAATAGGATTTTTTTGAGGCAAGCACTCCGCATGGGGCTGAGTATATAGTAGAAGCTCAATCAACGCTAGTTTCTGTGAGTAAAGTCAGCAAGCATCGTGTAGCCCTGCCTCCCCTGCACGCACCGCAGTCCTTTCTTTCTGGCCCCATTTTCCCTGGGTGTGGTGAGTTTTCCAAGGTGTGTCTTGCTCAGTATTATGAACTCACTGCCTCCAGAGTTTGCCGCAGACACCCTCTCCTCTGGAGGCCCCGCTCCATCAATCTTCACTGCTGGAGTCTTGGGAGGGGGTCCTCATTCACGTCCCCAATGCCAAGGTGGCCAATAGCGTATGTGCCCCTCTGGTTCCTCGAAGGCTCAAATTCTCCATGAACACACCCCTAGAGTTCTGGTTTCAGGCTGCAGTGGGGGCTGCTCTTCACCCCACTTTATCATTTATCAAGTACATGCAGGTCTAATGCCAAGCTCACATTGGCCCTGTGAGGCAGAGCTGAAGAACTGACCCCATTTTACAGATGCAGAAGAATAAGCTTGGAGAACAAAGTGACATGTCCAAGGTCACCACCAGACAGTGGCCTAGCCAGGCATAGAACCCAACCCCAACATCAAGTGCAGTGTCAGTGACCAGGCCCAGCTTGTCCCCTCAGCCCACAGAGAAGGGGACCTCAGTTTCTGCTGCAGCCCCTTCCTGCAGAGAACTCAGAGCCAGATGTGGGGCTGCAGGGAGGGGGCGGGGAGCACCAACAACAGGCCAGCGGTTCACGCCCAACCTCCAGACACCCCTGCAGGAAACTTCCCTGCTTCTTTAGCCAAACATGTTTTAAATGTTCTCATGCAAACCAGCTCCTCCCAGACCTATCCACCAATTTCCCAGCCAGCCCCAACTCTTCAGAGTCACAGGTCAGATGACCTGCTTTAGAGGCAATGGGGAGAAAAAGCCTGAGAAGATGCCAGTGGGAGGAAGGTTCATGCAGACAGACACCCATTGTTCTATGGGAACATTCAGAGTGTAGGGGAGGGCGGAGGACCAAGGGGAGACCATGTACAGAATCATGTGTTGCCTTTGAAAGACATCCAGAATCAGGGAGCCCTGAGACCCCAAACCGAGTTTCTAGGTGCTTCACCTACATCCTTGTTCTTTGACACCCAAAGTCTTCTCAGGCAAGCACCTGGACAGCCCTCATCTTCGGGAACCCCTGGCCTCAGGGGTGAGCCTGACTGCAGAGTTTGTGCAGTAAACACCCCCAGGAGCAGCCTCAAGCGAAACAGTCAGGAGGTGGGGATCAATCATCCAGCTTCCTCGGATCTCAAGCAGGACAATTCTCCCAGGGGACCCAATGGCACCAAGTCCCAGTTGCCGACAGCAGTGACCTGCTCATTAATACGCACCACCTTGGCGGCGTCCCTGCCCTGTCTCATTTCTCTCCACACCTGCCTGTGTTTCCCGGAGTCCTCCCCAATCTTTGCCTCAAAGTCTGCTTCTGAAGGGACACAGCCTAAGACAGAAAGCGTTCATTCATTCATTCGTGTAGGTTACAGGTTCCTTACATTTCTGCCATCGTATGGCCACAAACAGTGACTTCATGGAATACCTCTGTGGGTCCCACCTCTGACACTAGTTCCATTTTAGGAACCTGGGAAGCAATGTTTACGGAAAAAGAAGACATTTACGGAGAATGTCATCTGTGCTTTGTTCTGAGCAAAGATCTGCACACGCATCCTCTCCTTTGCTACCCACAATGAGGCATCCGTTCTCAGCCTCCTTTTTCAGACAGGGAAGTGAACCCCTGGGGAGGTGAAGTGCTTTCCCAAGGGGACACAAGTAAATGGCACCTTTGAGGTGTCGGGGAATATTGAGGTCTCTGGAAGCTTGACCTGACCACCACACTACACTCTTGGAAGCCAGTCACCACGCTGTGAAGACCAAGAAGCTCCAGTGAGAGGCTCACAAGAAAAACCAAGGTCCCTGGCTCACAGCCCTGGCTGAGTGCCCAGCCCACAGGCAGCTTCTACTTGCTGGGCACGTGACTGAGTCACCTTAACTCATCCTGCAGCCTCAGTCTGAGCTGCTTCAGCTTTTGTCACACAGAACTCAGAAAGAGCTCTCTCCACCGAGCCCTGCCCAAATTGCAGATTTATGAGCAAAATATATGACAGTTGTTGTTTTAAGCCCCTAAGCTTGGGAGCGCTTGTCTGCTGCAGTAGATAACCGATTCAGAGAGGACAAGGGGCTTCCCTAAGGTCACACAGCTGGGCAGTGGAACTAAGCCTTGAGCCAATGTCCCCAGCATCCCGGAGCAATGCTTTTTCCCTCTCACAACCCTCCTTTAACAGATGAGAAAAACAGGGCTCAGAGACATTAAGTGACTCATTCAAGGTCACAGAGTAGGGTTACGGGTTGAACTGAATCTCCCCCTAAAAGATACCTTGAAATCCTAAACCCTAGTACTTCAAAATACAACCTGAATTGGAGAAATGCTTTCTACAAAGGTAAAGCTAAGATGAGGTCATGAGGGTGAGCTCTAATCAACATGACTGACCGTTGTCCTTATAAAGACAGGACGTTTGGACACAGAGACATCACACAGAGGGAAGACAATGCAGAGGCAAAGGAGAAGGGCATCTACAGGGAAAGGAATGCCTGAGGCTCCCACGAGCTAGGGGAGAGGCAGGCAGCAGATTCACTCTGCTGACGCCCTGATGTTGGACTTCAAGCAGAATTCTGTGACAATAAATTTCAGTTGTTTGAATCACCCAGCTTAGGATACTTCGTTACAGCGGCCCTAGGCAACTAATACAGCTAGCGAAGTGAGAGTCTAACCCAACTGTGCCTGAACTCCTAATACTTACACTCTCCTGACTCTCCTCTCAGCATTAAGGAAAGACTTCCTGGAGGAAGTGATGTCCAAGTCCTGAGGGATGCATAGGAGTTGGCCAAGAGGTAAAGGGAGGGAAGAGTGTTCTCTAAAGAGGGGGTAGATTGGGGTGCCAGGAGACCTGTTCCAAAGACTGAAGACATTCTAATGGCTGGAATGGGCTACAAATAACAAGGGCACAGGCTGGAGCAGTGCCCAGGGGTAGGGTGAGGATGGCCTTTGTGAATCCAGCAGGCAGGCCATTTGGATGTCATCCCAAGGGCAGTGGGGAGCCATCTGCCTTTTTCTTCCGCCTTGTCACCCCAGCAGGACTCCTCTAAGAGCATTTCACACTGTGGCCTGGCCCTCCTACTTGGAACCTGAAAGGGAGGAAAATGCTAGGTTTGTGCTCAGCAGGGAAGGAACTGTCATTGTGGGGAGGAACTGTCTTTGCAAAGCCCCCTCGAGTCTCAGAATTAAGGGCTTCTGACACTGCCTTTCACCCTGCAGGCCCCTCAAAAAAATATCATCACCGCCAAGCATGAATCCAAATAAAGTCCTCCACAGAGCCGCTGGGGATGCAGAAGGGGAGCGCTGCCGCTGGGAGGCGACCAGATGGTCCCTTACAGAAATCTCTCCTGCAAGGCAGCCGCATCTCAGAAGGTGCTGGGTGGGGTCCTGGGGCTCTTACTGCTAATGGGAAGGTTTATAGTTTAAGACACAACCCTCACTTCCTGCAAAGCCAGGGCCTGTAAAGGGTTTTTTTTAAGATTCCTGTTATCTGGACCAAGACTCAAAAGATGTGGAGATACATACACCAGAGGCCTTTCTCCTACCACCTCCCCCATCCCCAAAAGATAGCGTCTGAGTGCCTCCTAGTCTTTGCCTACATTCCTTTCATAGCTCAATTCCTCAGCCAGAGTTTCTGAAGTGTCCCTGGGGCTGCCATGCACCCCTCCCGAGTCCCCTGAGGGCCTCTGCCTCCACCGATATCCACCCAACTGATCAGCAACCTCGGGTCAGCACATGTTAGCAGCAAACAGCCTATCAGGTAACTAGGAGATGGAGCAGAAGCTGGAGTGGGTGGTGGGGGCCGGGGGGCGGGGGTTGTACCTGGGATAAGAAAAACATGACACCCAACCCCTCTTCAAAGGCCTCAGCACTCTTTCCCAAGATGCTTGAGTTGTCTTTAAACCAGAAGACTGCCCAAGTAGAGGCTGTCGGGAGAGCCTAGAGCGGCGATCCTGCTGGGAATCTGGTTGGACAGGCGCTCCCTGCTGCATAACCACCCCCGGGACACAGGTGTTCAGCTCCCCAGCTGCATGCGGGGCAAGGCTTAAGACAGATCAAGCTTGTGCAAAGCAGTGACTCGAGAATACAGAGAATTGGGGGGAGGGGGGCGCGGCAGGTGGTGGTGATGGGGCGAAGTTTAACTGAGCCTTCTGTTGATGTCTGTTTGCTTTGCCTTTGCTGCTGGGGAAGAAGCAGAAAGAAGGAGAGCTGTTTGTGCTGGCTCACAGTGGCTCCAGCAGGGAGCCAGGCCCTTCGGGGTTACTGCAGGGCTTGGAGATAGCCTCTGGCTGTTGTGAAATCTAGATTAGTCTGGGCTCCCAGAGGGAAGAGAGGGGAACATTGCCTAGGAAAGGGATAGAACTTTAAAGTGCTCAGGGCACCCTCAGGGCAGTGGGTGGGGCTGGGGAGAGTAGCTGATGGCTCCCCTGTGGGATCCCTAGGAGGCTGATCCCCCATATCTGATACTGAAGAATGCCAGGCCCCAGTGTGGCTTAGAAGGAGCTGCCCTGGGAGACTTCAAAGGATGCGCTGGACTTGGCAATGAGGCAGCAATGAGGGTGGGGAAAGGCTGAAGAGGCCCTATCCTGCAGGCAAACCCTGCAGGAAAGACGCTGGGGAGGCTCCAGGGGGACTGAGCGGGATAAACGGGCTTGGAGTCAGGATCGGTTAGCATACAGAACACTGCATGCACAGAACACTCCTGCAAACCTGAGTTCATGGCTGGAGATTCCCCAGAGGACGAAGGAAGGAAATAAGGGAAGGTGGGGGCAGGGAGGAAGGCGGGGAGGAGAAGCCGACAGACAAACAGACAAACCAAAAGAGACCTACAGACTGAGGGAGGGGGCGAGAGGGATCTTTAAACTGACAGACCCCTGGGAATGAGATGGAGGATCTACCAAGTGAAAGACACCCAAAAGGAGAGGAAGAGATGGGGGTGGGGAGAAAGGAGGAGGGCTGAGTGCGGAGGAGGGTCAAGGGAAGGGGGAGAGGAGGAAGAAGCTGGGAGACAGGGGAGCGGGCAGAGGAGGAGGAAGGAAAATGGGGACAGCTGAGAGGTGGGGAAGGGAGCTGGGAGAGAGGCCGATACGGGAGGCGGGTGGGGGAAGCTGAGTAAGGACGGTCACAGGCCCCAAGATAGCCGGTCCTGGGGTCCCAGACCCCAGAGCCCCTGCCAAACACTCCACAGACTGCTCAACGCTGACCCTTCCCTCCCCCTCTGCCTGGGGCAGAACCGAGGGCTGGGCCAGAGGGCTGAGCCCGCTCATCACCCCCATGCCAGGACTGGTTTACAGGGTGACTGAAACCCCAGTCCGCACTCTGTCCCCGGCAATGTGCCCCGACGCGGGTCTGCATCTTCCTCCACACACAGCCAGCCACCCTCCCCGCCCTAGGCCACGGAGCCTCATCTACTAGCAGACCACCGGCAGCTTTCTTCAATTCATAGAAAAGCCATCCCGAAGGCAAAGAGTAGCCTGATTTTGCATCCTGTCAGCCCTAACACAGGCATAAAGATAGGACAGCAAGGTCAGCTGCAGGCACGTCCTCTTTATCCCAGGGGATCATGCATCCACCTAACATCCACCTAACCTAAGTGGAGGTTCAGTTTCTGAAGAAGGAAGAACAAATATTGAAGGACATCAATCAGAGAGTGGAGTCCCAGACAGTGGGAGGCAGGAAGGGGAGGCAGGAAGAAAGGGAAGTGTAACACTGGGGAGGAAAGAATGAAAGGTTGCAGGACAGGGCATGGGGTGCACATGTGGCTCTCAGAACAAGGCGAGGCATCCCCTGGGCCTTAGGGGTCAGACAGTTCTGGCTCTGCTGCTTAGCACCATGACTTTGGGCAAATTACTCCAACTTCTGGAACCTCAATTTCTTCCTCTGTAAAATGGGCACAGCAAAAGCACAGACTTCACGTGATAACTGGAGGAGTAAAGTGTTGACAGCCCATCTAACATCACTGATGCACAGGAAGCCCTTAGTGACTGGAGTTGCTGGCAGGGCTGGATGTGTGTGGAATCAGGTTGAGAAGAGTCATGGGAAGAAGCTTCCATGAGCCCCTTTAGCCTGGACCATCAATTTGCCTGCTTGGAAAAAAATAGCCCCAAGTCAACAGGGACCTAATCCCTTTCAATGTTTTCTTACCTTCTTCCACACCTTGACCCTAGGAGGTAGGATCTGAGGCTCTGAAAACTAACCCGGGTCCACTGATGTCACAAGCGGGCGAGTCCCGGTGAAAGCAGGGGCCCATAGCCCCTCTGCAAGGAGCAGATCCAGTCCAGCCAGAGGCAGCCTCAGTGCCTCTGGACCGGCCCTCCCTCAGGCTGAGAAATCCTCGCTGACTCTCCCGCTGGACTGGAGCCTGTTTGCCCCATGATGAGAACTCCTGCCAGGCTCCAGGGAAATCCTGGGGCCACCACAGGAAGTCAGGGAGATGGACACCACCCTCCCAGGCTTTTCCCTGTCATCCCTTTCCTGCAGAGAGCGGGGAGGAGGGGGCGTTGCAGCAGGAAAAGCTGCATCTCCTTCTCAGGCCCCTTTGCAAGCCAGGAGAGGGTCCCCTAAGGGTATCTCAATTCATGAAAGCAGAAAGGGGGGACAGGGCACAGAGGGGGCTTGAGCGTCCCCCTCCCCAGGCTGCTTGGATCAGGATGCTCTGAAATGAGGAGGTAAGTGAAGGAGAGACGTGTACATGTGTATGTGTGGAGGAGGTTACTAGCACTATGGGATGCCAAGGACAGGATCTGAAGAGATGGGGGAGGGTTGGGTGCGGATCTGGGCAGAGCAGGTGGGAGGTGAGGATGGAAGAGGGAGTAGAGAACAAGAGGTGAGAGGCAGCACGAGGAATAGGAGGATGCCAGGGGTTTCTGGGGCATCCGGTGCTCTCATTGTCCCCCACCTGCTTCCTCTGCGAAGAGCACTGGGTGGTCCCTGCTCTGAGAACACCCCCAAGAGCATATAGGTGGTATGGGTAGAAAGCTGTCCAGGGTCTCCCGCCCTGTTCTGGTGGTCTTCAGCCTTGCTGGCTGACGTGAGTTTCACTGGAGTCGTAAATCGGCTTACTTGCCCCTCACCCCCACTCTTCCTAACAAATCAGGAGCAAAGCCTGATTTGATGTTTCTGGATACTGCTGAAGGGGGTTAAGGCATGTTTGGGGTTTGATTTAGGATTTCTGTCAGAGATTTGCTAACAATTTATCTGGTTCTGTAAGAAGCCAGCCTGAACCTTGGTGCACACGAGGTTAGATGAGTGAATGGTGGCTGGTTGACTGTGACTGGGTTGGACCTGGCCTCAGATTGTGGAAGCCTGCAACTGACCACAGCTGACTGGACTGCCTGAAACTAGGCTGATGGATGGAGCCTGACTGGCCAAGGGACTGGTTGATCAGCACACTAGCTCACGGATTGCATGACCAACTGGCTGACTGGTTCATGATAATGGGTTTGGTGGTGGGTAGTTGACTGGTTGTTTGCCTAATTAAAACTGAATGGATACCTAGGAACTTATTGTGACTTACTTTTTTGACTGCCCGACTCCTGTGACTAATTCAGTGGGGCTGTGGCCGATTCAGACTAACTAGGTAACTGGGTAACTATGACTCCAGGTTCAACAGCCTTGAGTGGTGTTATTGCCTGAAGGACTAAAGCTGGAGGAAGGGTTGCCTCTTTCAGATTGACTGGATGACCAGATGTCTGCCGGCAACCCCAGGGCCTTAGCTGCCTCTGGTGCCTGCACCTGTGACTCTCTGAGAATGACTGACTGGCTGCCTGGTGTTACCTTGTGGCTGGCACTGACCTGGACACAGGTCAGTGGCTGCCTGTGTCTCACTGTGACCAACAGCTCAGTAGAAACAGGCTGGTCTGGCTGAGTGGACCGACTGTCTGCCTCAATCACTGAAAACTGACTGTCCGGCGGCCTTGACTGCCATGGGCTGCCTGAGACAGACCGGACTGACGGGTGATTGCCTGCCTGACTGGGCCTGTGTACCTGAGTCTGACTGTGAGACAATATTCTACCAGCTGACTGTGCAACATGCGGGCCGGCTGACTTTGATGGGCTGCTAGATGACAGGACAAGGTGGTTTAGATGGCTGGGTGGCTGCCGGAGGTGGGCTGACTGACAGGTTGTGACTCACCAGTTGGCAGGAGGCATGTTGACCATGGCTGTGACCCACACGGTGAGTGGCCAGGGCTGGCAGTGTAGCTCTGAATGGAGCGCTGGGTCTGACTGTGAGGCGGTGACTGACAGACTGGCTGGATGACCCGGTGCCTGTGAGCCCTGGTGTGAACAGCCATGACTAGGTGTAACCAAGTCCATCTGTGAGTCAGTGGCTATCTGCCCGGCTGCCTGACCCATTGAGGCTGGCCAAGTGACCGGCTGACCACAGCTGTGACTGGACTTGTGAGGGGCCCTGCCTCACTGTGTGGCCCAGGTTGTGTGTCGGAGTCCGACTGTGAGACAGTGACAGACTGACTGACTTTTCCTGGCTGACTGCCTCCTGGGCAGCCTGCAAACAGAGTCGCTACTTGTCCCAGAAGAACCATTAGAGGCCCTGCAGGGAGCCGGCCCAGCCTGAGGGGACAGAGCGGCTTCTGTGGAGCGGCAGGAGGCAGCAGGCAGGAGCTGCCAGAGGGAGAACTGGAACAGGCCCTGCCCAGGGCTGGGCCCACATGGAAAGTTCTCCACCTCACCCTCACAGGGGCTGGGTCACTGGCACACATGCTCTGAGCTGTGTTTTTGGCTGGAGTCATGCGGCTCCTTTATTCGGGGGCAGTGAGGAGAAGGGGGGCTGGGGGGAAACCTGTAAAAATATTGAGCCAATAACTCACAGACAGGACTCCAATTATAGGAGCCCGGTGTGGGGGAGGGGAAGGAGGCCAGCCCGGCAGGCGTGGGGCAGGGCCCGGGACTGCCAGTTACGGTGGGGCTTGGCTGCGGGCCAAATGCAGCTCTAGAAAATTCAGGCCTTGTAACTCAGGGCTGAGGAAGCCTTAAGGAAGGAGCCTGTGTCTGTCAGGCACACTTCTGTTACCGCTGCCATTTTATAGCTGAGGAAACAGAGGCCCACCACCCTCAGGGCCCTAAGGCATTTCCCAAAACACAGCCCTCCTGGGGCCGCCCCACCGGAGTTCAGGAAAGCAGTGAACTCCAACCTGCTCCCACTCTCCCAGAGGGCACTGGTTGTCAGGAGCAAAGTTAATGACCTTGGGCAAGGCTCTCCACCTCTCTGAGCCTCAGTTTCCTCAATCTGTTCAGCTGGTATTTCTAACCGCAGGCCGTTTAGCAGAACTCCAGTTGGGTTCACAGATATCTGTGCCACTTATTCAATGTGTGGTTTCCTCACCCACCAAGGGAACGGTGTCAGTAATGGCTCTTCCTCTCTAAGCTTGTGAGAAAAGTATATAATCCAGATAAAGACTGCAGCTCAGTACTTGGCTCCTGGTGAAGGACCAAGCAGCGTGAGCTCTCATGATATTCATACTCATATCAAAGATGTTGAGATTAATGAAGATCTTTGAAAGGAAGCCAGGAAGTTCACTCAGCCTCAGAGTGCTGGGAGCAGCCACTCAGCCGGGAAACAGCTCCTTGACTGAGCCCCGCCAGGCCCTCCCAGCCACCCTGAGGTGCCCCCGGGCCCCCAAAAGATCCAACAGCCTCTGCAGACACCACAGCCACTGGCCTGGCCAGGCCCCCAGGGGACAGGGAGGCAAAATCAGAAGGAAAGTCTCAGGGGTTCCCCTGGGAAGAGCCAAGGACCCAGGGTTCTTGAGCAGCCATGGTGGGGCAGGGGCCTCTTCCAGGAACACCCAGTGTTCTCAAGTCTCTCCAGGGCCAGGAGAAAAGGCCAGGCTCCTGTCTGCGCCAGGGCGGGCCAAGGGGTGGAATTTCCCCAGAGGGCTGAGAACCTGGGTGTGGAACCCAGAAAAATCCCTCGCTCTCCACCCCCACAGTAATGCTGCTGCCCTGTTCTCAAAGGGCTGCTGAGGACATGATCTCATTAGACTCTCAGAGCCACCTGTAGCAGCAAATTATCACAAACCAGGTAACGAAGCATCCCCAAGGTCACAGCCAAGGAACTGAAGGCCATCTCCTGATTCATTCCTTCCTCATTCCTGAGGCTTAAGACCTCAGGCAGACCAGCATTGGAATCCCAGCTCAGTCGGTTTCTAGACCTGTGACCCTGGGCCTGTGACTCCTCCCCTGAGTCTTAATTGTCCCGTCTACACAATGGAGGTGACTACAGCATCAGTCTCAGAGCCATGGAGAGGGCTGGACAAAGTGCTCAATCGAAGCTGAAAAAATAAAAGGCGCTGGGAGCTGAGAGTCTGTCCGTTCTGTCCCAAACCTGCTTCCTCATTTGCAAAATGGTCTTAACCTTACCCTGGGGCTCATTGCAATGAGGAAACGAGCACTTAGCCTAGTGGCTGCCACCTTACACAATTCTACAAGGTGCTATTCACATTCTACATGATCAGCCACAGCCTCTGCAGCTCTTCACAGTGACCCTGACTGCTCGCAATAAGGACTCATAAATAGGAGCCATTTGTCTTTCCCTGAGAGAGAAAAACAAAGAAGAAAATAAGCCTTAAATACCAAGGGCGTGCTAAGGGCTAAGTTAAGGACAGAGGAGGGAATGAGAAAGGACTAGAGGAGTCACAGACATCGAGGGCTAGCCCAAGGCACAGATGGCACCGGCTGGGGGCACTCCAGGCAGAAGTGAAGGTCTGTGAAAGACCCGGAGATGGGAGAGAGGGGAGCGCCTGGGGGCACCTGACCCGGCTAGCGGAGCCAGGGTGCAGTACCAGGGTGATGGGGCAGGGGAAGCAGCCCTAGGTCTGGGGCTGGGGACGGTCGAGGCAAAGTGAAGACCTCCCACTCGGGGCTCCCAGCAACACTTATGGGAGGGAGGGACCCCTTCACCATGTCCAGGGCAGCAGGCAGTCTCTGAGCAGCTCTCCCAATTCTGCAGCCCCTCAGGCAGGGGTTATCCCTGTTCCTTTTACAAAAGAAGAAACGAGCCACTTCCTAGATTTGTTTCCTTTGGCTATTGTTAGAAATGGCCACAAACATATTCTCTTAACATTTCTGGAGCGCTGAGTTTCAAAGAAAATTGAGGTGTCAGGAGAACTGAGCTCCTTCCGATGTCTTTAGCCGAGAAACTTGTTTTTCCTAATTTCTAGAGGCCACTACCTCCCCTGGTTTGTGGCCCTACCTTTGATCACGGGACCTCTTGCTTCCCTTTTCATGTGGTCTTCTAGCCCTCCAATCCCCTGCCTCCCTCTTAATAAAGGCCTCTGTGATTACACTGGATTCACCTGGGTCATCTCCCATCTCAAATTCCTTACATTAATCACATCTGAAAGTCCCTCTAGCCTCAGGGCCTTTGCACTTGCTTTTTTCATTGCTTGGAACACCTTTCCCCCAGAAATCCATAGGGCTTATTCCTTCAACCTCTTCTAGTGCTCAAACCCACACCCTGGTACTCCTCATTCTTCTATCCTGCCTCACTTTTCTCCATTCCACTCATCACCAACGGGTGTATTAGAAATTCATGTATTTCTTTCTTGTCTCCTCCAACTAGAATGTAAACTGCACAAAGACTGGGTCTTTTGTCTGCTTTGTTCACTGCTGTGTTCTCAGCACCAACAGTGACGCCGAATGGGGCAACTGAAGTACAGAGACGTAAAGTCACTTGCCGAAGATCACCCAGCCACTGAGGGTGAGAAGCCCAGCTTGCCCAGCTCAGAGCTTCCCTGGGTGGGAGGAGACGGCTTTGGGGTCCATATCCCAGAGCCCTCTAAGGCCTTGAGCCCCGGTGGGACCTGTGACTCTGGGGCTTGAAGCCCAGCTCTATATTTACCAGCCAGGTCATCCTGGTCAGCTGTTGGTTTCCAGGGGGCCTCGGGACTGGGCTTCTGGACTCTACTTACCCACCACTTCTCACTGAATGGGCACACCAGCCCTTTCCTCCCTGGGAAGGTCACGTTACACACGCAGGGGCTGTGACCTGGCTGAGGGCACCCAGCAAATGACTGAGCAGCATGATCAAACCTGGGGCTCAGAGCCAGGCTTCCACTCTGAACCAGGGTTCTGAATTCTTAGTTGAGGCTGTGGCTTCGTTGCGGGGGTGGGGGAGGCAGCCCACTGGCACAGGGCTGTGAAGGTTTTAGAAACCTTTGCGGCTCAGGCAAGAAATCCAGGGCAAACTAGCGCCGGGCAGATACACTGTTCCTAAAAATGAAGATGAGAGAAGATGAATTCCCAGGTCCTGCGGATGTGTTCCCCCAGGGTGGGGCTGGGACATGCAGGCGTCAATAGTCGCTTCCTCCCCATGGTGGCTTCTGGAAAGTACCCGGAGCCTCAGTTAGGCAGGGACCTCAGGGTCACCATGTCTTTCTCTGCTTTCACAGAGAAGGCTCAGGGTAGCATGCTGACCACTGTGGTCCCTAGGGGACTGTTCACCCAGGCCCTTCTTGGTTCAGAAGTAGAGGGGTCCAGGTCACACAAGGCCAGGGCATAATTCGAGATCAGTGTCCCAATATTGAGACACTGGTTATCTACACACTAATCTTCAAAACAACCCCGGGAGTATTACTCCCTGCTTTTTTACAGATGGGGAAACAGAGAGGTTTTTTTGTTTGTTTGTTTGTTTGTTTTTACCTCCTGTTGCCTGAAATGGGCCCTAGGGGTAGAAATTAGGAGGATGCCCAGGGGTGGGGGAGACAGGCCAGTTGAAGGCCAGCGGTGGACAAGACAGGCCAAGCCCTGCCCCTGAGAGCTCATGGCCACAGGGGACACAGGCAGGAATTAGACTCGATTCCCAAACACTGATTTCAATTCATCTGTGCGCAGTGCTGCTGCAGGGAGTCTTGTGTGTGTAGGTGGTGGGGCCGGGGGGAGGGTAACAGAAGGGTAGAGGACGGGCTGGGCTGGGGTCCCAGGGGAAGCCCAGCAAAGGTCTGAAGGATGAGAAGGAGGCAAGAGGACCACCAGGGGCATAGGAGCTCCCAACAGGGGGCAAGGCAAGTGCCAAGCTCGGGAGGCCAGAACACAGAGGGTTTGGGGATAGAAACGAGCTCAGCTACCCAGGAGGCAGGAGTGAGAGGGGCGGGGCTGGTTTGTGGAAGGAAGAGGGATCTAAACTCCACTCCAGTTATTCTTGCCTGGAAAATCCCATGGACGAGAAGCCTGGCAGGCTACAGTCCATAGGCTTGCAACGAGTCGGACACTACTGAAGCGACATAGCACACAGCACACAAACTAGGAAAAAAACTGGGGAGCCCCTGAGGGCTTGAAGCAGGGAGTGAGTGAGGAGTTCAGATTCACCCAGCTCTGAGACCTGGGTTCATCTGATCCTTAGTAGAAAGATGCTCTGTGCCCACCTGCGGAAGATGGAGGCCTGGCCTGCAGCAGGACAGGAGCGCTGGGGCGCTAATTCAAGACCCCTGGACCAGGGTCCACAGGGGCTTGATGGATTAGACAGAAGGGTTAAAGGAAGGTGCCCCAGGTGATCCCTTAAGTGTCTGGCCTTAGAGTGGGTGATGGGGCCATTCACAAAGTGAGGAGAAGGAAAGAGCAGGAACCTGCGGCAAAGCTAGCGATCTGAACCTAGGTGTGTCTGACTCCCGTACATTCACAGCTTGCTCAAGGACGCCGGTCAGCCTCTGAAAATGCACTTATGTGGATACCAGGCAATCAGGTCCTGCCCTCTGCCTTCTCCTGGCTGATGATGGGGTAATGGCAGTGCTGCTGGGTGACTCACCCTAGGAAATAACGAGAGGAATAAAAATAGTTTCTGTTGGCCCAGGGCATTAGATTTCACAACAGACTGAATGTGCCGTGAGAGCAGGGAGCATGCCTCTTTCACTTGGCATTGTGTAATCTGTGCCAGCCAATGCCCAGCCCATTGTTGGTGCTCAAGAAATCTTTGCTGATGAAGGAATGGCTCTCACTTAACTGCGTAGAGAAGACATGCTCTGTATTTTAAGTATCTATGTGCAGTGTGTGTGTGTGTGTGTGTGTGTGTGTGTGTATCTGTATCAATCTATCCATCCATCTGCCTTCTCTTTCTCTCTCTGGGTTTGGGGATCATCTATTTCTCTGCCCTGAGGTCCTGGCCACATACTCTGCCTCTCTACACATCTCTCTTGACTCTGCTTCCTTGAGTTTCACAACAGGGTCCCCCCCATGCAGTACCTCAAGAGGAGCTCCGCCCTCCCCTGAAGTACCTGCTCTCTGAGCTCAGCATCCGTGGTAATGACCCCAACAACAGGAGGAAGCATGGCAGGAAAGGTCCCGCATGAGCCTCCTTACCTCTCCTCCCGAGCTGTTCCCCCAGGATCAGCCAGAAGCTGAATGAGCTCAGAGTCTCCCCAAAATGTTTCTGTCTCACCTCCCTCTTCTCCAGCCAGAATGCTCAAGAAAAACAGAAAACTTACCTTTCTGCATAGTTTCCTTCCTACCAAGCCAGAAAAAGAAGTCTCAAAATCACCCATGGTGGGAGAGGAAAGAAAAGCCACGGGAAGGTGTAAACAAGGATTGTGTCATTAAACCCCATCTGCGGCCCAGAGGGGCAGCTCAGTGGCAGCTGTGGCTGCAAAGATATCTCCCTAAAGGGGAAAGAGAGTGACGGGAGGAGCAGCTGGGCCGGCCAAGGCAGGGGGTGAGGAGGTGGGGAGGTGAGGCCACAGTGATGAGCAGGGAGGAAAATGTGCAGAATGTCAGCCCGACTGAAGAGGAGGCTCTAATCCATGGCACTGCTGGATTTATGCAATTCCATATGCAAGCATTTCAATCAGCCGCCAAAGCAATGTGAGGACCAGCATGTGTATAACGCTACTGACCCCACGCTTTCAGGGCTTTTCTTTACACATCCAACCACCCTGGTTCAATGAGATAAGAGAGCAGCCACTGGTGTGTGGCCACCATGCGTCCACCTCTGACCACAAGCCTGGGTTCTACGCTCAGTACTTTTCTGTCCATTAATATTCAGAAATATCACAAATGTCTCTTTGAGGTAAGGTGTGCCTACTCTACAGATGAGAACGCTGAGAATGCCAAAGGTTAAGTTACTCACTCAGGGCCACAGTGCTCTTCTCATTTCAGACTTGGTCCCCCAGCAACAGGAATCAGCAAACCACTGACTGCAGTCCAGTCCAAGTGCTGCCCAATTTTATAAAGTATTATTGGAACACAGCCACACCAGGTTGCTTACGAATTACTTCTGGGTACTTTTGGGCTACACAATAGCAGAGCTGATTAGTCAAGACAGAGATTTGATGGCCCCCAAAGCCCAAAATATTTACTATCTGAACATCCACAGGGAAAGGTTGCCAACCCCTGCCCTGCCATGTTTTGTGCCCATTTCTCCAAAGGGAACCTTCAAAAATCTAATTCAAGGCCTGGCACAACCTATTTGAAATCTTTGGAATAAAACCCAAACTTCCCCTACAGCTTGACAGGGCCAGAAGGACTTGGCACCTGCTAACCTCCTTCCCTTTCTCCCCCATAGATCACATTCCAACCCACTGGACATTTTTCCATTTATCTGATGGCTGGGCTCTTTCTAACCTCAGGACCTTTGCACATGCTATTCCTTTGTCTGGAATGCTTTTCCCCAGTTTTAAGTCTCAGCTCAAATTCCATTTCCTCTGCAAGGCCTCCCCTGTGGTTAAGCTTAACCATCTCCACACACAGTCTGTTTCCTTTCTCGCAGCAATAATAGCTTGTCATCATTTTATCTACAGGTTCACTTTTACCCTCTCTTTTGCCCTAGGCTGCCAGCCCTATGAGGGCTGGACTGTATCTGGGTGGTTCACTGTTCTCTCCACTGCCAGCCGGTGATGTATGAATGTTTGACAGTAACACAGACATGTGGGCATCCAGGCCTGCGGGACCCCTGAGCCACATTCCCCACCCAGGTGCTCCTTTCTTCCTTCCCACAGACATTCAGAAAGTGACATTCGGAACCTCCCTGGTGGTCCAGTGGCTAAGACTCTACGCTCCCAACGCAAGGGGCCCGAGTCTGATCCCTGATCGGGGAACTAGATCCCACGTGCTGCAACTAAGATCCCACTAGATCCCACAAATAAAGATCCCACATGCTGCAACTAAGACCTAAGCCAAAAAGATAAAAAATTTTTTTTTAAAGAAAAGAAAGTGATACTCATAGAAGTCTGCAGAGGGACTAGGCCACTCCAGAGAAGTAGACAGATTCCTTCCCTCAGTGAAGTCCCCAGCGGCCAAATCCTCCCAGTCAAACACCCTTCTCCTTGTACGGAACTGCTGGCCAGAGAAGGAGGTCCCATGGTGGCTGCCTGCGAGTAGCCCTCCCTAGGAGTCTGCCGTTCCTCTCTCAGACTCCATCAAATGTCCCCAGGGATGTCACCCCTGAGAGGCGCTGGGACACAGCTGGGCTTCCCTGGAGAAGGTGACATGCAGGACTGGGGTTGATGCTCCACGGGTTCCAGACCCCCTGGTATCATAGGTTGATCTGGGACCACCAAAGAGTCCTAACCCCCGGAACCTTGGGGGAGAGGGTCTTTGCAGATATAACAAAGGCACTCAAGATGGGCCCACCCTAGATTTCCAGGCTAGGTGCTCAATCCTGTGACCAATAACCCTTCTAAGAGACAGCAGACAAAACATAGACACAGAGAAGGGCACATGAAGAGAGAGGCAGAGACTGGAATGATGTGGCCACATGCCCCTGCATGCCTGGAGCCCCCAAGAGCTGAGAGAGATGAGAAAGGACCCCCCCATGAGCCTTTCAAGGGAGTGTGCCCCTGCCCACACCATGATGTCAGGTATTAGCCCTCAGAACTGTGAGAGAAGACAGTTCGGTCGCTGTAAGTCTGCCAAGTTGTGGTTAATCTGTTATGACACCCACGGAAACTAATATACCTGGGAAGGGTGTGCTCATTTCTTGCTTCAGCCCACAAAGAATCACAGGCGATTTTGCTGGCAGGGGTGCAGGGTCTGAGTCACCCGGCACTGTTTGAATCCAGGCACCCAGGCTCCACGTGACCGCTGCTTCCACCTCCACACACACGCCGCCCCTCATCCCTTAGTATTTATCTTCAAACCGACCTACTGTTGTCCTACTCCAGTGGATTTCCAAAGAGAACTTGATCTCTGAGTGGGGAGAAAGTGCACTGCTGGCTATACATTCACTCCAAAATTTTATTTTCTGGTTCAGTCAACCAAACATTTATGAAGCGCTGACTATGTGCCAGGCAGTATTTAAGGCTCTGGAAATGCAGTTGGGACAAAGCAGACAGGGATTCCTCTCCTGTGGACCCGGCTTTGTCCTGTGGAAGGGGCAGGGGGATCATGTCCAAATGAATACAAAGCTGCTAAAATTAAAAACACTCCCTGGCATGTGCCCTAAAATTGAGTGACTGCCACGTGGGCATGTGCTGAGAAAGTCCACCTCCCCTCCCAGGGAAGGAGCTGAGGGTGGGGAGCAGGGCGAGGCGGAGAGCAGGGTTTGGATTCTGGGCGTGCCACCTCCTGGCTCTAGCAGAGCCCCCCGGAGAGCCTCCCTCTTCCTTCCACCAAAGCAGGAGGAGCTCCCAGGGTCCCTGGTTCCCGTCTCCAAGAGCCTGTGATTCTGGAAAGGGAGGAGGCTCCCCCCAGGCGCAGAGCCTGGCTGGTCTGTGGGACTGGGACAGCAGTATTTCCAAGGTGCTGAGCCCTCCGGGTTGGGAGGATGGGCAGGAGGACGGGCGAGGGGGAGGTTCTGGAAGAGAAGGTGCAGGCCTGCCAGAGCTCAGAGCCCGTGCCAACCCCATCCTCCTGTGGGCGACAGGAAGGGCTGTCGTGTGACTTGTGGGATCTGCGGACAAACAAACTGTGAGTCTGGATCCTGGCCCAGGGAGGATAGGAAGCCCGCTTCTGAATCCTCTGGTTATAGTAAACATTGACCATTCACTGAGTACCTACAACTTGCCAAACCCAGAAAACCTGTTTTAGTTTAGCAGCACAACAGTCATCAAAGAGAGTACTACTATGCCCATTTTACAGATGAGGAGGCTGAGGCTCAACCAGGGCATACAACTCTCAGGCGCCAGGCAAGGATCTGAACCCAAGGCTGGTCTTAGTCATCTCTTTCTACCACCTTCAGCTCTACTTCTGAACTAGTATTAAGGAGTTTTCAGTGGCAAGATCCAATTCAAACTGGCTTAAGCCCACTTCCATTCCTCCAAAGACTTTACTGTAGAGTTTTAGGGCTTTCAGGTACAGCTGGATCCAGATGTTCAATGTTCTCACAATTCTTTCTCATCCTTTGGCCTTGTATTCCTCAGTATTAGCTTTACCTTACGGTCCCAGAGCTACAAAGATAGCCTACCCAAGCCTTCAGGCTTCTACTCTGCTTCACAAAATTTCTGGATATGTGACACTCTAATAGTTCTAGCACAAGAAGGAGAAATCCATTTTTGGCCTATGGGAATACTGTATCCCCTTAACCAGATGACTGGTTCCAGTTTGGTGATGTGACCCAAGCTGGGCCTACTCAGGCCTTATACAGGTTTTCTCTTTTTGTTTTGTTTTTTCCTTGAGTTCCTTGAAATCACAAGCCAACATACTTATTTTAATCATTCATCAGATAAAAATAAAACAAAGATGAGAGAACAGCAGTTGCAGTATTTCCTGCAACTTTGGTCCATGAGAAAGAGCCACAGCAGGAAGAAAAATTCACAATTCCATTAAGTGTGAACACACTGAACTCTCACGCTTCCCCTCCATCAGAAATGTACTGTGAGGCGGGATTTCCAGGCCAGTGGACAAACCAGGCTTGATCGGGCCTTCTCTAGGCTCTGCCTTTGGGGGCCTCCTGTCTCCAGTCCTGCAGTGTGAGCCTTTGAATGAAATAACGTTTCTTGTGAAGCAATGGCATTAATAGCTGAGCAGTAGCTAATTCAGGGCTTGCCGGGCAACAGGCGCAGAGTTACAGACTCCGTGCGGGGTCTCACTGTGATCTCACTGCATCCTGCCGGGACTGCTGCACTTTTTATCCCAGGTAAGGAAACTGAGGCTCGGGACTTCAACTGACGTGCCTACATCCCACAGTCAGCTGGGCACAGCTCCAGTGTTGGAACTCAGCCCTGATTCCAAAGCTTGTGCCCCTGGTCCCTACTTTAGGCTGCACTTCGTGGTCCTGGGTACACAGTCCTGGGTCCACTTCAAGGAGAGATGGATCCAAGGCTTAGCTCCTCCAAGCCCCTGCCTGGCCACATCCAGGCAGGACATTCTCTGAGCCAGAGCAAAATTCCCGTCCCAGGCAGGCTGCCTTCTCCACCACAAAGGGCCCTGAAATAAGAGGCTGCAGGCCTGCCTCCCACTCGGGGTGACCTCTTCACAGCTGTGCTACTCAGGCACTCACTAATCTCCCGAAGCCTCAGTTTCCCCATCTGTAAAAGTTTCCCCATCCCACACTTGGCTTAGTGGTTTCCAAACAGTTTCAGGCAAGGACAGCATCAGTAAACGAGCATGCAGACCCCCTACATGAAAAACTGCTGAAAGAGTGGCTCTTCCAGAAAACTGAGACCTGGGTCCTGGCTCTCGTAAGTCTTCAGGGGAAGCTGTGGGCATTTCACTCTACCAGCTCAGCCCTATGGCCCCTCAGAGCTCTACAGCTCTGCTCTTCTCAGATTGTGACACACGCCCCGCCCTGCACCCCCGCCCCCTTATAGAGAAAGAGTTTTCTTCCCAGATGGGTTCATCAAGACCCTTGGGATACAAGTGATGAAAACAACTCAAGCCAAGTTAGGCCAAAACAGAACCATAGGTACAGGGTCCCCAGAATTCTTCTTCAGCTTTTCTTAAATTTGGCCCTCTCTGGCTTTAAAGGTTTCTTGACTTTCCACAGTCCTAGGGAAATTATGAACGCCTTCCTTTAGCCTGTCTTTCCCCAAGGGGCCCGGTCCTTGGTTCTCACTCCCATCTCATTTGAAGCCTTTCTCTCCCTCCTCGGGCCTTTGCATATTCCGTGTCCACCAAGAACTTCCCAAGTTCTTCCTTAAGTGACTTATTCTCACCATTCACGCCTTAGCTCAAGTATCATCTCTTCAGAGAGGCCTTTCCTGTCCACTCCAACTTAGGTAGCCCCTAACCTCTCGCCATCAGCTGGCCTGGTCTCATTTCCCTATCATGGTTCGGAACGACCTTCTTATCTATGTGCTCCCATGCCTGCTGTCTATCTCCCCATTAGAAAGTCCACTGCATAGGGCTCTGCGTTGCTCACGGCAGTACCCCTGACCTCCGGCACTGCGCAGGCCGTGGACAAGCACTCCATAAATAGTGGTGGAATGCACAAGCACATGATAGACAGCAACTCTTCACGCTTTATCAAGTCCAGACTCCTCTGCCTCAAATTCAACATCTCACCACCAACCAGACCCTCCTGCTCCTCTCAGAGGCAAGCCACACCCCCCAGCAAGCTCCACAGGCCAGTCCATCCTTGCCCCCTTCCCCCACACAGCCACTCGCCCATCGCCACTTCCTGCCACTTCTAACCCTCATCTCTCAAAGTCAACTGCCTCTCCCTGTCTCTACCGCCGTTCTCCAGGCCCAGGTCCCATCTCTCTCCTTGGGACACCAGCGGCAGCTTTGCCATGGTCTCTCCCAGAATCCCTTCTTGCCCAGTCCAACCCGATGCCCTCAGCACAACTTTGATTCTGTCACCCTCTGCTGAAAAACTACCAATAGCGTCATCCAGGACACTAAAGGGAAGCTCAGCTGCCTTCCCGTGGACCATGGGCTCTACAGAAACTGCCTCTAGGAGCTCATCCTTGCCCTCTTGCCTCTATCTTTCTGCTCCAGCCCCAGGTTCCCGGGACCCCTATCTTCACAGAGCACTCAGCAGTGTTGTTCACACACTTCTGCCTCCTGCGTGTTCGTCAGGGCAGATATCTCACCCGACTCTGCAGGCTCAGCCCAGCCTTGCTCCTGGCATTTAGTGCTGCTTAATAAACATCAGTAAATGCATGGATGAATCAATGCAGTTGAGTACCTAGTATCTGTCAGACATGAAGTTAAAAATATAAATATTTTATTTTCTAACAATCTTTCAAAGTAAGCACTACTATGTTTGATTGACACATGAATGCACGAACAAACGAATGAATGAATGAAAAAACGTTTAAACGAGGGCAGAACCACAATCCAAAAGTGTACAGAAACCAGGAGGGAATGTACTTAATGATGTGTGCTAAGTCGCTTCAGTCGTGTCTGACTCTGCTACACTATGGACTGTAGCCCGCCAGGCTCCTCCGTCCATTAGATTCTCCAGGCAAGAATAGTGGAGTGGGTTGCTGTGCCCTCTTCCCAACCCAGGGATCAAACCCAAGTCACTTGCTTGTATCTCCTGCATTGGTAGGCAGGTTCTTTATCACTATAAGTACCTGTGAAGCCTGTACTTAATGATAGGCACCCAGTAAAAAGAACCAGTGGATGGACAGCACCATGGCAAATGAAGTGCCATGGCATCTGTTAGGGACTGAACTGTGTCCCCTCAAAATCCACAAGTTGAAACCCTAACCCCCAGGACCTCAGAATGTGACCTTATTAGGAAACAGAGTCTTTGCAGATGTAGTTAAAGTGAAGTTGTTAGGGTGGGCCCTAATCCACTATGACTGGTTCCATCATAAATAGGGGACATTGGGACAGAGGCTGACACACATTGAGGGAAGATGATACAGACAGAAACGGCAAGACAGCCACCGACAAAGCAAGGAGACAGGCCTGGGACAGGCCCTTCCCTCACAGCTCTAGAAGAAACCCTGTCAACACCCTGACCTTGGACTTCCAGCCCCAGGAATTGTGAGGTATCTGTTGTTAAGCCACCCAGTCTGGGGCACTTTATTATGGCAGCTCTAGCTAACTAATACACGGACGGCCTCACACACCACAGCATTTTTCAACTCCTCTGGGTCACATCAGACTTGTCCAGGGGCTGCATTCTGCCCAGGAGGGCACAGGTGGCCACCTCTGCACCCTCGTGGGTTCCCGGAGCACACCATCCACAGGGGAGTTGGCTCCGGGGGAAGCTGGGGTCAAACGGATCAAGTGGGAATTCAATTATGGTTTGGAGACGAGTCTGCGAGGTCGCTTAATTAATCAAGGGCAGAGCCTGTAACCAAGGCCCCAGGCTCCAGGAGCTGTGCGGCAGCCCCCACACAGAGCCAGGCCAGGCCCAGCCTCTTTATCAAGTACAGGAGAAAACCCAAATTCAAGGCAAGAGATAGATTGGATCAGTTGAGACATGCTTCTCAACTAACACCCCAGCCTACAGTTATCAATACTCTATAAAGCATGTTGGAACTGCTGTTTACAAGTATCTGTTAATTATTAAAATGGAATCTATTTCCCCCCCTCCATCTAGTTGAGAAATCTCATGTTACACAGAAAGGTTAATTACAAACCGACTTCCAAGAACCCTTTGTTGGAAGCTTCTGTTTCATTTTCTCCAAGATGAATCCTTGAACTCCATATTTGGGAATGCAGACACAGCCTGGCTTAGCAAAATCGTTTCCTCATTCTAGCAGCCCCCAGCTCTAGCCAACCTCTCAGATGGCCTGATGCAGCTAGGATTAACCAGAAACCACTTCAAACCCCTCCCCACACACACACCATCTAAAATGTGGTTTTCTTGCTTTTTCCGTTGAGACCGAAGACCACCATGTTTTCCACATGTTGTCCTGGATGCAAAAGTAAGAGGGTCTCAAGTTCTGGGACCACAATGAGAGACATACAATATTCCAGTGGCTGCACCAATTAGGTCCATTTGCCCCCAGCCTTGGGGAAGGTAAATGGCCTATTAACTTGGTAGGTAATGCATACCACATGGCATTCCTCAGCCTCGAGGAAGCCGGAGAGGACTCATTTTCCTAGCAAGCACTGGAACTGAGCCGTACAGCGCAGACCCCCGGCACCAAGGCTTGGCCCCTTCCCCACCATCACCTGTACCAGTGGGCGTCCCTGCTCGCCAAAACTCCATTGTAGGCTTCCCAGAATTCAGTTCTTTATAGCCATGCTTGGAAATCTTGTATCTCTCTCTCTATCTGTAGCTGACTCTTGAACAACATAGCTTGAACTACTCAGGTAGATACACTTTAACTACTCAGGTAGTTCACTTACACTCAGATTTTTTTCAATAAATACTATCAATACAACACCACACGATTTGTAGCTGGTTGAATCTTTGATTGGTTGAATCCGCAGATGCAGAACCACAGATGTTAATACAAAGGGATGGCTGTGAGTTACACTTGGATTTTTGGAGAAGGGGGCAGCAGAGGATGAGATGATTAGATAGCGTCACCGACTGAATGGACACAAATTTGAGCAGGCTCTGGAAGATAGTAGAGGACAGAGGAGTCTGGCATGCTACAGTCCATGGGGTTGCAGAGTCGGACACAACTGAGTGACTGAACAACAACTAACCCTCCTATGTTGTCAAGGGTCAACTGTTTATCTCCTATGGGTTCTTTCCCTCTGGAGAATCCTAACTAATACACAATGGCTTAAATAAAAGAGAAGTTTTTGTCTCACCTGTGAGGTCAGGAGCTGCGCAGGGCATCCAGACTGCTATCTTTCAACTCTTATTATCCTTACTGTGTAGCTTCCATCCTTAGGGTGATCTGATAGGCTGAGATGACTGCGTTGCAGCCACCACATTCAAGTCCCAAGCTGGAAGCTTGAGGAATCAGGCAAAGCTAAAGGATGTTTGCCTCCCTTCCATCATTCAAGGATGTGAAGTCTCTACTTGGTGACTGGGAGATGTCCTTGTTCTTAAATTCACATACGGCCCTTCTGATCAGACAGACCTGGGTTGAGGCTGGCTGTGCCTTTGTGACACTGGACGAAGGCTGTCAAGATGTAAAGACAGTTCTGCCTCTGTGTGGCC
This sequence comes from Cervus elaphus, assembly GCF_910594005.1. Lineage (NCBI taxonomy): Eukaryota > Metazoa > Chordata > Mammalia > Artiodactyla > Cervidae > Cervus > Cervus elaphus. The sequence continues at coordinate 40,979,702 of NC_057838.1, read as the reverse complement.
CACAGCAATGGTTTAGTGGAGACCACATCAGACTGCCATTTCCTGGGTAGACTCCTTTCAGGCAAAGAGTTCAGAGTGGACAGAAGTGAAGGTCCACATGCTGCAGCCAGCCATCCAAACATAGTCAGGAAATGAAATGTTAAGTCTTTCAACATGGGCAGAGGCTGGCCACCCTCTCGGCTCATCCCACAGGGCCTGATGCTTCTTGGGACGCAAGAAGCAGAGCTAGTGGCCCTGGACTGGGAGAGCCTGTTCTCCAAGAGAATTGAAGCCAGAACCTGCACGTGGGGAGGAGTGGGTTAAGAGGGGTGAGGATATAGCTAGTCTCTGTCCTGGAACTATGGCCTTTACTATCAAACAGCAGCAGAGTCAGTGCTGGGCTTTGCGAGGGGCACGGCTTCATGGGGGGAGACACGGGCGAAAAACAGAAGTGGATTATGGGCAGGCCATTACGGGGTTGAGTGGCAGGCTTTTTAGAGGTGCTCAGGAGCGTCTGTGAGAGAAGGCCCCTGGCTCTATTTGCTGACTGCTAGAGGTGAGGAAATGCCTTGGGCCTTGGAGCCCACACCGTGTCAAATACCTATTTACCATCTCCTCCATCCTCTCTTCCAACTAGGCTTCATGCGGTTGAAGGGCAGGAAAATAGCAGGCTTCCTGGAACTTTTCAACAGAAGCACTCATCAAGGCAGCGGAGTACACAGAGAACTGAAATTTCTTTGAGATCCTGTGTTCTATTGTTGAAATTCACGTTGAAGTAGCATTTCATGCCCCCTCTCCACGATTTCAGAATTTTGCCTTGTGTATTTCGCTCCTCAGGCATGCCAGGTGGCCCGCCTCCTCCCCTCGTCCCCTCCAGCCACACCAGCCTTTCCCAGGCAGCAGCCACGGAGGGTCCCCGGCGCAGGCAGAGCGGGTCTCATGCTGGGCTCCCCAGCCAGCCGGGCACACCTCCCTCAAGCGGCAGCCGACTCTATTAAGCAAAATCTTCAGATGTCCGGGTCGCAGGGCGGTGGGGATTTTCACAGGCACTGAAGTGGATGGTCACGTTGAGAGGCTGCCAGCATCTCACCTGCTGTCAGGAAGAAAGGCTTCTGGTGTCCAGGGAGTCAAGAATGACTCACTTAAGCAGGAGTGTCACTAAGATGAGAGGGGATTCAAGAGCGCAGCTGACAGCAGAGCACGCTGTTAAATCCTCCCGGAAAGTGAGAGGACAAGCCCGCAGGGTGTGGAGCCGGCCCCCTGCCATGACCACACTGCTGGCACGCAGACACTCCGGGAGGATTTTCCGGTTACAGTTACGAGCGCCAAGACTTTCCCTCTTCTGCGGTGGAGCTGCCTTACAGCTCTGAATGGCCCTATCTCTGTGACTAATTGGAACCTGAAAGTGAAAGAAGCAATGCCCTTGCAAAGCTACTGTGGTTTCAAATGTGGCCTCCACGGTGGGAAGTGGCAGACAGATTAGATAGATAAGGAAATATTTAAAAACAAGATAAGACAATCACAAAACAAAACAAAACCCTTCTCATTCATTCCCAGTATTAACACCAGTGAAGCAGTAGAATGAACATGCAGGAAAATGTTGCTGTTACTAGAAACAGCAAATTAGCAACGAATGGGCCACTGGCCCATGACACTTGGGAGCAGAGAACAGGGCAGGAGCGGTTTGCTTCAGAGGTGAGGAAAATGAGCCCGGGGAGGCTGACTTGCCCAAGGTCACCCAGTCAGGTGGAGGTGGGAGTCTCACCCCGTTCTGGCTCCAAAGGTTTGTCCTGTTCTTTCCCGGCATCACATCCGCGTGGTGTTCTGCCCTGTCATCCGAGAGTCTCGGAGGTCAGCAGAACCGGTGCAGCAGCCTGGGCAAGTTCTGGTCCAGCCTACAAGGCAGCACCCTGGCGTCTGGCACTTAAAGGGACAGTGTCCACCACGGGCCTCCTCCTCTTGTCCCGTGCTGAGCTACTGAAGAGTTGGTGTGTTGGATATTTCATTCTCTTCCTCCCTGACTCCTTCAAGCCTCTCAGCTGCCTTCTGCTTGGGATTCCTATGGCTCCAGGAAGTGCTCCACAGCGGAAGAGTTGATTTAAAATGGCCTTGTAGGGTTCCCCAATTGCCTCGGGTAGGTCTGATCCAGGGCAGGAAGGGCAAAGGCATTTACCTCCCACGGATGTGGGATGCCTGGAGAGCCGTGTTGAGATTTCTGAGTCTGAATTCAGCTGAAGAGTACTGTGATCGATTTGTGATGCCTGGCACGAGCGAGGCAGGGAAACCAGGTGTGCACCGTCTAGATTAAAAACAGCTGCAGGAATGGGCCACTCTCAGCCTATGCCCTTTCTCCACATAATCAGTCCTCCTCACAATCTTTCAGAACCGCACCAGGTGCATAACTAGGCACTGGATGCCCCACAGCAGACTGCCACCCTAGCCTTGCAGTTAACGCCCGGAGAGAAGGCAGGGTGACCAAGCAGAACACAACAGGTTTCACTCCAGATTTCAGTCCCTTTCTCTCTCCAGACAAGGCCAATGATCTTTTCTAGAAAAATCAGAGCCTTTCCTTGAAGCATTCAGTGGTTCATACCTACTGTGTGTAACAGCTCAGGCTGCCAGATGAAGACTCACCTTTCCCGACAAGCACCAGTAAGGGTGGCCAGATTAGAACCTGGCTTCTCTCGATGATTAGCGAGCAAGATTGATCAAGAATTTTTACGCCTAACATACCAGTGGCTCTGAAGCTTTCCTTGCTATGATGTTAAAGTTTCAGAGGAGCTCTAAACTGCTGGGAGGTCAGGGATGAAAAAGATGCAGGGCCTCAATGACAGCTCTTTCCTTCTCCTCACTGCTCTGGGGAAGGGGCTGGCCGATTTCCACGTTACTGGACAATGAATGCAGGACTTTTCAGCTGAAGACATCATCCTAACCTCGACCAAGATTAACTCAGCAAGAGCTTCCTACCATGGTGGTAATACATTGGCCATGGTATTCCTCAGTAGGGGTGTCTAGACATGTGTTATCAAGGCTGGTGTTTAGCTAAAGATACAGGAAAGAAGACTTCACCTTCCTTCTCATCTTCACAACTTGAAGGCATTCACTAAAAGACATCCCTGCACTTCCATGGTAGGGACCAGCCTTCAGCTGTATGCCTTTATCTATTATGGGAGGCAGCCTCTAGCTTCCCCAAAGGGTAGCGCCAGTGTGGGGACCCATAAAGATTCCTCAGGTACCAAGGAACGCTGTGAGTCAGGGTACAGCCAGCCCATCGCCTGAGGGCCCTGGGAAACATCAGAGTCACTATCTGTTCCCTGTTCTTCAATCCATCCAGATTCTTTCCAAGATTCTTGAAGAGCCAGACTCCAGCTATAACCCAGTACTGGAAGACAAAAGAGAATGACGTTTGCTAAGTTTTCTTTTACCAGGACAAACCAATTTTCATATTACGATCCTGCACCATTTACACTCTTCCCATTTGCTAGACTAGGAAGCGTAATCGGGTGAATCTTAAAAGTGTTCTAAGTGGTTTCCACATCTTTGGAAGTGACGACCTCCTTAGCACTGGGCAAGATGCTGGCTTTATGCAGCTTTTAGGTTTGACACTATTTCCTTTACACGAGGGTCACAGTTAACCTGCAGTTAGCTGCAGTTGGCCAGAAATGGGTTCTTTCCAGGGTTCTTCAGTTCTTCAGGCACTGAATTAACCAGTTACCCATCATCTTCACTTCCTTCATTATATCATCACTGCCTACCTCAAAGGACTCCTTTAGAGACACTCGTTTGCTTTCTTCCAAAATTTGGGCATTCTTTGGTTCCACTGTTTTCTGCTGCAGCTCTGAGCCATGTACTGAGATACCCAAATCAACTTCAGCATCTGATAAAACTCCAGTTCTCCTGAAATACTACATAAGTGAAAAATCTGAGTACAAAAAGTAACCTCCTACTTGCTAATGTCTACACAGACAAAAATAAAGATTTCAGTGTAAATTTTACTATTTTATTTGTGAAAAAACTACAAGCAGAATTCATAAATAGACATTTCTATTTAAAGCAGGAAAACGATAAAGTGGCTTCTAATAACATAGTCGTGCACATGCCAGTAACAGGAATATATTAACATCTTTTATTTGCTAGACAAAGAGAAGTGTCCAATATAAATTTCCCCCAAACATTTAAGACCTGTGAATTTCTGACCAGTTCACAAAACCACCGACACTTTAGCATGAAGAAAAAAACAAATCTAACAGACTGTCAGCTCTAAAGACATTACAGAGCAGAACTTCCAAAAGCGTTATACAAGCTGTCTTTCTGAGCAAATGAAAAATATAGCTCGTATAATACATTAACAAAAATTCACAAGATAAGATTATGTTTTGACATACTTAACAAGCATTCTCTATTTGTCTCCAACAAACAAAGCTAAGGAAATAATGTAACCATCTTTACACAGTAAATTAAGGTTACAAGTCATACACAAGAACAGAACTGCTTGCGCATTAAAAACTGTTCAGCTCCATTGTCTTACTCTAAATGTCGGCTCTTAAACCATTTTCGGTTACATACAAGCAAAGGTTATTATATATCAGCAATTAATAAATTTTCAATAATTTAAGATATGGTAGCTTAAAAAAGTAGACTGAGAATGGTCTTGATAAGGCAGGTGAAACATCTTAGTGGAACTAAACTCACAGAAGCTTCTGCCAATGTTTTAAATGTCCAGATTAAAACTGAAAGATTTTGATTGAAAATATTTTGAGGGTATCAGGATGTCTTTACCTTTTTTCTTTTTTTTTTCCCTTTTGAACTGCATGACTCAAGCAGAGCAGGTTGGGTAAGGTCTGTGTGTGCGTGCACACGCACGAGTGTGAAAGACTGTGTGGTATTAAAACAAATGGAAACTTGCAAGCATTAACACTGTGCTTTTGTTTTGTTTTTATAACCTGCTTACTGTGCCGCTGAATACCAAGTATTTCTGGTCCTCTTTCAATATATATCTTTTATCATCTACACTAGTGTTTTTACACGCTGCCTACTAATTGTAGGGTAAACTGCAAAAGCAGGAAGTTACAGGAATTCCATTTCCAGAATACATGCCTGAGGGATGTCATCCATTTTGGAAATTAAAAGTCTAAAGTACCTATTGCTTCACTGTCGTAACACAGTACACAACAGCAGCCAAAGGCCGGGCCCCAAAACATCTGATTGCTGAGAGCACTCCCACCGCGAGCTGCAGTTTCTACCAAACTGGCAACGTCATCATCTCACCTGTTCTAAAGCGATCCTCCCTTCCTTCACCCCTATTTTTTATTTTTAAATTTATCACGGAGGCAGAACTGAAAAACCAAGACATTGGCAATGAATTAGCAGCCTCTGAGTAGCTGGTTAATCAGCTTTTTCCACTAGTCTAGGGGTCCAATCACTTTACATGAAACTAATTTTGCAAAAGTACACAGTGTTTCTGAACAAAGTGCATACCAACACTTACTGGTTCCAAAAGCAGTGCAACCCACATGAGTTTGGTGGCATTTAAGTTTTTTTAAAAAGTTAATTAAAAAACTTAGCAATCCTTACATCTCTGGAAAATAAATATGGCTGACTAATTTACCCTCCCTGAGACCCTTAATAAAAGGAATATTAAAACTTTAGAAGGAATGTCTTTGCAATACCCCACTAATATTAAAATGTGGATTTAAAATTCATAGTCAAATCACTATGTATTATATATTCTGATGCTTATAGAAAGCATCTGATTTCCTTTGGTTCATTAATAAATACTTTAAAAATGTATTTAAAAAGGTAAGTATAGCTTGCATCCCAGATACAAGCAGTATTTTTTAAAAAGAGGGGAAACATTGTCCATGCATTTGAGAAGAGGACCATAGCAACAAATGGCACTGCTTTATCATCTATACCTTTGAGAACAGAATTTAAATGATGGTACATCAGTGACTACAGAATAGTTTTAATGTAAATGTGAAAGGAGCCTTTCCTGTTGGCTACTCAAATCAAGCTGTTAATTTTTCTCTTTATTCGTTGCCTCCATACACAGAAGTTACTTCTATTCTTATGCAAAACCAGGTTTTTCACACCAAAATGCAGCGTTTCATCACTAATCTGCTGCCCTCCCAGGTCGAACAAAGGAAGGTGACATCAAGTTCCCATGCTTGAAATGACTCTCAAGTCTACGAACTCTGCGAATATGAATGTAAGAGTCAGACAGAAGAGAGATCCTAAATCCAAACAAAGCAAAACAGAACATTTTTATAAAATGAGGAGGGGTGGATTCATATTAGTGGTCTTTTACACATTTTTTATTTTTGCAAGGCATTAAAAAAAAAAAGTGAGAAGAATCATTTTTAAAAAGAGTTTACTCAAGCTGTCTTTGTGTTGAGGAAGTAAAAGCTCATAGGCTCACAGGAAGTAGGAGCTTTCCCTGCAACTCTAGCTGCCCGCCCTTCAACCATTTCTTCACCACTTGCATTCCTTCCCACAGCAGGGAGCTGAGACACATCATGGAACTGAAAAGCTCCATGTCGGGACTGGATGTGCTGGTTGATAACCTCTGTTCAGTCAAACAACAAGACTAGACTTTAAGAAAGGAAAAGAATTCTCACTGAATGGTAAGGGAAACAAGGGGCTGTAAAGCAAACAAAGTTCGATTAAACAAAACACCGCGTGCAAAGTGGAAACAGGGATTTGCTTCTTGTGTGGACCAAAAAGTACAGGTTAGACAGTTTGAATGCTAAAACTAAGAGACAATTTATCAATTTACCTCAGACATGAGTAGAGGTCTGGAAAATGGATGGAATTCGAGTTACAGAATACCATATTTTCATGAGTGCTTATGTAAGAAGAGCAAAGTGAACATGTAACCGTAATTTACACGAATACTTGGCATTCTGGAGCTAGTTTAGTTACTTCCGAATGATCAAAGCCCTCCCGACTACACCACTTGTGATTTGTCAGTCATTCCACCACAAATGCAGGCTATCTGGAGCAGTCTTTAAATTTGAGATCACATTGTTTAAAAAATATATATTTTCGTATCACCCGGTACTTTTTAGACAGATGAGAGTCAAGTCCCCCACGTGGGCTGGAGCGTACTTCACTAAGACTGACTCTAGCTCAGTTTCAGCGCGGTCATAGACGACTGTCCCAGGTCTGTAACTGTTCAAGGCTGTGTTCACGTCACAGTGTATCAAGCACCAGCGTTGCCATGGATTGGTTTCAAATAACCTTTTATATATAATTTTATATTTATATATATATAGTTATATCAAAACTGATAGTACATAGTATAACTGGAAGAAAGAACTAAACTTAAAAGGATATGCTGCAAGGATGGAGTCTGTGAACACAATAAATAAAAGTTCCCTCCCCCTCCCACCCTGCCCTCCCCCAACAAAACAAAAACAAAAAACCAGTTGTAATGTACATGGAAAATTGTGCACAGCAGATTTTTTTTTTTTTTTATAAAAAGTAGATTCAGGAGCACATCCAATTATAAATGATTGTTAGGAAAATCATATAAAACAATGGAATACATAAAAGTGTCAAGAGTAATCGTCAGGGTGCGAAATTCCTTGGTGGCCAGATGCCCATGGCAAGCAGAAATTATCCTGGCAGCATCACTAAGAGGTCGATGTCCACAGAAGATTTTCCAGGGGGTGCAAGCGGCATGGGCAGGTGGAGGATGTGAATTTCATACCCTGATTCATAGTTTTCACAATTCCATGTGCAACTTCAGAAAGATTCATCATTTACTGCTGACATGTCGCCCTTCGGTGTGGAGGAGCGGGAGGAGCCCTTGTCTGTGCTCTCCGACCCCGAGCTGCTCTGGTTCTGCTGTTCTGACCCCGCGCTGGAGGTAACTGTGGATGAGGATGTCGAGGAGGAGCGAGTCTTTTCCTTAAAGTCTGTGATAATGACGGTGACGTTGCCCACAGTTACTGCCAACTGCTGCGCGGTGCTCCTGTCCACGTTTTTCAGCCGGGGCCTGAAAGCAACACCACAGGGGAAGAGCCTGTTAAATCAGGTATGGGTGCAAAGGACTTCAGTTCCAACGTCACACACACCCCTCATGACACTGTGGCAATGAATCTAAGCCGCCAGCGCGGGTGCCGACGCTTACCACCAAACCTGCTGAAAAGCGCAGCAAGAATGGAAACCACGACCAGTCAGCAAAGCTTTGGACCACTGCGAAATCAAAATCAATTTATCTTTCTCCTGTTTTGGTCTCAGTGTTAAAAAAAATAGCTCATATACATGTGCATGTATTTTGAAAGTTAACAGTCCCACCCCAGCTCTTCATCCCACCCTTTAGCCTACAAACCCATAGGCACAAACCATCCCCGACTCTTGACTATGAGCAGCCAAATCCGGGCAGTGATGTATTTCAGTCTAGTTTCCGATACCTTGAGGTGTGATTCGTTTCACTGGTCTTTGTTGTAGCATTTGCAGACTGTATACTGTTCACTTCGCTAGGAGGATCTTTCAGAATATCAGACTTTGGTCTAAATGGGGAGACAGAAAAAGAGGCACTTAAAAGATATCTTTGATTTGCCTGCAAAATAACACAGCACTGTACTGAGTTACTCAAGACCTTACTTTGTTTTCTTGTTGGTGTTTTTCTTGGTAACACTAGGACTAATTTCTTTATCTTTCTCAGGTTTCTCTTTGTCTTGCTTTTCGGCTCTCTCCTTCTTCTCCTTCTTCGGGGGCGGGGGAGTGGCGTACTGCTGGGCCACCTGCTGTGCCACCAGCTGAGAGTTGATCCGAGGTTTTCTACAACATTCAAGAAAGGGTGCCTCATTATGCGCTTTATTTATAAATATTTATATTTCTTTGATTTTTAATTTTGGTCTCATAATGTTTAGGGATTTTATTATTGGTATCTGGCAACTCAAAACTAAATTATATGATGTTATTTCTACATTATTATTTCTCGGTAGTATGGTTAAGTCCATAAAACTTTTCCTCTTTCAAATCCACTCTCTGTACACCTTTAATGACACAGACACATGTGCTCAAACACATACACACATCCCCGTGCAGTCAAGACTTTCAGCCAATAAAACATGACTGCTTCCAGAGTGCTGAGAACACTACTTTCTTTTGAGTTGTCAAGATTACACTGACTGACAGCTTTCAAACACTGCTGCTGCAGAGGGTTAATCTCATTTTATTAAATGGACACTGGTAATCCCTTGAAAAGAGAATGAAATTAGAAGTGTGACATTCACTCCTCAATCTAATCATTCTGACTTGGTCTGCTCCCCTGCAGCTCTGTGACTGGCACCCCCAACAACACAGAGCAATGGACGGTAACTGTGGTTCATACGAGCTCCCAAGGGAGTGAACGCTGAAAATCACTATAAAAAAAATCTTAGAAAAGGGATACATTCATTGTGCCGTCAACCATTATGTGTGTGCCAGTCTCCAACTGACACTGGCTTTTAGCACTATTGTTCACAAAGTCTAAGTGATGCCAAATGTTTCTCACAATGCATGACCATTCAGACCCAAATGGCAAAGGGAGAAAGGAAAGCTTAGCACACAGTATTAATTTTCAAAGACATCAGCTTCTAGATCGACATTTACAATATAATAAACTCTCCAAGTATAAGGTGTGAAGGTGAAAGTCACTCACTCATGTCCAACTCTTTGTGACCCCAAGGACGAGACAGTCCATGGAATTCTCCAGGCCAGAATACCGGAGTGGGTAGCCTTTCACTTCTCCATGGGATCTTCTCAACCCAGGATAGAACCCAAGTCTCCCACTTTGCAGGCGGATTCTTTATACCAGCTGAGCCACAAGGGAAGCCCAAGGTAGGACGCATGTATCTAAATTAGGGTCACTAATGAGGTGAAGCAACTGCCGGCCATCATCTGACAACCCCCCTCAGACCCTGTATCCCACTCTGCTCGCCACGATGGAGGCACTGGCCAGAGAAAAGTAACTGGACAGATGAGGTCTGGTTCATCCAAGAAAAGAACCAGTGGTAGAGGAATGGAAATGGAAGGAAAAAATCAAAAACAAACCTAGGAAAAACAAAAAATAATCATGCCATTTTATTAAAAAAAAAAAAAAAAAGAAGAAGCTGCTGCTAGGAAGAGGACACACTGCCTGAACTACCTCTTGGGAGAGGGTGTGATGTGGCTGAGAAGAAACACGGGATGAAGAGGGGACAGCCGCCTACTCCACAACCTCATCAGGCCAGCCTGCTTGGGGAAGCCCCTGGCTTTTGTCCGAGTGTCTCGGTGCTGGCTCCACAGTTGGGTGGCTTTGCAGGCAACTGATGAACACAGGCCCGACCCCAGGGCACGTCTCCTGTGTTCTCCAGCAAACACGGGCCTTGGTAGTGGATGGCACACAACGAAACCCCGCCCCAGATACAGTCACCGCAGGCTGGGCCACAACCACACACAGCCTCACCTGCCACCGAGCGAGGGATTCAAACACAGATGTGCAGTGCCTAGGAGACAAAGGGGGGAGGCACTTAAGCTAAGGCCCTGCCCTTTCATGTGGAAGGCAACTTTCCTTCTTCATAGGTTTGCTTCCTTGGTGGCTCAGACAGTGAAGAATCTGTCTGCAATGCAGGAGACCCAGGTTCGAGCCCTGGGTTAGGAAGATCCTCTGGAGAAGGGGATGGCATCCACTTCACTATTCTTGCCTGGGAAATTCCATGGACAGAGGAGCCTGGCGGGCTACTACAATCCACAGGGTCACAAAGAGTTAGACGCTTACTTAAGGCAGCAGCCGTCTATTCTACTCCTTCAAAGAGGAAGCATATCTGTTAATACTTAAGAGAGAAGATAATCACCACTGCAAGCCATTTCACAAGTACTCACCAGGGACACAAACAGATCAGATCAGTTGTCTACAGGGATTACCAGACAGCGTAAATCAGAGTAAGAATACAAAACAAAACTGTCTTACACTAACCAATGCTCAAGATGAAATAACTTAATCAGAGTTAAACTAAATACATACAAAAAGCTACCGTGGTGGAGAATTTCAATTAAGCTAGTATGTATGCTTCACGACACAGAATGACGAGATGACAATGGGACAGCAGCCCAAGGCCACCTTCAACAGACATTCCATGGCGCACCAAACCCTCGCCCGGAGGAACCCCGAGCCTCGTCCACCAGGCCTGCCCAATTTGAGTTACGGGGGGCCTGTCTCACTCCAGGCACATCCTGTGAAGTTCTACAATGCTACTTACCACACCACTATGTAACTAGCAATCAAATGTACACTCCTGAATGGCACGACTGCATCTTAATCATCTTTGCCACTATGGCATTCAGCACAGTAGCAGGTACCCAATAAAATTACCTCCTGGTTGAATGAAGAATAAACAAACGCTGCAGAGAAAGACAAAGTAAGATAAGGACTGAGAAAAGAGCCCAGGCTCTGGTGATCAGGAGGTCACCGCTGATTTTTAGGAGACCAGTCCCAATGAGATTGGGACTGCGAAAGTGAAGGGACGACAGGATGTCAGAGGAATAACCTAGGGGTGGCCAAGAAGAACTTTTTTGGAGAAATGTCGCAGTGAGATGAAGGATGGTCCTGCCACTACAGAGGGGTCAGCACGGCTGGAGGAGACTTCCACAGGAAAGGGAGGCTGAAGTCTCGTGTGCTGTAGAGCGAGGAGGACGGAAGGCAGGCCAGACCGCAGTGCCAGCCACGGGGCAGAGGGGAGACAGCAGACAGTCAACAACAGCACTGGCGGAGGCACGGTCTTCTGAGACCGGGGAGGGATGCCAGGTCCTGGGGGGTTATGGACAGAACATGGAAATGAGAAATCAGAGCAGAGAGCCTGAAACCATGGACATCAGAAGTGGTGCCTAGGATGGTCGGCAGCTGGAACTGCCAGAGCAGAGAGCTAGGGATAGGCAGAGATGAAAGGAAGTCACCCTTGTCTCACGAACAGCCCTTTATGCCAGGCACCTCGTGCGCCTGAGAGCAGCTCCCCAGCACCTGGACCCCGCTCCCTGGCGGCGCGCCCAGGCCAAAGGCACGCCGGACACAGGCGACAGGCCCGGGGCCTGGCTGGCGCTCCTCCCACGGACGACCACCCTAACACCTCAGCAGGCAACCCCTCAGAATGCTTCAGCCCATGTGCCACAAGCCGGTACCCAAAGGACACGATCTACACGCGTGCACTCACACAAAACCATAAGGATGTCCTCACATGCCCCTAAGGAAATGAATGCCTGACCAGAACGGTGAAACAAGTGTTCCTCCCCTCTAATGTGCAACCAAACCGAAACTTCACAAATGAAAAGGACCCAAGGCTAACTAGGAGAAGGCAATGGCACCCCACTCCAGTACTCTTGCCTGGAAAATCCCATGGATGGAGGGGCCTGGTGGGCTGCAGTCCATGGGGTCGCTGAGAATTGGACACGACTGAGCGGCTTCACTTTCACTTTTCACTTTCATGCATTGGAGAGGGGAATGGCAACCCACTCCAGTGTTCTTGCCTGGAGAATCCCAGGGACAGGGGAGCTTGGTGGGCTGCCGTCTATGGGATCACATGGAGTCGGACACAACAGCAGCAGCAAGGCTAACTGAGATCAGATTACCAAGAAATATGGCATGTCTGCTAAAGGCACCTGTGTTGTTTCAGAAGTACATTCTCAGTGTCCTCAAGTAACAACCCAGTAACTCTTCCATCACCACTTGCCCCTTGCCCACAAAAAAACCCTCACCACCAAGTTGACAATCATTATTTTAATTAGAGTGTTTTTTTCCAACTAGTTGCCCCAACAAATTCCAGTTTTTCTCAGATCAGGAAACATGGTGAGGTAGGAAAACGCATCTAATTCATTTTGAAATGGTGCAGTGTTACTGAACTAAATGCATAACTTCTGGAGGAGAAGATGAAGAAACAAGAAGGGGTCATCAGTGGGAGGCCCTCCAAAGGTACCACCCTGCCAGATCTGCCCTGGCAGCTCCTGCCATCCGTCCCCTCATTTCTAGGCCAGCATGCTCCAGCGGCATGAGGGTTGGGGATGTGCCCGCTCCACTAAGAGCCACATGAGCCCCACTCCCACCCTGACGGGTTCTCCCAGCTCAACGTTCTAAACTGCCTGTGAAGCAGGAGGAGCAGAACCACCTCACAGCCACCAAAGGACAGGCACACTGTGAAGGAGTCAGCACAATGTCCTCTAGATCAGAAAGAGCAAGACCCTGCTAAGGCTTACAGTAAATGGCTACACTGGGATTTTTAACACAGACCCAACTGAACTATCATTCAAAAACTCCTCTGATGAAAGTAACTTGAAAATGTCCTTGCCCCCCGCCACCCATGTGTTGTGTGCACACGCCCGTGTATGGGGTGGGTGGGGTGGGGAGAGGGCTCAGGGTGCTAGGAATGAAAGACCCAGGTCAATCCAGGCTACAATTCTGACGGGACACCTGCGCAAGAATTCTAGCACACTTGATAACCCCACTGTCCTCACTGGAGCAAGGACAGGACTACTTGGTTATCCTTAAAGGGAAAGGGTAGGGGGAAGAGACACTGGTGAGAATGTTTTCCGATGTCTATGGAACACTGATATTTAATACTGCTGATCAGTGAGAAATAGTTACTTCTCACAGATTTACAATGCCCAATGCAATCTTTTAAATGTTAACACAACACACTGTAAACAGCTTGTTTAATGGGCAGAACTTCCAGCATGTTGTAGGGAAGTCCGTTCTTCAATGTGGAGCTGAGAGCCTGGATTCTCCAAAATTACCTAAGTCTCCCAAGAAACAAATCTTAAATAAGCAATCAACAGCCTTCACAATACAGGGGAAACCTCAGATCAATGAACATGGTTTACTACTTTTAGTGTCTAAGTCTGAAAGTCCATCAACTAAAAATAATAAAAACAACAAAAATGCTACACAGCCTGACCAGAAATGCTAAAATGTAACAGGGGGTCGGTCTGGTTTCCTCTGTAAGTACATTTGGCAATGAAAGTTTTTTCCTATCTTCTTCTTCAAAACTATATTCTGTCAATAACAAAATTTTTAGTTTTCTCAAAAATTTTGTGTTTATTGTTGTTTTTATAATAGTTTACAAAAGAAAATCTGCTGTGAAATTTCAAACAGACACCATCAAGAAATCTTGTCTATCTGAGCCCACATGAACACAAAGGAGAGCAAAAAGCAAACAAAACCCAGCTATCTTCCTGGATCGCTTAGATGTGTGTACTCGGCACTTCTGGGGAACAGGGGCAAACCTTATGTTTCCCCCCCACAGCCCTTTCCTTGTCCACTGTGTGCCTGGGGAATCTGAGATCACTTCTGTGCTTTTCTGTATCTCCTCTGCTCCCACAACTAGAGAAAAGAGAAACTACTTCTTTAGTTCAGGCAACAAAGAGCAATAACACATGGTTTCTTTTGTTTCATAATGTCCAGCTCTTCCTAAACTATCACTTGTGTCTGGCTCACTTATGGAACTCTATTTTCAACAAAAATACCTCAAAGGCTCTGGAATCAGACAATCAATTTATTCATTAAAAAAAAAAAAAAAAAAAGTACTCTGCAACTTACAAAACATCTTCTCCAAGTTAACCTACATTGCCCTTAAGTGCTCTGAACATTGCCTTTTCACTGACCCCAGCCAACCCCTTCCTTGCCTTGGCAATCGGTTAGTTGAAGAATTAGCAATTTCAAGATCTAACTACTCTGAAAATGCCCGTCCATTTAGCTCACACTATTAGGAGAGCGGATCACATCATGACTCTGTATAAAAGAGACTTCTCCACATGACCCATTTTCCAGTCCCTACACTCAAAAGAGTCTACACATGTGCACTGGACTAACTAGGATGCATTCCTCCCGCTCAACAATGACTGAATTTTTCTATTACTGATGCCCCACAATACATACATGAACACACACACACACACTAGCTGGGAACAAAGAAAAGTACTCTGCACAGCCATTTCCGACTACAACATTGTGAAAATGAAATGGGAATAGTAAATGTAACCTCAAGGAAATGGGAACCTCACAGAACGCCAAATGCGTAAAAATGCTTTGTAAACTTTTTTCCTTTGCAGAAGTACCCTGATAAAGCCATAATGAGGTTAAATAAATCTGATCTTTGTCTGGACTTGTCTGCATACAATATGTATTCCAAGTTAAAGCAATCAAACAGCAAATTTATTTGTGGGATAGAATCCATTTTTACATTGGCTAATGCCTGTATTTACCTTTTAAGGTGATTTAAGGTCATAGTTTGTCTGTCCCAACATTGTCAACCACACACTAATGGCTCCTGGCTTTTACAGCAAAACAGAAAAGAGGTCCTACAAGAAGAAGTTGTTTTCTGTCCATCTTACCCGCCCCACTCCTGACCCATTATATTTTAAAGCCCAAAGATACAGCAGAGGAGAAATGCTGTGAGCAGAACACAGAAGTCAGGATTCTGGCTCCAACATCAATGGCCACAAAATCTTAAAAGGAGATACAAGATTTCTTTTAATATCTAACAGGCACAGTTAAAACAGATTTGAATAATCAGACTACTTTTAGGCCTGTTTCCCCTTCACATATTCTTCTTTAAAAAGAAAAAACAAACACTAAAATCCAACAACTACTACTGGTTATTTACAACAACACTAACAGGTATGTTACACAATCACTATTATTCCTAAAAAAAAGAGAAAGAGGATTTACAACCAGACCAAGGACTATTAGTCTGGTAGTCTTTCAGCTATGCCAAACTAGGCTGAGTGTTTTTAAATTAAGGGTTTTAATCTCATAAAAATTTCTGTACATTTTTGTATTTGATGCACTGCTATAGTACACTTATTACTAAGAATCACCCATGTGAGTCAATCCAGCCCAATGAATAATAATAGATGAGAAAATATGGCAGATGATCTAGTTTAGTAAATTCCAAGGGAGTTTCTATCTAAGCACCTTCTTTGCCACTATTTTAAAGGACTGATTATCTTGATAGACCAATAGACAGATGAATACACATCTGTTCAGTTATGGAAAGATGAAACCTCACAGCACTCCAACCAAATTCTTCCCTGATGGAAGAAGCAGCATCAGACCTTGTTACAAGTCTTTAGTCCCAGTGACTAGGGTGCCATTTCAGCTTGCTGGTTTAGGCCCAGGTCATTATTACCCAGACCTAACTGGCTTTGTGTTGGAAAGAGGAATACTCTTGGCCTTCCGCAGAGTTGTTCTCGGCACAGAGAACTCGGCTACACCACAAAGTAGTGCGGAACTTCTGTGACCTTGGGACCTTCACTGCTAGGATCGTACACTGCATGCCACTATTAAATTCTCTCTGCTCCCCAAATAGTATCTTTTCTCTCCTAAAGAGTTTTTCCCCTCTCAAGTAAATACTCGTCTTGATGAAGTTTCTCAAATCCTCTGGCTTATCTTCTAGAATGAGCCCTTGGGAGGGCCTTAAGGGGTCTGAGTTCTCCTCCTTGACTCAGGAGAACCACTCTGCTCTGCATCAGGAAACAAAAATTTCCCCCTCAAACTGGACTCCAACTATCAGATTAAAAAAAAAGGAAGCCATTCCCTTTCTCTCATCAACTTCTCCATCCTCGCTTTCACAGATGATAGGCAAAGTACAGACTTTTGAGTCAGGACAGGCTCTAGACCTTATCCAGACTCTGCTACTGAGCCTGGGTAATTCTCTAAGTGGGAATGGAGCCACACCTAACTTAAGAGGGCTTAAGTCAAGATTAAAGGCGGTCAAGTTCACTTAGCTCTTGTCATAGTACACACACACAGAACACGCAGACATTCCACAAAATACTGATTGTTGTTCAGTTGCTCAGTTGTGTCCGACTCTGTGACCCCATGGACTGAAGCATGCCAGGCTTCCCTGTCCTTCATCATCTCCTCATCTCCTGGAGTTTGCTCAAACTCATGTCCATTGAGTTGGTGATGCCATCCAACCATCTCATCCTCTGTTGTTCCCTTCTCTTCCCGCCTTCAATCCTTCCCATCATCTGGGTATTTCCCAATGAGCCGGCTCTTTGCATCAGTGGCCAAAGTATTGGGGCTTCAGCTTCAGCATCTGTCCTCCCAATAAATATTCAGAGTTGATTTTCTTCAGGATTGACTGGCTTCATCTCCTTGCTGTCCAAGAAACTCTCAAAAGTCTTCTCCAGCACCACGGTTCGAAGGTATCAATTCTTCGGCACTCAGCCTTTTTTATTGTCCAGCTCTTACACATCTGTGCATGACTACTGGAGAAAAACCATAGCTTTGACTATACCGACCTTTGTCGGCAAAGTGGTGTCTCTGCTTTTTAATATGCTGTATAGGTTGGTAACAGCTTTTCTTCCAAAGAACAAGCGTCTTTGAAATTCATGGCTGCAGTCACCATCTGCAGTGATTTTGGAGCCCAAGAAAACAGTCTGTCACTGTTTTCACTTTTTCCCCATCTATTTTCCAGGAAGTGATGCGACCAGATACCATGATCTTTGTTTTTTGAATGTTGAGATTTAAGCCAGCTTTTTCACTCTCCTCTTTCACCTTCAACAAGAGGCTCCTTAATTCCTCTATGCTTTCTGTCATTAGGGTGATGTCATCTGCGTATCTAAGGTTATTGATATTTCTCCTGGCAATCTTGATTCCAGCTTGTGCTTCATCTAGCCTGGCATTTTGCAAGATGTTCTCTACATACAAGTTAAATAATATACAACCTTGATGTACTCCTTTCCCAATTTGGAACCAGTCCATTATTCTATGACTGGTTCTCACTGTTGCTTCTTCACTTGCATACAGGTTTCGCAGGAGGCAGATAAGGTGGTCTGGTATTCCCATCTTTTTAAGAATTTCCCACAGTTTGTTGTGATCTACACAGTCAAAGGCTTTAGCATAGTCAGTGAAGCAGAAGATGTTTTTCTGAAATTCTCTAGTATCCAAAATACTGATAAACCATCTTAAAAATAATAGATACATTTCAAAGCACTATCTCCCCAGCTGGAGTTGCATCTACCACCCTTGCTCAGCTGTGAGGCCAAGGGAAAGATATACAAGTCAGAGAGGCTGGTAAGCGTCGCTCCAAGGAAATGGTTCTCTAGCAACAGAAACCCTTCATGTGGCTGTCTCTAAGTTACTCACTGTCTGAACAGCAACAGCGGAACTAAGGACCCCCACTGACTTCGCTGTCAGTTTTTCTGTGTTATCTCAAGACAAAAGTTGGGTTTCGCAGATGTGTGTGCATGTGCAAATCACTCAGTCGTGTCCGACTTCTCCAACCCCACAGATACAGCCCGCCAGGCTCCCCTGTCCATGGGACTCTCCAGGCAAGAATACTGGAGTGGGCTGCCATCTCCTTCTCCAGGGGACCTTCCCCACCCAGGGATCAAATCCAGGTGCTGTGTACTGCAGGCAGACTCTTTACTGACTGAGCCGCGAGGGAAGCCCCCACTATACATGGTACTGCACAAATTCACCAGATACGACTTGGCTGGAAACTGGCTCCAAAAGAACTAACATAAGCATCCTTTACAGCAGAATCTAAAATGTTCTACTACAGATTCAAAATGGTCGTTTTGAGTATTCAAATGTCTCTTATGCTCTGAAAACACACTTACTTGAGCACCATGAACTGTCTGCACTACCAACTTTTCTGTAACTCAGGACCATACATTCAGAAAGTAGTAGGAGAAGCTACAAGTGGCTACAATTCTTGAGAACAAAATCTCTATTTTATAAACCAACCTGGCAGCAAGGAGAGAGATTCTGGTCCAACTGTTCTCAGGCTGTGGTCCAGAGACTCCTGGCAGTATTCAAGACCCTTTGGGGAGGGTGTACAACACCCAAACTATTTTCTATAATAATCATCTCCATAATACTACTTGCCTATTCGTTTTCCAGCTTAAATGGAAAGTGACATCACTACTCTGAGAGCTAACGTGGCAAATTCTTGTGTTCTAAACATTGCTCAGTTTTATCTGATATAGAAAGTATCTACAGGTATTGCCAACAGGAACAAAAGTTACTTGGGTCCATAATAATTTTAAACAGTGCAAGAGATCCTCTGACCAAAAAATGCTAAGAAATGCAAATTTTAAACTTATCAAGCACAAGGAAAACTTCCAAGAAGGAGGCTTAAAAGTACTTTAACTACAGACTGTAAATCTGGCTTACTTCCATTTCCTCACCCAGGTGGTGCCTAAAACAACAGAATTTCATCATGGTCCTTCAAATATCTAAAGTAAATGTCCCATAAATATGTCCTTTATCTCTCTCACAAAAAGTCAGTCCACTGACAAAGAATGGAATAGTTGACATGTATGGAGAAATGTTTCCTAAACTGTTTTCAAAATGGACCTTTTCTGAAGATGGCTAACCACATTTCTCTTTGACACCTGCCATTCCATATCTCAACACAGATTCTATTCTACCGTAAAAGACTTCAGCGTGAAGACTGAAAAGGCTGGTCTGCTGGCTGAGCATCTGGCCTGAGCAGTGCTTCAGGGTGGCGACAGCACCTGAGGCCGTGCATGAATCACAGCAGTTGCTGGTGCTGTGACCACAGGAGCGGTGGACACACACCGCCCTCGCCTGCCTCGTTAAGGAGGGACGTCCGTGCAGGTACCAAAACCCGACTCTCTGGGCAAGCATCTCTGCTGCCTGAAGCCCAACTGGGCAAAGGCGCACAGAGAAAACAGTCCCTGTGATGTCTCTTATCCTGGTTTCATCTTTGGCATTCTGGCTTATGTTTCCAAATTCATTAAACTAATGTCAACTATATGCAGAGGCAGGGTACTCCGCACTCTAGGTACAGAAATGCTTGTTTTCCAAAGAGTTGATGAAATATGATGCATTAGACTGGTTCCAAATTGGGAAAGGAGTACATCAAGGCTGTATATTGTCACCCTGCTTAATTAACTTATATGCAGAGTACATCATGAGAAATGCTGTGGTGGAAGAAGCACAAGCTGGAATCAAGATTGCCGGGAGAAATATCACTAACCTCAGATATGCAGATGACACCACCCTTATGGCAGATAGCAAAGAACTAAAGAGCCTGTTGATGAAAGTGAAAGAGGAGAGTGAAAAAGTTGGCTTAAAGCTCAACATTCAGAAAACTAAGTTCATGGCATCCGACCCCATCACTTCATGGCAAATAAATGAGGAAACAGTGGAAACAGTGTCAGACTTTATTTTTTGGGGCTCCAAAATCACTGCAGATGCTGATGGCAGCCATGAAATTAAAAGACGCTTACTCTTTGGAAGGAAACTTATGACCAACCTAGACAGCATATTAAAAAGAGACATTCCTTTGCCAACAAGATATGTCTAGTCAAGGCTATGGTTTTTCCAGTAGTCGTGTATGGATGTGAGAGCTGGACTATAAAGAAAGCTGAGTGCTGAAGAGTTGATGCTTTTCAACTGCGGTGTTGGACAAAACTCTTGAGAGTCCCTTGGACTGCAAGGAGATCCAACCAGTCCATCCTAAAGGAGATCAGTCCTGTGTGTTCATCGGAAGGACTGATGTTGAAGCTGAAACTCCAATACTTTGGCCACCTGATGCAAAGAGCTAAAAGACCCTGATGCTGGGAAAGATTGAGGGCAGGAAAAGGGATGACAGAGGATGAGATGGTTGGATGGCATCACCAACTCAATGGACGTGGGAGGCCTGACGTGCTACGGTTCATGGGTTTGCAAAGAGTCGGACACGACTGAGCGACTGAACTGAACTGAACTGAACTGATGCATTAGATTTCACTGGCCCAGATCTCTGCTGAGGGTCCAGTGTGTTTTCTGAGCTGGTCCCTGTCACACAAGTTGCATCCCAGGACTTAGCAGGTGAGATGCTCGGTTCTCTCTTCTGCTTTCTGCATTTATTTTGGAATCTAACTCCATGACTTTGGATGAATTACACACTCTCTCCAAACTTCAGTTTCCTCACTGATAAGAGAGATCAGAACAGAGTAAGTAAGCAATCTCTATGGCTCAGATACTTGTATTCAGCATTTAATAAAAACGGAACAGAGTAGTTGTTCTTAAGGTACAGGCAAGTTTGCATGGAGTGCACTGTACAAACTATACTGCTGGTTTAGTGCTCTGATATGACCTCTCCCCACCACCCCCCAAAGATACCCTAAATTACCTTGTAAATCATGTCAATGATTTTCAGAGGGCTCACAGACACTACAAATCTCTTAGCAAACTGTATCTTCAGATGCAAGTAAACTTGATGACGAATCAAGTCTTTCTCCAAGAAATTTTATACTAAAGCAATCAATTTGCTCTGCAAATTACTTTACAGCTGTCAGAGATCGCATTTTAATGTGTTTAACCATTTTGAAATTATAGTTCATGTCACAAAACTGGGCATTTATAAAGCACACAGAAAAATTAGTAATTCTTCGGGGGCGGGGGGGGGGGGGGCTACTTGGATAATTTAAAGAAATCAAGGTCTAACAAACCTGCCCTCTTCAGGTCTTGGTCTCCTCACCTGTGAGGTAAGCGGGTTGGCTAAATTAATGTAATCTTAGGAACTTCCTCAAATCTAATCTTAAAACAAAAATATATGTACTAGAAAATAACAGTTCTAACAGGCTAGTTCATGGTCAAATTATAATGGGCTTCCTAAATCATTGGTAGTCAAAACTTTCTTAAAGCCTATCATCTCTTTGTAAGGGTGTCTACTGCATGGTTTCCCAGCCACTGCATTGGTGATATGCTAGAGAGCTCCTAACTCTTTGCTGTGGGAGCTGTCCTGATGCACTGTAGATGTTGAGCAGCATCCCTGGCCACTACCCACCACATACCAGTAGCACTTCCACCCCCAAGTTCTGACAGACATTGCTAAATATTTCCTGAGTGGCAAAATCAGTCCCAGGTTAGAATAACTGGTTTATACAAGAATATAATAAAAAGGAATAGAAATATTTACAAACAAAGGGAGGCAGCCCAGCAGAAAAACAGCCCTTGGCCCATCAAAATTTTATCACAAGATATCTGTCAAAAACACATATAATATAATTCATCATTCTAATTGCTTGGGATTATAAGAGGGTAGGATTCAGAAAGAAGGGTCCTAAGAGCTTTTCATATATTGATACTGTGGGGCTTTTTAAAAATTAAGTTGTAACTATCACTCTTCTCAAATAATTTACAGAAGTTTTATTAGATAAACTTCTATACTGCATAGCAGCAGGGAAATTTACATACATACCCATCATAAGATAGATCAGTTACAATGATTAAACATGATGTCTTTGGTAATTTTAAGCAGCTACCACACATTTGTTCAGGAACATATCAGTTGCTCAAGATCTTAAGTAACGTTATTTTAATATGCAGAGGCTTTTCTAGGGGAAAAACACGAAGTAAATGTAAAGCAACTTCTGAGTATAATACACCACAAGACCAGTCTGTTTAATCACCAAACAGATGCTTGAGGGAAGACCATCAGACGGTTTCTACACAATTACAACTCTGACAACTAACAACATCTTATACTTCGGGCACTTGAGGTTAATCATGGTCTTTTATTTCCAGGAAGAGAAGGAAAAAATTTTAGGTTTCAACCATTTCAAATGGTTGAAAAATTAGACGTGAATGAAGGTGAAGACTCTGACACTAACTGCAGTTATTGGTCAGAGACACATGCACTGGGCTGGAGAAGTCCTTCAGCTCAATATACAGGATTCTGTTGTGCTAGGACCGCGAACAGGTTAACAACGGGATTTCACATATAATCTGTGAATTAAATGCTGGTCATACTTGCTACTCATGGATGAAACATCTCTCAGAATTCAAGGAAATAATTAGAATTTGGAGGATAAGAACAGAAACTTAAATATGTCAGTGCAGTCATCCCTTAGTATCTGAGGGGGACAGGTTCCAGGACCTCCGAGGACACCAAAACCAATGGCTGTATTTGCTTATCTGCTGAATGAACCTCACATTTCATCTGCAAAAGTCATATCTATTTTAAGACCCAACTCATATGCCACTGCGTTCCCAATTTCTCCTGGCAAACAACCGTTTGTGGTCACGTTTTCAGGGTTCCCAAAACACGACATACCTCTACCACTTAATGTTCTACATTATAATATCTGTGTATCTGTACAATATTATTTGTTGCTTTGCACCAGATTATGTACATCTCTGCAGCAGTCTCCACCATTTACATTTTACGCTACACGTTCCAAACTTGCTTCAAAGTAATCACTTGTTCCCGACAGCATTCTCCGCACAAGGTTGGGTAGAGAGCAGATGCTCTGCCAGCGTGTAACATAACAGTGTATTCCAATACTGAACTGTCTCTCTGGGCTTCTGAACTGAGGAACTTCATATAACTCATCTTTCATACTGCCAAGACTCAGCAAAAAGCCTAGGACATGACAGATTCTCAATGAAGACAACTATCTATCCCAGAGAGAACAGTTCTCAGTTTGTCAGAGGTGAAGGAAGAAAACAGATGATGAAATGCTTCCTATGACAAGGCACTGTGTTGAGTTTTTACATATATAACTCACAATTCTCATAACTTTTTGATGTTTTTGGTGGAATCAAAGCCCAAAGGTCCAACAGCAAATAAGCTAGAGCAGTTTACTCCAAGTTTATTTTTGTTCTTTCCACTAACCTACATGGCCCACCCAAAGAACCTTAAGAAAGGGAATTCAACTGGAGCCAGTAAAACTGAGGAAAACAAAGGAGACTGGTATACCAAAAAGAGCAGGAGAAAGATTTCATGAAGTGGTCAGTAGTACTGAGAACTGCTACTAAAGAAGACTGAAAACAGGTCTGTGATTCGGCCAGAAGGGCACTTCAGGGATGTGCCCTTCCATACGAAGTGATCTGATTCTCTTCTAACCCTTCACTAGATCACATGTGCCCCCAAACCCTTCACCTTTCCTCTTAACCTCAAATATCCCAACTACTTCAACATATCCCACCCTAGAACCACAACCATACTAGGTACGAAAAAAGCACACTCTGACATTCTGTCTTACATTGCCTGTATTTTTAAATATCGAGGGCTAGGGAATTAGGACAAAATTCCTAGGAAGTCAAGTCTAAGTCCTTCAGGAATGCCCTTGGTTTCCTGTTTCTCTATCAAAGTAAAAAAGACCTGTAAGTAGTAACAGCTGACTTCTCAAAGCATGGCACATTTAGTAAGTCTGCTTACTTAACCTTAAGAGAAACCACATTATCACCAGAGTAAGTAATGTAGAACCAAGTGGGATTCTCACAGTACCAGCAAGCTCTTCAATTACACAGATTTATCTAAATCCTTAGCTTATAAAAAGGGATACTTAAACTGGGATGATGATACACCACATACATGCATGTATCTGCACCATTCTGGTACAGGCACTTTTCAAGTTGATATTCCACTCAAAAGCATCTGCCTTTGGCATCAAAGTAAGCCAATTTGCATGCCTGTAATAAGTTTCCAACAAGGTAAGGATTCTGCGTGTGCCAAAAATAACTTTGAAATGCCTTCATTTGAAAGGGACTTTTTTCTTCTTAAACTAAATTGCTGCAAGTGCACTTTCATCAAACAAAGATTTGCTGAAAATTTGATTAACTCATTTGCAGAGGTACAATGAAAGATTTGCAAGGTCTTTTTTGAAGTCTGAAATGAATTTTTCAATGTTTCACTTTAATTTTTAGAGTTTCAAAAATGGCACAGAGTTCCCACATACCCCTCATTCAGCTTCGCCTAATGTTAACATCTTATATAAACACAGTATAATTATCAAAACAAGAAAACTAGTCCACTGGTACAATTCTGTTAACTGAACAGGACACTCTTTTCTGAAAAGTCTCACCAGTTTCCCCACAAACTTTCTTATCTCCATCAAATTCCCGTCTAGGCATCCACATCAGAGTTTGTTTTTCCTTATGTTTAGCCTCCTCCTATCTCTGATAGTTCCTCAGTCTCTTTGATGGCCTGGACACTTCTGTGAGTATTAGTCACTTATTGTGGAGAAATGTCCCTCAATTTGGGCTTATCTCATGATCACGATGAGATTATACGTTCTGACAATACCAGAGCAAAGACATGCATTCTACAGACTCATCACAGCAAGGAGTTCCGGATGTTTCCATGTCTTATCCCCACTGATGTTAACCATGATGAGGTGTACAAGGTGATGTCTGTCAGATTTCTTCACTTTAAAAGTTATTATTGATTAAATACTTTAAGAGAGTTATCTGGAAACTATATATGTAACAATATGCCATTTCTCCACAAACTTTCACCCACTAACTTTATCATTCCAACATGGATTCTGCAAATATTGCTATTGTTTTGGCCCCAGGGTGATTTGATCTTCTACATTTATTAACCGGAATTTTTCTGTAAGTTAAGAGCTCTATCTTCGAATTCATTTATTTCATTTTTTTTATCAGTATGAATTCACGGCTATTTCTCATATCCTATAGGTTAAAACCCAATTCTATCATTTTTTTTTTGTCGTGCAAATTGTCCCAGCTTTGGTCATCAGGAGCTCTTTTTTCAGGCTGAGTTTTTTTGATAGGTTCCAGCCCCTTTTCCAGCCCAAAAGTACAGAAGTTTTTAGGATCAAATGTTCCTTGGACTATTTTCTATTCCGAAGTGCTATATACTCAAAGAAAATCCTTATAGTCCAGTTAGAGAAGGAATAAAACACTTGTCATTCAAAGTGATATATCATCACATCTTATCCTAATCAGGGATATATTCTACACAGCATAACCACTAACAGAAACTGGGTAATATCTAAGCAAATTAGAGCTGTGGGTATCATAAGGAGTACATTTTCTCAGAATGTCATCATTAATCTAATGCTTCTATCAACAGAAAACTTTTGTGTTCTAAAGTGAGTGAAAGTGGAGTCGCTCAGTTGTGTCCGACTCTTTGCGACCCTATGGGCTGTAGCCTACCAGGCTCCTCCATCCATGGGATTTTCCAGGCAAGAAGACTGGAGTGAGTTGACATACTTAATCATCAAACATTTTGTAGCCAGTGTTAAAAATTCCAGGTGGAATAATGATACAATTCCAGTTAGTCAGATGAAGTGTCCTCTAAAAACACAATATATTTTTCTGGCATTCTGCAGAGGGAAAGGGAAAAGATTTCAGACTCTGGAAGAAACTGGACGTATTCTGCACAGGAATAAAGGTACAAGACCCAAGGCTGAGTGGATGTCCCAAAGAATAAACAGCCTGTGGTGGAAGAAGGCAACAAAGACACTGTTCCTTCAGACATTATCCTGCCCTCTCCACGGCTCTAAAAGCACTAAAGAAAAGTGGGGCTTCCCAAACTCCTTCCTGTTTGCTTATAGGTGCCTATTCACCTGCCATCCAAACATCCAAAAAAGGGCAGGGTCAGGGGAGCTAGAAAGAGGAACCAGTGCTGAGGTCTGCTGACTTGGACCATCTCTGCCTAGAACAAATCTTAAGAAGGACGTACAATTTACACACAACAAAACACACGTTGTTTTGAGAGTACAGTTTGTTTCGACAAATACATACAGCAGTGAAATCACCACTTCTCATCAAGGTTCTTCAGTGTCATTTCCCAGACAATCTCCACTCCCAGCTCCAGGAGACCACCCAAGCTGTTTCCTTACCCAGGAAACCAGGAAACCAGGGTTCCTGCATTACAGGTGCCTTCTTCACCGGCTGAGCTACTAGGGAAGCCCTATGTTCTCCCTCACTGTGGATTAAATGAGTCTTTCCTGGAGTTTCACATAAAATGGAATTAGATGGCATATCTCCGCTGTTTTACACAGCTACTTTCAGCGAGCACAGCATTTTCTGAGAGTCATCCCTGTTGCTGTGTGTTCTGTTCACCGAGGCTCCTGCGGATGGACAGTGGGGCTATCTGCAGCTTTCAGCTCTCATGAATCAAGCTGCTATGAACATTCATGTACAAGTCTTTGTGTGGACATGTTTTCATTTCTCTTGGCTAAAAAAATCCATGGCAAGTACAATATATATTTAACTTTATAAGAAACCGCCAAACTCTCAAAAGTGACTGCAGGGTTTTCCAACTGCTCCCCATCCTTAAGAGCACTTGCTACCGCCAGTCTCTGAGTCATTCTAGTGCATGTATACTAGCACTGCAATGTGGCTTTAACTTGCAACTCCCCATGATTAATGATGTTGAGCCAACTTTTTGTCCAGGAGGTACATTTACACAAATGCAGGTGACGGCTTATAAGAAACAATAACTTTCGCAGTGCTTGTGAAGATCAAGGAGCTTGTCAATACGGTAACTGCAGAAACCGAGTGATGGGCAGGGAGGCTGATGTCTCTACATGATTCTGTGGTTAAGCTGTGTCCACTGAAGAAAGTTATAAACAAACCAGAAGGCTGGTGGGTTGCCTACCTTAATTGAGGTACCGGACTCCGAAAGAAGAAAATAACAGACGATGACTTGTCTAATTTAGGTGTAGAGTAACGGAGTAAAAAGCATTTTGACTCTGAGCTAAGCAGCTTTTCAAGAAACTACTATCAACTAGCTCTTAAAAGTTACCCAATTGACCCAAACGAGTAAGAGTGTGTGTATTATATAAAGGTCTGTAAA
This sequence comes from Cervus elaphus, assembly GCF_910594005.1. Lineage (NCBI taxonomy): Eukaryota > Metazoa > Chordata > Mammalia > Artiodactyla > Cervidae > Cervus > Cervus elaphus. The sequence continues at coordinate 40,952,190 of NC_057838.1, read as the reverse complement.
GATCAACTGATGAGATGGGGACACACCAGACAGGTAGCAAGCCTAGAAAGGATAGCTGGGGGAGATCTACCACTTTGGATGATAGAAATTTAAGGGGTTCAGTGAAGGGAATCATGGATGTGGGGTCAGACAGTAAAATTTCACAGGATAACAATATTTATACAGGTAATCTGCTTGCTGTATTTCTTAATCTGAATACAACTGGTCTAGTGAAGAGTCAGATAGTAAGAAAATGGCGTTTTACCCCCAGTTCTCGTACCAATTTGAAGAATGATTTTTAAGAACCACAGCCTTCAGCCTCAGTTTTCCCAACCACTTAACAGAGAGAAAAATACATGTCCTACATTCGTCTCAATACAGATGAGATAAAATGTTAGAACCAGCAAAACGTACACTTCGGTGTAGAGGAGCAGAACTATTTTGGTTTTCACCTTCACACACACACACTTTTGTATGCACGATGTTAAGCAAATCCAAGTTTTTAAAACTGGTTTAGTAAAAACAGAAAAATGCTTTCCTAAGTTTCATACCAATAAATGCCTCAGAGGGTTGATACTACCTAAATAATCATTCAATATGGAAAAAAAGACAAGTCTTAACTGCCACACAACATTTACTGAGCACCACTGGTGAGTTGAGTGAACTTGCCAAACAGTTTTCTCTTTTTTAAGGTTTTTAAAAATTATATTTTGAATTCCCAGTATTGTTAAACATTACACGGAAAACAATTTACCTTCTGGTTACTTCAGGTCGCTATTACACTGAATTCCTTTGGAGAAGTGCACAGAGCTGCTCTGGTCCCATACAGTCCCCGTACAGCGTTTTCACAGTATATAAATTGATGATCATATCCTATACTTCTGCCATCTCTGTTGCCCTAACAGTTGTCCACTCTTCCTGTTAAAATAAGAGCACCCACACCCACAACCAGGGCTCATTCTGAGAAACTGGAATGCTCTTAAAATAACATGCCCAGACTTGAGAACACAATTCTTTTAGAAGCAGATTACAATGCATTCAATTTTTAACCACTAATTCAGGGTCTTGTCCAAATGTCTTTAAAAGGAATTTGTTTTTTTACATGAGTTATTACTGCATCAAATTCATCAATCACAAAAAATTCATTTAAAACTTCCTCCTAAGCCACAGCCACATAATCTCGCCAAACTTAAAATCTAGCAAGGAAAACTTCAGCAATTCCCAAGTGGCTCAATCAGTAAAGAATCTGCCTACAATTCAGGAGGCCCGGAAAGGAAAACTTCAGGGAGACACAAACTCATCAACAGTCATATTCACTCTATAAATAGGAAACATCTCCTGAGAACAACAAACACAATAAATCAAGACCAAAACCTTTCCCTTCAAACAGAAGCTAGGAAATCTATTCTTGACTGGCAGGGATATCTGTAAGGACATGGGGACTAACCATTAATATCTTCAACAGAGAAGAGGTGTTTCCTACACAACAAATGACTTCTGAAGAATGAGCAAATTCAATTCAGAAGTTTTAGAACTGCATGAAACTCTTAAGTAATATTCATTAACTCCCAATTTGTTGTCTTCCTTGGTGTACTTTTAACAGAATCAGCTTCATTTAACCTTTCCCACTACTGAAGAATATGATTAACTGTTTGTTGATTATGTTTTGGCTAAACTAAAACTCTCCCATAGAGTTAAGAAAAATATGAACATGCTTAAAAAGAAGAAACAAGAAGGAGAGCAAGAGGTTCAATGGTGGGGGGAGGCACCGCACATAGCAATGGCCCCCCCTCAGTTTTCCAGCTGTGAGAAGCTAAGTTATCCAGAGAAACACACGCCACAACATGTTCAACAGACGGTAAACATTAAAGAAAACGTCTACACTGAATCTGCACAGCACTGTTTTTACCCAATGATTCCACATTTGATTACAGAACCTTCTTTGGTTTTCCTTACTATATTCATTGAGTTTGTTTACTATATTCACTGAGTTTGTAACTTTCATACGGTGTTCTTCTTGTGTTCCATCCATCTCACCACTGAAGTAAATTCAAGTATGAGGACTGGTGCTTTTTTTTCTTTAGAACGGAGTAGCGGTGGTATTGTGTTATTCTGAAAGAAGTTGTGTTTCACTGTTGTTCTTTCTTCTAGTAATAAAAATTAACTCTTCAAAGTGCTGTGTCTGTGATAAAGTCTAAGTTAGTAACTAGTATGGGAATGAGTTCATACACTTTACGTATCACAATTCGCACGGTAATCTTACTGTGGTTGCATGGTTATCCAGGAATGCAGACAGACAGGGGAACACCTGCAAAGGCGGCTCATGTACACTGGCTGCTACTCTGCTTAGCTTCAAAGCAATTGCTTTTTAATAATAATGAAAAATTTCCTTTATTTTACAGATGAGCAGTATGCTTAGAGAAAACTAGTCATTGTCACAAGAATCTGGCTTTAATTTGCCTCTCCACACAGTAAACTACCAGGTAAGTGCCTAACCAAGACTCTTAAAAAAATTTTCAGAGTTTTTAAGAGAACGGTCAGTGCGTAACTAAAACTATTCATCTACTCCAAGCCCCAACTCATGTCTTGTTTTCTTACCAGATGTCAAAGGGAAATTTTTACACCTCTACTTGTTAACACCAACTAAAATGTCAACAATTTTTGTATATGTCACCATGTCAGGAAGGTTAAATTATGGGAATCTGGCATATCAGAACAGGCAAAACAGTGTATGATTTGATTTACTCCTTTGGATCACTCAGCACTTGAGTCGCTACCACTGCAATAAAAATACATCGTGCTTAAAAACAAAACTGGATTTTAAACACAGAATTAATTTTTAAATACCATTTTTAAGAACGCTTGTTTATTTTTGGCTCTGGTGGATCTTTGTTGTTGGGCACACTTTTCTCTGGCTGTGGTGTGCGGGCTTACTGCGGTGGCTTCTCCTGTGTGCGGAGCATGGGTTGTGGCGCCCAGGCGTAGTCGCCCTGAGGCACGCAGGACCTTCCCAGGTCAGGGATCCAAGTGATGCCCTACATTGGCAGGCGGATTCTTCACCACTGAGCCACCACGGAAGCCCCATATACACTTAGTATTCTCGTTTTGAGGTCTGCTTGGATTTCCCCCTCTCTATACCCACTTGACCTGAAATAGTTAACTTCGGTTAATACCCCTTAAAGCTCTAGGGAGTGGTGCAATGTATCTACCTAGTGACTTTAAAAAACTAAAAATTCTCAAAATGACCCAAGAGAACTGGTCTCCTTAAGATGCTCTGCATTTTATTCTGAGGTTCTGGGGCTCAAGAAGAAAAAGGAAGCAAAACATGCATTAATAGAGGGAATTATGGGACATCTACAGCAATAAATTTTCCCAGAAAAATACCAGACTCATATCCCTAGGACATACTTAGTCACTGTGCTAAGTGCTTGAGGAAACAGAGATAAAGAACACTATGTGTGTTGCAAATAAATTCTTCAGCCATTCTTAACCTGGGTGGGTATGTGGGTCCTTCTTGCAAACTTTTGCAAATATGGTAACTATTAATCTACTCAGAAAAAAGTGCCCACAAGTAAATGTCAGGGTTTAACTTGAACAGATTTGTAGATCCCACAGTTAAGACAGGTACAACAAACACTAGTTTATATAAAAACAAACAAGAACAACAGGGATGACAGGCTAAGATTCCATCTGGGACTTACAGAATCTCAGGATGGTATCATTGAAGCTGTCCAATCTTTCTCTTTATCAACTATGAAAACTGCAAATACTGAATTTAAGACAGTCCTTGATCAGTATCCAAAAACTTAGCTAAATGAAAATGACTGAACATGGCCACACACAAATGCCATCCTACCTTTTTTCTATATAGTCACAGACATTATTACCATTAGAGTGTAACAGAACACCCACATCCCAGAATCATTCCATCTTTCCCTTTCCACTTTGGTCCCATCATTACCTTTTATTAGAGAAGAATTAACACAAGAGTTTAAGCTCAAACTTGCTTGTCTATTCTTAAATTGAGTTTCTGCTTGTGTATTAATTTCCCTAACTAATAAACTGCAAGTATTTTGTGATGTAAGAATAGTTTTTACTTATTCTCTTTTGAAATCCAAGCCTCTATAAACTGTTAGCTTGAAGACTAAGAAAAATCACCAATCGTCTAGTATTAAAGGATGTTCTGTTTCTTTTCTCCTGTGACACATGGGCAAATAGCCCTGAATTCAAAATCTGCATTTTAAAGTTCTCTCAGAATAGAAATGCTTTGGAATATGTTTCAACATGAGGGAATAAGTCTTATACAAAGATTTATTTAATCTCTTTCATAACTGAATCCACTAGGCCCAATGTGAAAATGTTAATATAAGAGTTTGGTGATACTTCAAACAGATCCTTGACTAAGTTGATGGAAACAGGCGAAAATGGGTAGCTTGGGTGAGACAAATTCAACAGGCTTGTGTACAAAGGACATCCACATTAAATACATGTTTTTGTTGTTCAGTTGCTAAGTTGTGTCCTACTCTTTGTGACCCCAAGGTCTGCAGCACGCCAGGCTTCCCTGTCCTTCACCATCTCCCGGAGTTCGCTCAAACTTATGACTCCTGAGTCGGTGAGGACATCCAAGCATCTCATCCTGTCGCCCTCTTCTCCTCTTGCCCTCAATCTTTCCCAGTATCAGGGTCTTTTCCAATGAGTTGGCTCTTCATATCAGGTGGCTTAAGTATTACAGCTTCAGCTGAAGTATCAGAGCTACGGCATCAGTTCTTCCAATGATTGTTCAGGGTTGATTTCCTTAAGGATTCACTGCTTTGAGGTCCCTGCTGTCCAAGGGACAATCGACATGTGTGTGTGTGCGCGCGCGTAACAAAATACTTCCATTTCACAGCAAAGGCAGAGTCCAAAAGCAGAAATGACTCTTGGAGGCCTCCAAATGAAATCTCAATCCACCTGAGACGGTGAAGAGTCTACCTTATTCCACCAATCAATCAGTCTTCCTTCCTGATAGAAACTGCCTCACACTGTTACCTCACCTCAATCTCATCTCACATATACCAGCACACACCCCTTCGGACAGACACATATACATGCCCACTCACGCCCCTTGAACAATCTCCCAAATCCACTTCACAGAAAACCACACACCCCTCAAAAGTACATGCTCTTCAAACACACACCATGACACCAACAACATACAAACACAAATATACTACCCAAATAAACCAGGGCTCCTAATTCCACCCAAAAGATACCTACTCCTATACCTTCCTTCTGTCCCTTCACTTTATAACAGGCATCTAACGGACAGAACAGGACTCAGGTGCTCTGAGCTGAGAATAAGAGGGGACTGCAGCATCCTCTCTGCTCTCTCTTGGGCCACTGAAAGAAGCCAGCAGTCATGTACTGAGGATGCTTACAAGCCCTTAAAAAGAGGTTCATGTGATGAGCAGCTAAGACTTCCTGCCTTGCCTGCCGACAGCTAGCAAGGAACTGAAGTTTTCAGCAAAGTCACACAGGCAGTCATCTAGAAAAGCAGATCCTCTGGCCCCAGTCAAGCCTTCAGATGACTGCAGCCCCATCCAACATCTTGATACAATCTCATTAGCGACCCTGAGCCAGAATCACCCTGCTGAGCCACTCTCAGATTCCTTAGCCTTTTTAAAGGGGTGAGACTTGGTTAACGGTGGTGAAAAGGGACAAACTTCCAGTAATTAAAATTAAGTAAGTACTGAGGATGTAGCACACAACATGAAGATTAAACACTCCTGTGTGTTAATTTGAAAAGTGCTTAAGAGAGTAAATCTTAAATTCTCATCGTAAGGAAAAAATATTTTTTTCCCTTTTTCTGGTACCTGAGATGATGAATGCTAACAAAAATTACTGTGGTTATCATTTCACAATGTATTTAAGTAAAGTCATGCTATACACCTTAAACTTGTATCAGTGCTATTTATGTGTGTTTATACATAATTCAATTGTATTTCAATAGAACTGAAAAGGCTGTGAGACAACATTTGTTTTAAGTTGCTATTTGGGGGATAACTTGTTACACAGCAATAGATATCAATAGTTCACATATGGACACATGCCTCCTACATTTCCCAAATAGACAATAGTTTAAAAGAAAAATGACTAGGAACGAGAACGCCTGTTCCACGTTAAAATATATCTATTTTCTACAAAACCTTTAAGATTATATAGTCTCATCAGATCGACTCTAGAGGGAATAATGGTTAATTCAAGGAAGCCAGAAGTGAATCTTATTCAATAATTAACGTTAAGTAACTCAGCTCTGACTTCATGTCAACTCTTCAGATACTCACAACTCTTACATTTAAAACAAATATGAAGAAGCCTAAAATAATTTCATTGTGTCTACTTAACTGTTATTAGGTGGTAAGCAGGTGTTCTTATAGTTAAAAGGGGAGTGGTGCAGGACAATGAAAAGAAATTAAGGTTTGAAAAACACACAATTTGCTTATGCTCTTTTATTAGGAAAACACTCTAAAAAGTCAGTGAAATGTTATCTAAAGGGAATGCTACTCTCATTGTTTAATTTGCCTTAAGACAATATTTTGTCTCTGTCTCTAAAATTACAGAGACATTAATTTTCTCATTAGAAATCTATTTTCTCCCAATAAAGGTTTCTTGGTAAATGTCCTCCCGTAAGTGGAAATATCACTGACAGCACTTGAAATCAGTCTGGTGGGCCATGACCCTGAAAACCCCCACAGGAAAAATAACAGGATCAAGCTACATCTGCCACAAACAGATAGCTGGCTACTCACTGTGAAATTATACATAGTCTTGCATTCCCTTGGTTAACACGGTTTTCCTGTTTAGTGGCTGAGAGCTTTTAGGAAAGACCCCATTGTCTATCTCTCACATTTGGTGATGGGGTAAGGATCCAGTTTCAATCCAAGAATGATATGGATACTGTTTAAAGTCTTTTAATATTTTAGATATACTTAACATAAAGCTGTGTATGTATCTGGAGTCCATACTGAAATAAAATTCTTTTAAAAATATGAAGTACTTTAGAGAAATTCAATGTTTTAAGAAAACTTAAAACTGTTGAACCTTTATTCTACTTCCACTGAATACCACAAAGGAGGAAGTGGATTACAACTTTCTTAATCAGAGATTATAAATATATATAAAATGAAAGACCAAAGTAGAAAATTAGGACTAGGAAAAAGAATATATGGCATTGACATTGTCACCTGAAATTCAAATTTTGTCTGAGTTTCCCATGGCTCCCTCATACTTTTAAAAACCAGAGGGCAACCGTCTTCACTTAGGGCCACTGGACCCTTAAGAGGAGAATTTAGGGACAAACAGACTGTTATATTATTATCAGTAATTTGGGGGAGGGGAGATTTTGGGGGGACGCTGAACAAAGTGAGCTGGAGAAGGAATTTTCTGATGAAGGCCCAGATACTAGCAACCATGTACAGAGGTTAAGTCCTGAGACGTGACAACGCAGGCGCTTAGACCAGGTCAACCATTCCCTGTGGGGTGAGCAAGAAGAGGCATCTATAGGTGAAGTCTCATTTTCTGTTACTTGAAAAGCCCACACCTCAATATGTGTACAAGTTCTAAATTGACCCCCTAAAGCTCTACCTCGGCCACGGAGGGTGATTTTTGCCTGGCAACTTTCCAGAAGAGCTGGCCACCAAGATCACAGAAAGGCCTCCCTTCTGCCGTCCTGGATACTGCAGCTTTGCCAAATGCTTGCCAGTGAGCTTCAGCATCAGGCTTCCTGCAAGGCTGGTCATTAGCAAATAACACTGATGAATCACCATGCACTTTATTCCCTGGACAATTAAAAGCAGGAATTAAGGGAGGTGCATCTGTAATTATCTTTCATTTTGTTTTCATTTAAGCTGTGAGGTAGGGTAAATTCAGACCAAAAAAGAGCTGTAGGTAACAATGATCTCTCTGTTCTTCCCAGTTAGAAAACATTTAGTTCAATTTCTCCTATTTTACAGATGACAAAATGAAATGTAGATACTTAGTGATCTACCAAAGGTTTTAACTGTTATTTACTGTCTTCTAACTCCTGAGTATAGTGGTCTTGCTCTTTTTATTCCATAACAGTGTTTTCCTTATAAAATCCATGTAAATATTCTGAAATTAACATTCACAGATATGTGAAAATACATTCCTAAATATTAGACATGTGTCCTCAGACTCCTCTGCTATTAATAAACAGGTGGTTTTAATAAACAATTGCTTTGCCTGCCAATTTTAAACCCAAGGTGTGAATTATCCCAATTTCCTTAAAAGAAAAAAAAAGCACCCAAAGTTTTAACTAATCTGTGTCTGTAAGTTTTGCTACCACTGAATAACAATTTCTCTAACAATAATCACTCTTTATAAACCACTATTTTTCCATACTGACTCCTGATCGTCCATCCTGCAAAGCCCATGGAAGACAACACCTAGCACAATCTCTCTCCCTTCCAAACCAGAGCAAATGTGCAGAGTTCAAATGGGGCTCCAGAATCCTCAAAACAGCACTCCTGAAAGCTTTAAGATAAAACCTATATGCTACTCAGTATCTCCAGCCTCAGAAGTCTCTGAGTTCCTAACAGCTTTCCTATTTATTTGGTTCTATAGACACATACAAGATTATGGAATTTGGTCGTTACACTGCCACTTTAATTCACTCATTCAACACACGCTGTGTCTCAAGCCCTGGGCTAGATGCTAGACACAACCAACGGTGGGTAAAAACAGGTTCATCCCTGTTCTTAAAAAGCTAGGTCTAAACAGGGAATCAAAGCAGCAAATAACCACACACATGCATAGAAAATTACAAGTGAAAAAGCACAGGAACACGGAGAGCATATTCAAAGAAAGTGGCTTTGGGGTAGGCTGATGGAGTTAACCAGAGATGGGTGGTGGGGGAGGATCAAACAGAGGCGGTCTCAGGTAGGGAAAACATGGGAAACGGCCCGATGGTCAGAAGGAAAATAGTATGGTGTTAGGTCATACTAAGAGAAGACCAAGGTGGCAGATTTGCAGACTGGGCGGGCACCAGAAGATGAGACCTGAAGGCCAGGCAGGGAGCCAGATCTCTACTATTATTCAGGGAGCAGGTACTCAAGTACTCTAAGTCCTCTGTACTGTCTACTACATACTATTTTATAGAAAAGTAAAATTCACTAGCTTAATGAAAAGTTGAGTTCAACAACAGGAATACGCTGAAAGATTAAAAGACACAGAAACTGCTAAAGAAGGAACAGCTTTGGTGGACAGTCCTACCAGATTCATATCACTGATTGTCAACTACTATGTTCACCCTTAGATCAGTAACTCTCAATACCGACTGCACATTAGAATTAACAAGGCAGCCGGGAAAGCATAATGAGGCTCCAGTCCCACCAACAGACACTGCCCACCTAGGCAAATGAACCATGCTCCCCGGGAGACTCCAGTGTGAAGTCTACATGGAGAGCCATTTTAGGAATAAACTCTCCTAACAAGCTTCTCAGAAATAGCCCCATGTTTCTCATAGCCCTTCCTTAACTGCTAGACATTGCCCCCTAATTCCTCCTGGATTTAACCCAATTGCTGGGGTCCCCAAACATAGATCTGAGTACCTGAGTCCCAGGAACCACACTCATTCTTTTCAGATCCTTTTCAAACAAGCAAGTTGGTATAAAAAATGAGGTGGAGATGGAGTGAGGTGCTGAGCTAGAGTAATAAGAACCCTGAAAGTAAGTTCAGTCTTGAATACTAGTCAAAACTCTTGATTTTGGGAAAGAAGTAAAATCTATAAGATGTCAGACGAAGCAAGAAGGGTGACTTCTGTTCAAGAGAAAAGCTTCCCCCCAACCTCCATTATCAGCAAAAAAAGAAAAAAAAAACAACAGGGAAAAGGAAACCACTGGATTTGTGTCTACTTGCCATCTAAGGCAAAAAGCTCCGAGAAATCAACAGAGAATATTAGACGGCAGGATGCCAAGAATGAGAGGAAAGAAGGGCACTCAAAACTGCTTCTGAAGCTGCAAGCATGCAAACAGTCTTAGGAACTCAAATACAAAGTAATGTAGGTCAGCTCTTAAGCTATTAAAATTGCCTGAGTTTAAGCAGAGAGACTTTAACTATAGCTTATGTTTGTTATATAAGAAAACTGCTAGTCGATATTATCTGTAATAATAGGACTCTATTCCCCCAATCCTGGTTATATACAAAGGTAATGTTTTTATTAACTCAAAATCAAATGCAACTTCGGAGTAATTTTAGATTTCTCTGGCAAATGTGGATTTTCTGTGCATCTCTCCAGAGGTATGAGGTTGATGCACTAAGCATAAAGATTTCAAGTAGGCAGTTTACATATGAAAACAATCAGAATTTGGTGACAATTATCTCAAAAGATACAATGCAATTTTCACCTTCTCTATTTTAAAAGTGAAGCCATTCTAAGAACAATTACAGGTGACACAATGAGAAAAATTAGCTCTCTCCAAGAACTTTCCATTCTAAGATGAACCTGGGCCAACTGTAAACGACACCATCTTGGCACCATTATTTGAAGTCATTTTCCATTTAAAGAGTCTCACCTCAATGGCAGAAGTACCTTTCACTGTCTGTGGCCCTTAAGGCCCACAATTTCTCCCAGTTCCACTGATCAGAATACACAGATTGATGTGACAGTGGATTACTGGGATCCTTAATGTCTTTACTTCTGTTAGCGACAGGCTGGACCCTGGACAGTGTGCCTGAAAGATGGAGCACATGGAACTGTCAGCCTAACATCAAGTGTCTTGAGGAGTCTTGAAGGAATTAATGAAATAGAAAACAATGTCTGCTCACCAAATGCCTCTCACCTCCAAACTTCTAAGTTTCAAACATACATAAAATGTTTTTTTTTCTTTAAATCTATTAACAAGAATATCCCATTCTACATTTTGATGATATAATAAACAACACTTTTCATGCAAATTCTTATTTTCTTCCCAGAATTACACTTTGAAAAAATGAGATGACTTGAAAATGCCATCCAGAACTGTTTAACAACAGCTGCATTCAAGGAAATGGGTTCTATTCCATCATCACCACCATTAAGGCAAGAGTATGTCTTTGTGTTTAAAATATTAACTTAATATAAATCTTAGAACTGGCAGAAAAAAGTCAGAATTATTTTATAACACATCAGGCATCTTTTACAAATACAGTGCTTTTCATGTGGTACTTAAAAGTTGTTTCTATAAACTCAGTAATTTAGTAGTCCTAAAACCATTTCCTTTGCCTTTATTATTCCATCCAATTGGTGTAGCTTAAAACACACACGAAACTAGAATGACTAAGTTTGTTCCTTATTATAATTTTTCTTTTTTTTTTTTTTAAAAAGAAATGAGCCTGCTCACACTGGATTCAATGCCAAACAAGTGGAAGATACTACAGTTCCCTTTTGGAGATTATGATCTAGACATATAAACAAAAATATTCAGGACATACAAAGTAAAAAAACAAGATAAAATATCTTAAGCAAGCTAAACACTGCATTTTGTTGTTTAGTTGCTAAGCCATACTTGACTCTTAACCCGCAAACCCACCACATCCACATCTCCTGCCCAGGCAGGCGGCTTCTCATTCGGGAGACTGGTGAATCAACAGGCAAAGAGCGCCAGCAGTGCGCAGCAGTAAATCATGACTCCCCACAGAACAGCTGCACCTCAACACTAGAGCAATCTACTTGATCCAGATCTCTGGGGTGACTGAGGGAAGGAAGGTGACAAGCTGATACAAGCATTTCAGAAAGAAATGCAATTAGAAAGGCGGTTTGCATGAAGGAATACAAAGCTTAAATGAAGTGGACTGCTGCATATAAACCTGTAAGATCTACATAAAGTAAAGAAGTGTGAAGACATCAGAGAGGAGAACATCATCTGTTCTAGGTAGGGGCTCTGCAGAATAAAACACAGTGGACACCATCAAATACTTGAATGGTCAAAATTTTACTTTTATTTCTTCTTTGGGTGGTTAATACACTTAGGTTACTCAAGTGGCAAGTTAGTTACTGGACAGAGCTCTTAGTTTTACTTTCCAATGTATGTATTTGTTATTTTTTCTCCCCCAATTCAGGATCTTTACAATATGCTACCCCACCATTCATTATCAAATGAACCGGTAGTATGAATTTCCAAAGTGGTTAAAGATCCTTCCTCACAGTAAGACAATGTTCAGTGTAACAACAAACAAAGAGGAATTTCCACCCACTCCCACTTTTCCCGAAGTGGGAAGGTGTCATGTAACACCTTCCTCTGCAACTGGAGTTAATACATCATACTGACTCCGTGTGTTCTGGATGGGTTATGTCTACCTTCATCTTTAAAATGGCAGTAACTAGGTGTGTCTCCACGGCTGCTGTGAAGATAAAAAAAGCATACGCCTGGTACCAGGCCTAGCATATAAAGGTCCCTCAATAAATGGTTATTATTCCACCTCCCACTGTCGATCAATGTACAGCTCACCTGAGCTATTTTTCCTACACACCTTCAGGCCTCTAGTATTGTCCTGTCTTCAGTTTATCACAAGGAGTGTCAAAGTTCATTCACTGTCACTGATTACACCATTCCCTCTCTCAAAGTAGAAGGCAACGGCACCCCACTCCAGTACTCCTGCCTGGAAAATCCCATGGACAGAGGAGCCTGGTAGGCTGCAGTCCATGGGGTCACGAAGAGTCGGATACAACTGAGCGACTTCACTTTCACTTTTCACTTTCATGCAGTGGAGAAGGAAATGGCAACCCACTCCAGTGTTCTTGCCTGGAGAATCCCAGGGACGGAGGAGCCTGGTAGGCTGCTGTCTATGGGGTCGCAGAGTCAGACACGACTGAAGTGACTTAGCAGCAGCAGCAGCTCCCTCAAAAGTTTCAGCATGAGTTCCCTCAAGCACTAGAAGCCAGATCTAAGTTTTTACCCTCACAATTCATTGACAGGTAGCACTGGCACTTCTGGACATTCTCCAGAAGATTCTTTGGCCTGGACCACTCTTTTTGCACTCCAATCCAAGCCACAGTGTCATTTTTGTTCATTATATATCCCCAAGCCTCACTTGTTTCCTTGACTCAAGAAATATTTATTGAACATTCACTATATGCAAAGCCTTATGTATTAACCTCTTTGAGAAAAGAGATGACAATTCTAGAAACTTCTCAACAATTCAAACTTCAGAATCTGTTCCGGTTTCACTAACATTTCACACTTCTATTTTGTTGCTTTCTCACTTTCAACACACTTGCTCATACATCCTCAAACAATTCTCTCAAAATAACAGTTTCACAAATAAGAAACTATGAGAGGCCCAAGAATGGTACTGACTTTTTAAAGCGTTCTATATAATGAAAATATGTGCTGGTGCTCAATTGCTAAGTACGGTTCGACTCTTTGCGACCCTGTGGACTGTAGCCCACAGACTCCTCTGTCCATGGGATTCTCAAGGCAAGAATACTGGAGTGGGTTGCCATATTCTCCCCTTCAGGGATCTACCCAACCCAGGGATTGAACTTGCATCTCCTGCACTGGCAGGCAGATTCTTTACCACTGAGCCACCTGGGAAGGCCTCAAAGTGACAGTATTGACCATTTCAGTTTAGGTTTTCTGGGTATGTACCTCCTTTGAAGCTCTATTTATTTAAAGATCTTTCTGCCTTGTTCTATGCCACTAATAACATACCTGTATTTGACATATGCAGCCTTTACATCACTTACGCTGTTTTTTAATGTCTTTATGCTTTTGTCAGCTGGTAATAGCAGTTATGGGCTCAGATGATTTGAGTGTGGCTTTTTTTTTTTGAGTGTGGTATTAACAAAGCCAAGATTGCATTTCTATACGCACATGGACCAAAACGTTCTGCTGTTTGTTACCCAGATACACTGCTGCAAAACCATACTATAAATGCCTATCAGGCATTCTGAGGAGGGGAACATTCTGAGGAGGGGAAACATGCAAGGGGAGAGACAAACAAGTTTTTAAGTGTGGGGAACTCCAAATAATTTGGGCAGCCAAAGCACATGATCACCAATGACAGAAAGGACTGTAGGTGCTCACTGGGCGTCTGGGTTCTTGGAAAACTAACAGCATATGCCAGGTGCCGATTTCTTAACTACACAGAACACCTCTGCTGCAGCCTCCTGTTGTGCATTCGTAAATTCACAGGAGAACTGACTATACCACATCAGTGTCCACAGCCTTTCTCAACTTGAACCACAGAGCACACACAAAACGATCTAATTATTTCTCAAGTCTCCCAAAGATGCAGACAGGAATATATGTGTGTGTGTATACATACATACACACATAAACTAATATGATTGTGACTGCATGTGGGAGAAGGTAATTCACTACCTCCAATGGAAGCCTTAGAGCAACAGAGTTCAACTCTCTTCAGAACCATTAAGAAAGTCCGTTGGGTTTAAGAACTCTGTGCAGTTAGTTATCCTACGACTGTACACAGAATGTTTATCTCTTCAGAACACATACAGAATGTATATGTGTTCTATACATAGTATGTGTATAAAAACTCAACCTGAGGGTTCTGCTCATCTGAAAGCTAATAGATGGTAAGACATTTCCATTGGTGTTAATAGTTTTTTCTTAGAGGTGAGGGGGGGAAAGCAGTAAGATATGCGAGTCCACAACTGTACAATATTTGCAAATAATTTAATTGCTGAGCATCTCAGGTGATGCTATTTATTTAGAACAAAACTAGGTAAAACACATTTAGAACCCATGCATTTAAGGATTTGGAGCTGCAAAGCACTGCTGAGCTCTATTAAAGGTAAGCCTTTCATTTTATAGCTTAGGAACAAAGCAGGGAGAGCTGAGAGCCACATCCCGTGCTCAAGCCCTTGCAGGCACTCTCCCTTCCGCTTCACTATTTATTAGTCCTCTTCACAGGCGATACACACCACTCCAAAGGAAAAAAGGACACTGTGATGCAGTGACAATTAGCAATACCAACAACAGGAAAGAAGCATTACTTTATAACGCTTCCCAAATTCAACGTTTATATCCACTTGAACACACATTGTAATAAGAACTAAGCTTATCTGTTTACATTTCAATGTCAACTTTTTTAAAGTCTGAAAATACTTTTAGATTTGTTTACTTATTAGTGACAGTTGTTCAAGTCAGTGAGAAACTGATTACTATCAGGAGAAATATGCTAAGACCATCAAACCTATAGGTATTTCATTTGTAGTAATTTTTGAAAAAGTCAGAAAATGTAAATTTCATCTTTAATGCTTCTATAAGAAAATATTTTATAAATTCAACTTATTAACATCTCATGTCTCATTTATACTTTTAGAACGAGCTAAGTTTGAACTTACTTGGCTCAAGCCAAAGTCATTTATTTTCAGTGTCACATGTTTTAATAGTGGTTATTACTCAAACTTTTGCCAAGATTTAGAAACTTTAAAGTATATATTTTAAGCTATTAATATACAGACACTTCAGAACACAAACTTAAATACAACTTATATATGAGAAATGAGCAATCAACTTCAGCCCAAGAGACAAATTTTAGACCAACAAATAGCAAAAAATAAGGATGAGTCAGCCAATTTGTGAATCTGTGATGAGAAGTCACCTCAACATTTATCTCCAGAACCAAATGTAAACAGAGAATGACCCACAGCCCATAAAACCATTTCATAGGTGAGCAGGATGACATACGCACCTTGGCAACTTTAAAGGACGAGATCTCTAGGGAGGCAAAGGGAAGATGGGTCACTTTTATCACTTAAGAGACTCAGAAAGGTCCCAATCGACCCTTATGCAGCTACACTAATGGTACAAATAAAGGACAATAGATTATCTAACATTTTTTCTATATTGCAACAAATGGGGTTCCATTATTTATTAGCAGATTCACCTTTTTAATGCATGTTCATGCTTAAGTGGAGTAGAGCAGTCTACAGATACAGCAGTTCAAGTTTCCTGGCCGAATCAGAATTCCTTCCCCAAACATCCTCCCTGCATACTCTGGCACTGACAGTGACAAACAAGTGCATCAGAGAATATTCTTCAAAAACAGAAAGACAAAAATCACCAGCTGTAAATGCTGTGAAGAAAACCTCATTAAACCATATAGCTAAAACATGGTCAGTGAGAGTAACACCATTACTCTGAGGAAGAAAATTAAAGACAGGAAGTCCACTCACCTGCTTGTTAACTCTCCACATTTTCTCAAGAGTCTGCGAAACACTCACCCTGGTTCGTAATTGAGAGGGCATCCAAACTAGGTTGGAGGGTCCTCAGCTTACTAGATGTGGTTGGTAACAGGATAGGATAAGATTGCCTATACAACCAAGTGCCGCTTGGCTAACTGCAGCCTAACCAAAAAAGTTTGTGGTTAACTCAGCAGGACCTATCACCATAGAAGGCTTGAAGACTATACTTACTCGAAATACATTTCTGGCAAACCTCTAGAGAGTAGAGGTCTGAAAGATGATAGCATGCTTATTAAAACAATTTCCCATATTTTCACTTTTGTGTAATCAACTATGCTGGGGAAAACTGCAACAAGTAAATATCTGCACAAGCAGGTGTTCCATGTCTGAAAGATCAACCTTCATGGCATGGTGTACAATGTAAAACAAAGACAACTTCCCAAAAGACTCCTGAGAGTCCCTTAGAAAGCAAAGAGATCAAACCAATGAAACCTGAACAAAATCAACCCTGAATAGTCAATGTAAGGACTGATGCTGAAGCTCAATACTTTGGCCACCTGATGTGAAGAACTGACTCATCTGGAAAAGACCGATGCTGGGAAAGATTAAGGGCAGGAGGAGAATGGGGCAACAGAGGATGAGATGGCTGGATGGCATCATCAACTCAATGGATACAAGTTTGAGAAAACTCAGGGAGATAGTAAGGGATAGAGAAGCCTGGCGTGCTGCAGTCCATGGGGTTGCAAAGAGTCGGATGCAACTGAACAATTTTCTGATGGGATTGATCCTGCACGAGACCGTAACATGTTACTCCACCAACACCCTGGATGCTACGCACATTCTCCCTCATAGAATTCTTTCAGTTAAGATGCCTTCACTGAAGCCACAACTAAATCCCTGTTAACTTTTCCATGTCATCAACTTTAGATATGACATTTTACTTCTTGGCACCAAAATTTTTAACTATTACAGGCAAAAACATGCATAGGAAGTTTACACACAGTTCATACTAAAAAGTGTCCTGAGAGGCAATCTCAGGCCGTTCTAATTTCTGATCTTCATTATCAGAGTCTCTTATGTGGTCTGCTATCCATATATGAATACATACTGACCCAAAGCCAGGACTGTTCTGGAACAGGGAGATTCATAAAAGATGGTTGATGCAAAGCAGTGAGAAAGTACTCAAATAATCCTCCTGAACCCATCTTGAGATCCACCTGAGAAGTTCACTTTCAATTAAGTGGTATCATTCTGCTGCCTTCTGCTTATGAAGATGAGTGGCTAAGAAATTCAACTCCAACGCCAAAATAGGTGTACAGTTTGCATTCCTTTCCTGATCAAATTTTAAGAAACCAAACAAACAGAATTTAGTGAAGATATACCTTGCAATTCAATAATTTACTATTAGTGAGCCAATGTCAAACTAAGACAAAAGTGAGATATGAAGGATACCTCTCAAGTGAGAATTACATTGGTGTGATTGAGCTCCAGAGTTCAGAGACACTGGTTCCCCACTACCCTGAATTTCTGATAGCATTTGGCACTAGTTTTAACATGTATATTGTGTATCTCAATCAAGTTTAATTACCTGATATTCAAGAAGTGGTCTGAAACAGACCCAGGGGAGAATTATTTATTACTTTTTCACTATAAAGTAAAATGATGAAAACCTAATTTTTCACACAAGATTTATAATACCTTGAGAAGGCTCTGGGTATTATAAGCTGTTGTTTCACTGTTGGGTGAAAAAAGCTAAAACCAAGAAAACAATCAAGGCTGGAGCTCAGTATATTTTAGAAACAGATGAATAAAGGTCACAAGGTAAGTACATCTTTTTTCACTGGTAAGACTGCCTTCTTAAAAAAATGTGTTTCCATAAGAGGATGAAAATGATAAATTTAAAACTTCTGCCCTTCAAAACATATCAATAAGAAAAAGACAAGGCACATATATTTGATAAAGGACATATATTCAGAACATAAAACTCTTACAATTCTAAAAACACAGACAACTCAATTTTTTAAATGGGCAAAATATCTAAATAGACATTTGACTGAAGAAGATACACAAATGGCTAATAAGCACAAGAAAAGATGCTCTTCCATTAGTCATTTCAGAACTGCAAATTAAAACCACAATGAAGTTTCAACACATTCACTAAAAGACTACAATAAAAAATACAGTACAACCAAGTGTTGGTGAGGATGTGGAGAAAATGTAACCCTCATACGTTGTTGGTGGGAATATAAAAAAAGTACAACCCCTTTGGAAAGCTCTGACAGTCTCATAGAAGTTAAACATACAAAAGTCAGGAATCCACTCCTAGGTTATCTACTCAAGAGAAACAACACACAAATAATAATAATAACCACACAAATGTTTATAGCTGCATTATTCTTAACAGTCACAACTGGAAAAAATCCTAACCCATTAAATGGTGAGAATACAGACAACTTGGTTTAACCATGCAACCAAATACTACTAGAATAATGAAACAAGGTGGACAAACCTCCAAAACGTTGTACTAAGTGAAAGAAGCCAGATACAAAAGAATATACAGTGAATTATTCCACTGCCATGAAATTTAGAGAGAGACTAAAACCTATGAGTGGTTGCCTGGACAGTGAGGACTCACTGCAAACAGGTCCAAGGGAACTTTCTAAGCCGCTGTGTTCTAAAACTGGGCTTTAGTGGTGGCTGTACAACGGTATCAGTTCACTAAAGCTCACTGAATCGTTTCATGGGTGAATTGTATAGTATACAATGCAATAATGCTGTTAACTTTAAACCCAATCCTCTAAATTATAAATTTTCAAAACTTTCTCACTTCTTATTCTTTATGTACCAATTAAACAATAGGCTGTTTTCAAATATAAATTCTATTAGAATTAAAAGAAACTCAAGATGGTAGCAATTTATCATTTAAGACATGTTGTTTAGAAAATGCTACACAGCACACATATTCCAGTCCTAACTGGAGTGTTTAAAAAAAAGAATTGCCCTGCCACTAATCGCACTCTTGGGCACTTTTCCTAGAGAAGCAAACTGAGGTTCACATAAAACCTGTACACAAACATTTGTTTCAGTCGTTCAGTCACTTTTGTTCTTTGTGACCCCATGGACTGTGGCCTGCCAGTCTCCTCTCTGGCCATGGAATTCTCCAGCCGAGAATACTGGAGTGGAAAGCCATTCCCTTCTCCAGGGGAAACCAGGGACTGAACCCAGGTCTCCTGCACTGCAGGCATATTCTTTACCATCTGAGCCACCAGGGAAGCCACACAAACATTTCTACCAGTTTTACTTGTTCATACTGTTCACAGGGTTCTCAAGGCAGGAATACTGAAGAGGTTTGCCAGTCCCTTCTCCATTCCCACATTTTGTCAGAACTCTTCACCATGACCCATCCATCTTGGGTGGCCCTACACGGCTTGGCTCATAGTTTCATTGAGTCAGACAAGGCGGTGGTCCATGTGATTCAGATTTGGTCCATGTGATTCAGATTGGTTAGTTTACTGTGAGTATGGTTTTCAGTCTGTCAGCCCACTTATGGAGAAGGATAAGAGGATTATGAAAGCTTCCTGAGAGGATAGATTGACTGAGGGGGACACTGGTTCTTGTTCTGATGGGCGGGGCCATGCTCAGTAAATCTTTAATCCAATCTTCTGTTGATGGGTGGAGATGTGTTCCTTCCCTGCTATTTACCTGGGGCCAAACTATGATGGAGGTAATAACATAATGGTGACCTCCCTCAAAAGATCCCAGGTATGTACTGTTACAGTCCATGCCCCCAACCCTGCAGCAGGCCACCACTGACTCACGCCTTTGCCAGATATTCCCGGACACCCACAGGCAAGCCTCCTAACAGACCACCTGACGTGCCTCTTGGGAAACCTGTATGCAGGTCAGGAAGCAACAGTTAGAACTGGACATGGAACAACAGACTGGTTCCAAATAGGAAAAGGAGTACATCATGGCTGTATATTGTCACCGTGGTTATTTAACTTATATGCAGAGTACATCATGAGAAACGCTGGGCTGGATGAAGCAGAAGCTGGAATCAAGATTGCTGGGCAAAATATCAGTAACCTCAGATATGCAGATGACACCACCCCTATGGCAGAAAGAGAAGAACAAAAGAGCCTCTTGAGGAAAGTGAAAGAGGAGAGTGAAAAAGTTGGCTTAAAGCTCAACACTGTGAACTAAGTTCATAGCATCCGATCCCATCACTTCATGGCAAATAGATGGGGAAACAGTGAGACTATTTTTTTGGGCTCCAAAATCACTGCAGATGATGACTGCAGCCATGAAATAAAAAGACGTTTACTCCTTGGAATAGAAGTTATGATCAACCTAGACAGCATGTTAAAAAGCTGAGACATTACTTTGCCAACAAAGGTCCGTCTAGTCAAGGGTATGGCTTTTCCAGTAGTCGTGTACGGATGTAAGAGTTGGACTATAAAGAAAGCTGAGCGGCAAAGAATTGATGCTTTTGAACTGCGGTGTTGGAGAAAACTCTTGAGAGTCCGGTGGACTACAAGGAGATCCAACCAGTCCATCCCAAAGGAGATCAGTCCTGAATGTTCACTGGAAGGACTGATGCTGAAGCTGAAACTCCAATACTTTTGGCCATCTGATGTGAAGAGCTGACTCATTTGAAAAGACCCTGATGCTGGGAAAGACTGAAGGCGGGAGGAGAAGGGGATGACAGAGGATGAGATGGTTGGATGGCATCACTGACTCAGTGGACATGAGTTTAGATAAACTCTGGGAGTTGGTGATGGACAGGGAGGCCTGGCGTGCTGCAGCCCATGGGGTTGCAGAGAGTCAGACACGACTGAGCGACTGAACCGAGCTATTTGTTCATAGCCCCAAAGTGTAAATAACCCAAATGTTCTTTGATGGGTCTATGTCACAATTATGGTACATTCATATCATGGAATACGACTTAGCAATAAAAAGGAATCAACTATTGATACACACAACCTGAATGGATTTCAAAGGAATTACAATGAGGAAAAAAAATCCAATTTCAAAAAATTACATATGTATGACTCCATTTATATAACATTCTACAGAGATGGAGAACAGTTGAGTAGTTCAGTGGCTGTGAGAGAGGCTGGGGGTGGTAATGATGGCTATAGAAGAACAGCATGAAGGATCTTGTAATGGGGCTATCCTGTGCCTTGACTGTGATAGTGGTCAAACTACGTACATGGTTGTATTATAAAAAAGCAAATACACAAAATTCTTTCACACCCACCACCAACAAAGGGGGTCTGAGTAAAAATATAGGAAACTGAAAGAAGTTTACAGATTGTATCAGTGTCAATTTTCTGAAAGTGGTGTTAGTCAGGCAAATATTACCACTGGGAAAAACAGGGTAATGGACATATAGAATTTCTCTGTAGTATTTCTTAAAACTGCACGTGAACCTACGTGTATTTCTAGGTAAAGGTTTTTTAAGTTAAAAAAAAAATCACTATATTTATATTTATATTTATATTACTACTTCTGTGCAATACCAATGTATCACATATTCTGAGGAAGCATGTTTAAGTCTTGCTATATATTATTCTTTTTTATGGGGCATAAACTTCCTCACCAGAAGAAAAGTTTTGATCAAAAATCAATCATTAACTTTTGGCAAAAAGAAATTCAGCACTTAAAACTTCTACACCAAGTCACATGAAACAATTTCTGAAGATAGACTTAAAATTTTCACCGAAAACAAGAACAATCTTATTATCAATCAGAAAGGTATCTAAGACATGCCTTTAAAAAACCGTAAGACACACAGACAGACACACCTTTTGTTGCAAATTCCAGGTTTACCAAATAAGCTCAAATCACTAACCTGGGTTCTTAGTATCCTGGCATGTAACAAAGTGCATTGGATAAGGATATCTGGGCATTCTGGTTAGTGGAAAGAAGTATCACTATAAACTGCCATTCTGCTTCCACCTGTCTTTTGCAAATCTGATTTCATCTTCTTTCACCTTTTATGCCCACTAGAAAGCCTGCGACAAAGGTCAGTATAGTCAAAGCTATGGTTTTTTCAGTAATCATGTACATATGTGAGAGTTGGACCATAAAGAAGGCTGAGCGCCGAAGAACTGATGCTTTTGAATTGTGGTGCTGGAGAAGACTCTTGAGAGTTCCCTGGACAGCAAGCAGAGCAAACCAGTCAATCCTAAAGGATATCAACCCTGAATATTCACTGGAAGGACTGATGCTGAAGCGCCAATACTTTGGCCAGCTGGTACAGAGAGCCAACTCACTGGAAAAGACCCTGATGCTGGGAAAGACTGAGAGAAGGGGTGACAGAGGATGAGACAGTTGGATGGCATCACCGAGTCAACTCAGTGGAGTTGAGTCAATTCTGGGAGGCAGTGAAAGACAGGGAAGCCGGGCATGCTACAGTCCATGGGGTCACAAAGAGTTGGAGATGACTTAGCAACTGAAGAACAACAACAACAAAAGCCTGAGAGATTCAGTCCCTGGAACCTGGTGACCTACTGATGGCACTATCTAGTCTTCAAACGAATGAACAGCTGCCAGGAAAAGGAGGATTGGGTAGAAATGGGTAAGATTTCCTGTCCGTTTCAAAGAAAGGAGAAGCTGTAAAGTAGTCATTTAAAACTATAAACATTACCTGGTAGTTATAACAATAGAAAGATAATCAAAATGGGCACACACTGTAGTCCTTTGCACCCTGAGCTAAACAGATAACTAAAGACAAAAGGATAGAAAATATGAGAAGAGATTCTATAAAGCAACAAAAAAGGAATGCCAAAGTTCAAAATTATAACTCTGGAAGAACGTTCAGAAGATTAAGCCCTCTCAACATTTCAATAGCTAACAAATATAGATGGATTTCAAATAGCTAACAAACATATGAAAAGATGTTTAACCTTTTTGACAAAGGAAATGTAAGTCAAAACCAAGAAAAATCCTTCCCCATCCTATAGATTCCATTCTCCCTTCTCAAATTTAAATCTGATAATCCCACTGCTGGCATTATAGACATACCCTGGAGATATCCTGGGTTCAGTTCCAGAACACAGCAATAAAGTGACTCAAATGAACTTTCTGATTTTCCAGTGCATATAAAAGGTATGTTTACACTATACTGTAGTTTATTAAATGTCATGGGCTTTAAGAAAAAATACACACCTTAATTAGAAAATATTGCTTAAAAATGCTATCATCTAAGTCTTCAGTGCATAAGATTTTGCGATAGTAACATCAAAGATCACAGATCATTATCATATAACAATGAAAAAGCTTGAAATATTGCAATAATTACCAAAAAGTGACAGAGACACAAACTGAGCAAAAGCTTTTGGAAAAATGTTAACTGACTTGTTTGACACAGGACTGTCACAACATTCCATTTGTCAAAAAAGAAAAAAAAAATGCATTACCTGTGAAGCACAATAAAACAAGGTATGCCTTATATAGGAAAACTGGAATTTTGTTGCTGGCAAAGAGTCTGGAGGACAATTTAATACAGTCAACCCTCTATCTGCAGGATCCACATTCACGGGTTCAACCAACTGCTAACTGAAACTACTTGCAAAAAAGGAAAATATTTCCAAAAAGTTCCAAGACCCAAAATTCAATTTGCAGTGTGACAGCAACAATTTACATAGCGTTTACTTTGTATAAGGTATTAAAATTAATCTAGAGATGATTTAAAGTACACAGGAGGATGTGTGTAGGGTATATGCAAATACTATGCCAGTTCATTTAAGATACTTGAGTATTCTCAGAGTTTAGTATCTTCACGGGTTCCTGGAAATAATCCCCTGGTAATACCCAGGGATGACTATGATTCTTAATACTGAAGAAGCTCATATCTTACGATCCATCAATTCCACTTAAAGATCTCTAAAGAAACTCACACACTTATCACAAGAAAAATTTTCTAAGATGCTTCCAACAGTGCTATTATAAAGAAAAAGAAGCAACTTACCTAAGAATAGACAAGCTATATTTTACCCAATAAAATACTACACAGCACAAAAAAAACTACACAGCAATTACAATGTGCAAGTCAGATCTAGTATCAACATGGATATCTCTCAAACAAAACTGAGTGAAAAAAAAAAAAAAGAAGATGCAAAAGGAGAGGTACTGTACACCATTTAGGCAGATTTCCCAAAGAAAAAAGGTTTATACACTGATAATGAATTCTTACAAACAAGTACTAAGAACAGGAAAGTGCGCACATGAATGATACACCAGCTTCAAGAAGTGGAGTACTCACCATTTAAACTCCGACTACATGTTCACTGTTTAAACATTGGGGCTTCCCTGGTGGCTCAGACAGTACGGAACCTGCTGCAATGCGGGAGACCCAGGTTTGATTCCTGGTCAGGAAGACCCTCTGGAGAAGGGAATGGCAACCCACTCCAGTATTCCTGCCTGGAGAATTCCCCTGCCAGAGGAGACTGGCAGGCTACAGTCGACGGGGGTCACAAAGAGTCGGACACAACTTGAGCGATTAACATACATAAAGCAAATGTAGAAAAAGAGATGTTAACATTTATTGACACCGAGTGGTAAGAGTACACAGGTACTTATTACTACTCTTCTGTACTTTTCTATTTACTTAGAGGATTATGCTGTATGTTAGTTTTTGAAAGGGGTTAACATATTAAGTCAAGGAAAAAAGAATATAAAAAAATCATCTCTATCAGGAATGAAAGAAGAGACAGCACTACTAACGCTTACGAACATTAGAAGTTTATGGGAAAATTGCAAACAACTTTATGCTTAAGACTGACTGCTTAGATGAACTATGTGTCAAGGAACTTTTCCAGTCAAAGCTCACTTAAGAAGAGATAATATAAATAGACCTGTATCTACTAAATTAACTGATTTGTACTTAAATAACCTACAGCAATTAACAAATCCAGAAGAAACCCTCCAGGCCAAGATATTTCATTAGTGTCTCTCCTGGAAAAGAATTCTACAGATCTCCTCCAGAAAAAAACAAATATTTTTTTCAATTTACTGTTTAAAATATCAAAGGCCTGCATTATTAAAGTTAGACAAAGGTCTAACACAAGAAAACTACAGACCAATCTTTCTCACAAATACAGACCCAAAACTTGTTAACAAATTTCTAGCAAACTGAATCCAGAAATGCATAAAAACAATAAACATGATGACTCAGTGGGTTTTATACTGTGAATGCAAAGCTGTTTCACTATTTGAAAAATCAAAATAATTCACCATGTTCACAGATTAAACAAACAAACTGTATGTTGGGACTTCCCAGGCAGTCTAGTGGTTAGGACTCTGCTCTCTCACTACAGAAGTTGCGATCCATCCCTGGTCCAGAAAACCAAGATCCCACAAGCTGTGCAGCAACCCCCGGCCCCCACCAGCCAAAAAAAAAAAACCCGGTATCTCAATAAATGCAGTAAGAAAGCAACATTCATTCACTGTAGTAATTTTCAAAAAACTAGCAAACTAAGGCTTCTATTCAACACTGTACTGGAGGTTCTTGCCCAGGGAGTAAGCAGACATTCTAAAAAGACCAAAATAAAACTGTCTTTATTCAGAGTTTGCAGAAAATCCCAAAGAACATACCAAAAAAATTACTAAAATAAGTGAATACAATCATCAATTTTATCTCTACATACTAGCAATTACTCATCAGAAAAGATCCTGATGCTGGGAAAGATTGAAGGCAGGAGGACAAGGGGATGACAGAGGATGTGATGGTTGGATGGCATCACAGACTCAATGGACATGAGTTCGGGCAAGCTCCGAGAGATGGTGAAGGACAGGGAAGCCTGGAGTGCTGCAGTCCATGGGGTCACAAACAGTCAGACACAACTTAGTGACTGAACAACGATAAGGGTTCAGTACTACCTACCCACAGGTACAGGAATCCTTTAGGAGTCTTGGAAAGTATCACCCATGGATAAGGGGGGAACTACTGTGTATCATGAAGCAGTGGAAACTATAGTCATCATGCTGTGCATTACATCCCTACTGCTTATTTATAACTGAAGTTTGTACCTTCTGACCAAATCTTTCAAATTCTCCCTCCTCGATGAAAGATACTATTAGGAAAATATAAAGCTACAGACCAGGAAATTTTTTTTTTACAAAATCCACATCTATGTAATATAGATGTATAATATTCTGTGTACTATCAAAATACCTATCTGATAAAGAACTGTTATCCAGGATATATGAAAAAATTTAGAAGCTCAGGAACAAAGAAACAAAACATTTTAAAATGGGCAAAAAAGTGAGTTCGTTTTATCAAAGATACATGGGTGAGTTCCATAAGCAAATGAAAACGGCTTATCCTCATTCATCAGTGAAATGAAAACAAAAATTACGATGCAGTACCACCACAAGCTACCACTCAAAACAGCAACTGGCAATACCTGCTAAGAAGGACACATCGAAATGGAATTCCTATACTGCTGATGTGAGTGCTAAATGGTACTTTGGGGATGATGAAAATAATCTTTCTCTTGATGGTAATTACAAAGCCAAGTTCAGACATATACATGAAAAGTTTTGATACTACTATATACAAATACCACAACAAACCTAACTTTTTAAAAATTCTGATATTTTCTTAAGTATTTTCTCTAAAACATTTAAATCACTTCAGTTCTCCACTCAGAAACTCCTTTCATCATGTCCTTGTAGGTGGTCTTCTGATGAGGAGTCTCACATAAGCAGCTTCATCAAACATCAACTCTACAAGACAAGGTGAGCAGTCCATATTTCTAGACAGTATTTCTAATGCAAAGAAATGTACAACCAGATGAGCTTCAAAAAGAGAAGTAAAGCATTCTACCTCTTTAAGAGTAGTCCAGCTGTTGCACAACTGCTTATAAATAAAGTCATCAAGGGGACTTTCCTGGTGGTCCAGTTGTGCTTCCAATGCAGGGGGCCTGGGTTCAATCCCTGGTCAGGGAACTAAAACCCACATGCTGCAACTAAGGATCCCACTGCTGCAATAAAGATCACAGATCCCGTGTGCTACAACTAAGAACCAGAGCAGCCAAATACATAATAAATATTTTTTAAAAGTCATCAAGAAGAATAAGCAATACGAAATGATTCAAAAACAAAGGACATCTTACAAAGGGAAAGGAGGTAGATATCATATAGATGGTAGCTTTAAAAAAAGGAAAAAAGCACACCCATCTCTTACATGCTTCCCACGGAGGGAAATCAGACGGGTTCAAGAACAGAAACATGGTGAGAGAAAGCAAGTTACACCTTGAAACCCTCATCTCAAATAAGCAGCAACCCGTCAAGCAACCAAACCATAGATTTCCAAAGATAACATCAACAGTGGAAGAGGTGAAGACAATAACAACACTTAAGTGTAGACACTGTAACTATAAAGCTTCTAGAATATGATCTGAGAAAACTATACTGTTAATGTTTGGCAAAGATTTCTTAAATGACACAGATTATGAAAGAAAAATAGAAATTAAAACTTCATCAAAATTAGTAAATCTTCTCTTCAACACACTTTCAAAACATATATCCAAATCGAGAATAAAGAACTCACAATTCAGTAAATCAAGCAACCAAATTTTAAAACAAAGATACAAAAAAGAAAGTAAGAACTTAAAAAAAATACACAGATGACAACTAAACACATGAAAACGCGCTCAACATCATTCTTTATTAGGGAAACAAAACCACAATGAGATACCATTGGAAGTCCTCTATTAGCCTAAAATTAAAAAGACTGACCACCCACATCAAGGTCGGAAAGATGTAGAGCAGCTAAAACTCTCATACACTGTTTTGGAGATTTGAAATAATATAATCACTTTGAAAAAGATAGTTTGGCAACTTATTAAAAAGTTAACCATACTCACTGATCTTACCCCTAGATATGTACTCAAGAGAAGTGAAAGCATATGTCTACACTCAAGACTTGGTCAGAAAATGTAAACTCAAAATACCCATCAACAGGTGAAGGAATAAACAAACAGCAGAATATGCATGCAATGGAATATTACTCAGCAGTCAAAAGCAATAAACACGGATGACTCTCAAAATAAGCAAGCTAATTCAAAGAAAGCAGACCCAAAGAAGTACATAGTGTGCGATAACATTTAGATAAAATTCAAGAAAACGCAAGCTAATCTACAGGGACACAAAGCAGATTAGCGGTCGCCTGGAGACAAAAGGCGCGAAGGCAGTTACCAGGGGCGAGGGGGAACTTTTAGGGGTGACGGGTGATCGTTATCTTCTTGGTGGTGGTTTCCCAGTTTACACTCTTTAAGTGTGGAGTTTTTTATATGCCAAATATACCTTAACAAAACTGAGAAAAAATAAACATATATGACAAGATGTTGTGCTTTATTTCCTGACTGTAGTATAATACCTCTTGGTTTCTCTTAATACAAAGGATTACGTATAACACACAGTTTACACAGAAATTATATGTTAGTGTACATAATTTACACAACTTTTACTGTTCATCATCTTTTAAAATCAGGAGATAAAAATCTAACTGTTTAGTACTATTTGATGATACATTCTAGAAATGCTACAAATAGATCATCTTCTTGTAGAGCAGAGTTATCTTCTCACTAACTTAAGTATTTTCAAAATACTCTATATTCATTCCTAGTAATTTTAACTGGCAATAGAGCCTGACATTTTAGCTGTAAATTTAGTATCAATATGATCATTACCATTTCACACACACACACCACACACCCTATAAATTATAACATGCATCTCTTCAGAAACAATCTGCACTGCCAGAGTTTCACCAAGGCATAGAGTGGTTTTCCTGATGACTGGAAGAGACCATAAATCAAGCTTGTTTACAACTTCATGTGATTTGGGGGTCACTATGCTATTTCTCATATTCCCTACATACAGAAATCCTACTCTTTTTATATTTACACCAGTATCTGGTCCAAACCATTTTATGTCCAGCACAAGAAAAGATATGAAAGTAACAAAACACAGCCAGGCTGAATTTACCTAAAGGTCAGTTATCTAGTCAGCTCTGAGTCTGGAAGTTCTGAGTCTGGAAAACTCAGAGCTAAGCAAAGAAAAGTACTAATTTATCAATTTCCATTTGCCGTAAGCCTTTTTTGGTCCAATTCCAGGGTTTGGGTTTGTCTAGTGTTTTATTTGGGGGTTTTTTGGGGCGGGCAGGGGTGTGTGTGACAGCAGTGATAAAAAGGTTGAAACTAAAATGATTAAAATGAACTTGGGAGTTAGATGAGGAAATTCTAAATCATGTAAGACAACTGGAAACTGATGCATTCATCACTCCACATTCATCACTCTTATTTTGCTTCATCTCACAAAGCGGAAGTAGGGGAGGCCAAGAATACTGTTTTCTCTGATTTTAAATACAGCCAATGGAATGAGTTACAAATGTCTTCATTTACAGGCAATACAATGTATTCCAAATATTTGCTAACCTGAAGGTCAAATTATATACTCAAGAACAGAACTAGAGAAGAAGTCTGATTTATCTGCACACTACAAATATTCTGACTATAAAGAATTCGTAAGTTCAAAAGTTTATTCTTTAAAGGAAAGAAAAAAATACAAAGGACACAAAAAAATCTACATACTCTATCTTACATTCTACAATTCAGGTAGGTTTACTCAATTACATAAAAGTAAAAGACTTGTAAAATGAAATTCATAGCAGCCACCACCATAAGCCAAGTTAGCTCTGACCTATATTGAAAATCTCATCCATTAGCACCAGGGTTTGAAAAGTTTAAATGACACAAAAGTTTTCAAGATATATTCGTCATTATGTCAGAGTTTGAAAGGTTTTTCACTTCACCATACTGCCTATAACTAAGAAGCTAAACTAATGTAAATTTGAATTTTACTTTATAGACATTTGGACAAGAATTACAAACAAAAATTTCTGAAGTATTATTTCATATAAAACTATATAGACCCTAGATAAAATAAAGGGGAATGGGAAAAGATAATCAAGACCTGTTTACTCACAAAATCACTGACTGGAAACAAAACAAACTTTGGTGACAGGAAACAAAACTAAAAAGGACATTTTAGGATTCTATTAGTCACTGAGAAAAACAAAGCAATATCCTTACACCAATTTTCTGTGAGCAGGTTACGAACAAAATTAATTCTGAAAATACACCTTCAAAACCATGGAGGATCGTGAAGTCTTGTCAAGTTAGCTTAAGTTGATTAAGTACTAGGATTAGTACTCTAATACTAAATTCAGCAAAAGTTTCCCTATCTACTGATCAGCCCAGTTGCTGTATACTAAAATTATTCAATTTTTACAGCACATTTCCTGCTTGTAAATAAATATCCTCTAAAACTAGGCATTAAGTTTCCATGTTAACATCTATTTAGAAACTTTTAGTCTCTATTTTCACTGAGAATTTAGTCTCAAAATTCATGCTCCAGTTATTAACTGCTTATATTAGCGAACAGGTTAATTTAAAATGTAACAAATTCATTTTTACCGAAACGTAATAATGCATCAGGAAATATATCTTATCACATGAAATTCATTATTAAACCAAAGAGTTCTGAAAATACTAATTCAGAGGCTTACCAGCTGAAAAGGGAAAGATCCGGGACTTCACTCCTGAAAAATTAACAGGTAAAATTCAAACATGTCTAAATTATTAAGCAATTCAAAAAATTCGCTAGTCCACCTGTTGAAGATCCTTTTGCAAAGAGAAATACAATCATTCTGAGTCCCATACAGCTGCAAAATTTCTAGGAAAAATAAGACTTCACGATCCTGTCAATTTTAATCCACCTTTTCCTCCTTCAGCCATACTCTTGAGTCTAGACCCTCTAGTCACTGTTTTACAAAACTTACAAGATAACTGTTTCTAAAACCTTAAGCCAGCAAGCACAGAAGAGAATGGAATTTAAGAGGAGGGCATTCTTAGTTCTCCTGAGAAGGATCATCTTTTTAAAACAGACACCACTAGAGAAGAATTCTATTTTGCAATCAATTGTTGTCTCAACTGTGAGCAGAAAAGCACGTATCAACTTGAAAGGGAGAAAATCAAGAGACCTAACTGAACAGTAACAATAGACTATGCAAAGAATAAATGTAAAATTAGAAACTAAAGAGAGGGAAGTAAACTAGGGTTGGCAGTATTTCCTAGTCACTTACGAAGGTTTGTTTTTTTTTTTAATGGACATGTGCAAAGAGGGTAAACCAATACTCTAATTATTTTTAAAAGGAAACAGAATTTTTTAAAAAAGAGATTAGCAGAATGGATTACACCCTAGAGGGTTCAATGAAGAATACAACAGCAACAGCAGAGAAGACCCTGCCTCTGAAAATGTAACCGTATGCACACTGTGCATGCTCATGAAATCTTCAAAACTAAACTTGGGTAACAAACAAAAACAAGAGGTTCTGGTACAAAATGATGCTGTGCTAGAGATGCATACAAAAGAAAAGAATCAAGGAAGGTTTCCCAAAAGAGTTTCCAGGAGCTGGATCAAGGCAGCTGTTAAGAGTCATTAGGCAGCACAACAGCATGAAAGAACATGTTGAAGGAACACTAAGTCTGACTGGAAGGTGCATGATAAGACGTGGATGGCATGGATGAGCGGGTGGGTAGGAGAGCGCCAAACCGAGGTGGGCCTTCTACGTCATCTTTAAGGAAACAAGTCAATACCTCCTTGGACAACAAGGCAACCACCAAGAATTCTAAGCAGATCAGCTACATCAGCCACATGTTTTCTGGAGATGTGACATAACTGGCAGACAAGCCTCAAGGCTAATGCAATGGTCCAGGTGCAGGTCTCAACTATAGGCTTGTGATTAAGTACATGATTAAATAAAATATGAGATAATCAGGAACTAAATTAAGGTAGTAACAACAGAAAGATAGGAGAAATAAATCAACAGAATTCTGTATCTGACTGCTACAGGTGGGTGTCTAAATTCATATATTCGGATTGCACGGCAAAAGAGATGGCAATACCATTTTCAGACAAGATTAAACAGAAAACAAAAGGAAATCCTGTGAAGTTGGAAGATCCATGTCAAGTGTAACTGCTATTTTAACTTTCATTAGGAATGTGAACTCTAAGATTCATTATCTGTAAAATGGAAATATAACTATATACACACCATAGCCATGTAAGGATTAAATGAGACAATGCATGAAATGAACACTGTGCCTGCTATATGTTAAATGCTCATTAAATGGAGGCCCTTATCAGCATTATTATTGGGTTGAGTGCAGAACTGATCAAGTCTTTGAAGAGCTATATCCCACTGTCCTTCCTGTTACCCCCAATGAAGCTCCTTCTGGATCTGTGTTACATTTACAGTTCCAAGCTCACTCGATGAAGTTGTCCAATAAACGCTAAGCATGAGAAAGTCCAAAGTACACCTGTTCTATTAGAACCCAGCTTTGCCTTGGGGTATGATGCAAGCATTAACTATTTTAGTAATAATACAAACTTAAAAAAAAATCAGCAACATCTGATTGAGGTACAGCTGATTTCAATGCTGTGTTAATTTCTGCCGTGCAGCAAAGTGACTCAGTTATATATGTGTGTGTGTACACATTCTTTTTCATGTTCTTTTCCACTAGTTTATCACAGGGTATTAAACATAATTCCCTGAGCTATACAATAGGACTTTGTTTTTTATCCATTCTATAAACCTGTTCTTTTAATTAAATGCTATAATAAAGAGGTAAGTAAGAATACCCCTAGGGCTGCAGTACACCTGTCTTTACTTACCAAAAAAAAAAAAAAAATCATCTTCCACACTCGGTGTCTGTCAGGAAGCCCTTATCTTAAAGATCCTTAATAGGAGATTCACTGAATCTCTGTTTTGGTCAGTCTACAATGAGCTTAATTTATTTGGCAAAATCAGGGACAAGGATTAACTCATAAATGAAGAATTTCAAAATAAAAAGATTAACTATAACTTAAATAAGAAACTACATAGCCACATATAAACTCGACAATGCCAGAAAGTTTTCACAAATGAAGAACTCCTATTGAGAGATTGTGAAATGTGCATCCAGTGTTACACCTTGTGAGTGGAGGGTTAACACATTACAAATACATTATTTTCCATATATTTTAAGACAAGTATTTGGCATCCATGATATTTAAGGGTCATTATATTATAAGCTACCAAAACTGACACAAATCACAGTATTTCAAAACTGGAGGAAACACAGACACCATTCAGTTCTGTGAATTTCAGGGTATTTCAAGTGTTAACTGCAACCCAGTTTTACATTCCAACTTTGTACACAAATCTGTACATGTATGTTTTATTACAATATATTATTTTTAAATTATATAACTGTAGCAGCAGACACTGTGTACGGTGAAACCTGTAAGAAAGTCTAGGCATTAAGACTGCCCCTGACAAAATAGTAGAAATGTTTGAAACATGACTATATCAAATTTCATCCCCAAAGTCAATCAGAATAGCTACATCCCACAATTCTCACACCCCTCCAATAAAAGAAAACAAATACTGAAGCAGAATTTCATGTTGTTAAGTATCACCAAGATCAGAAATGATGACTCTTTTGTAGGAGTTCTGATGGGTTCTTTGTGTAAGATTTATAGCCCTCAATCTACAGTAAAGATAATATAGACAGGAAGAGAGGCATTGTCAGGTAAATCATGCTAAGCCAAAGGACAACTATCTGAGAAGGCAAAGAGAAAACTAAGGGGCAAAGAACATTTCACCTACCTCCCCCAGTTATCAAGCTTGTCCTGAGCACCAAAACATAATTCCCATTCTTATAAATATGCTTCAATGATGTACACCAAAGTATTTGTGTGAAGATGACTTGAGAGCAACAAATTGGAGGTCCTGTAAATGTAACTTCTTAATTGAAGAAGAATCCAGAAGTTCCACAATGCACAAAGTGAAAAGAGAATCTACATATTATAATGCAGAAACTGAACACCTAATGATACTTGTTCCACCTGACTCCACCCAGGAGACTGCCTTATACTGCACCACTGCCTTGAGAGAGTCAATCATTCACAAACTCATTGCCTCTCACCACTGACTTTTAATGGTGGCATGCAATGTTCTTTCAAAGAATTGTGTAATTTTCTGAGTAAGTCAAGCGATGAACAGCACTTCAGACAAACAGCACTTCAAAGAATATGATTTTAAGGCAGTCAGCATATATAGCATACTTAGTCCATTTTTATGGGTATATTTAGCCAAGAGATAGAATGATAAACCCTCAACTTTATGAGAAACATCACAAAGAGCAAAATGTATCACCTAGTCTACACAGACTTATATCTACATTTTAAAACACAGGTGAACTGATTCAACTAATAATGACAGGATAATTCTGAGAGAGGTAGCTATTCAACTCTCATTCTATCACCACCCTCTCCTAATTTAAATGGCCCTAGATGAGGATGATGTGTTTCTCCCCTGAGGTGGAAAATGTGGAAGGGAAAGAATCAAAAGAATATAGTTAGAACACTTTGGTATCATATTTGCCTGTTTAATTACACTCACTTTTCTGTTCTATTCTACTAACTTGGGTATGAAATCAAGTAAGTTATTTCAGTTTTCTGAGTCTCAGCTTCTTCAACAGTGAAAGCTGGAATAACTACCACCTCTGGGATTGCTCTGAGTACTGTACTGGGAAAACAGACATAAAACTGGTATGCAAAATGTAAAGTACTATGCAAATACACTGTATTTGAGGATATCATCTTAGAACTTACAGTCCAAATGTTTGAGTGCCTCATGCAGTATTTTGCACATAAATGCTCAAATATTTGTCCATTCATTCAGCCGTAAAAGTTAGTGCCCAAAACTTTAATTCTGGAACCAAAGATTATCTCATATGCTTCCTACATATTTATTCACTAGTAATAATACTAAGAAATCAGCTGTGCCTTTAGAATGGTTAGTCTTTTTAATTCAATACACAATGTATTGGAATAACAACATTACCACTAGTTATATACTTCTTACAGTATGTGTTCTGTGCCAGATCCGTATACATTCACTCATCTAATCCTTAGCATACTCCTACGGAGAAGCTACTATCCGTAACTAAAAAACTACAGCACAAGTTAAAGTAACACACCCAAGATTCTCAACATTGCATGTGACAGACCTGATGTTACTCAAACTTAGGTCTGACACCAAAGCCCTGCCTTTCAGCTACCACTGCTGCTACTCTCCAGGATGAGAGCCGGGAGGGACTTGTGGCTACTGAGCACTTGCAATGTGGCTCGTCTGAACTGACTCGTGATGTTACTGTAAAACGGATTTTGAACACCTGGTATGAGAAAAGAAAGTACAGTATCTCACTGCAATTTTATATTGATTACAAGCTGAAATCATGACTTCAATATAATGGATTAAAGAAAATATATTCTAAAACTAATTTCACCTCATTTCATTTATTGTTGCTACTAGAAACTTTAAAATTACTTGTGGCTTATAATGCATATACCGGACAACACTGATTTAGAAATACAGGATTTTGTGAATCAGAAGAGCACAGTTAAATGTTTTAATTTTTAAATTAATTTTTACTGAATACAGTTGCTTTATAACGTTGTGTTAGTTTCTCTGTACAGCAAAGAAAATCAGCTAACATATACAAACTGGGTTGGCAGAAAAGGTCATTCAAGTTTTTCTGTACCATGCTATGGAAAAATCTAAACAACTTTTTTGGCCAATCCAATGTATTCCCCCCACCCCCTTTTTGGATTTCCTTGCCATTTAGGTCAACACAGAGCCCTGAGTGGAGTTCCCTGCGCTATTCAGTAGGTTCTCATTAGCTATCTATTCTACACCCAGCAGTGTATATGCTTCAGTACCAATCTCCCAGTTCATCCCGCATCTCCTGCCCACCTTGGTATCCCATCTGTTCTCTATTTCCGTGTCTCTGTTTCTCCGTTGCAAGTAAGTTCATCTGTTCTATTTTTCTGGATTCCACATATAAGCGATGTTATACGACAAGAGCACAAGACAACATTAAATTTATAAACACAGTATGTTTTAGAGTATACAGGTACTTTCCCATCTTGACAGCTGTTTTAACACTAAGGTAGTTTTACCAGGGCTTCCCTGGAGGCTCAGTAGTAAAGAGTCCACCTGCCAATGCAGGAGACGCTGGTTTGATCTCTGATCCAGGAAGACCCCACATGCTGCGGGGCGGTTAAGCCCGTGCGCCAGAACTACTGACCCTGCACGCTAGAGGCCTGCAGCCGCAACGACTCAGCCCGCGTGCCGCAACAACTAAAGCCTGTACGCCCGAGAAGCACCTGCAACGGGAAGCCTGTGTATCGCAACGAGTGATGCCTGCGGCCACAGCTACAGAACGCCTGCGCAGCAGCGAAGACCCAGCACAGACAGAAATTAGTAAATATTCAAAAGTAAACATTAAAAAAAATCTAAGTGTAATCAGCATAAACAGAACTTTACATTTCCTTAACCTAAAATATGATTTTGCTTATTTAAATTTCAATTTCTAGAATCAGGTAATTATTTTTAAAATTTTCTATCATGAACATTGGTTTTTCCAACTACAAAACTGATACTGGCTCATTAACACTACAGAAACTACAGAAAAGTACACATACAAAAAAATCCCATCATCCCACCAAACAATATTTTGATCAGTCATTACTTCTAGGTATGTGTATCAGATGAAATCACATGAAATAATATTTAATGTGGGATTACACTGCTTATCATTTTATAACTTGCTTTCTCTAATAAATTAAGAGCATTTTCCTTTATTACACATTATTTCTCAATTTTTTCCCTTAACTTTTTGTTGTTGTTCAGTCACTTAGTCATTTACAACTCTATGTGATCCCACGGACTGCAGCACACCAGGCTCCTCTGTCCTTCACTATCTCCTGGAATTTGTTCAAATTCATGTCCGTTGAGTTGATTTTGGAGCCCAAGAAAACAAAATCTGTCACTGCTTCCACTTTTTCCCCTTCTATTTGCCATAAAGTGATGGGACTGGATGCCATGATCTTAGTTTCTTTAATGCTGAGTTAAATTTTTATTTGGAATTATATATTCATAGGAAGTGGGGAAAATAGTACAAGGTCCTATATAAACCTTACCTAATTTCCTCAAAATTGCATCTTCCTGATTATAGTACAATATCAAAACCAGGAAATTTGCATTGCTGTAATACATGTAAACAGTTCTATGCCATCTCATCACACATGTGGGTTCATGAAGCCATCACTACCATCAAGATTCAGATCTATTTCATCACCACAAGTATCTCCCTCCTGCTATCTCTTTACAATCACATCAACCTCCCTCCTTTCCCCATCATCCCTAATGCCTGACAACCATCAATCCTGTATTTCAAGAATGTTACTAGCATCCTCCAATAGCTGACCTTTGGAAACTGGCTTTTTTCTCTCAGCACAAGGGCCAGCTGGGTGCATCAGCAGTTTGCTCCTTTTTACGACCTGAGTCGTCGTCCACAGATGCACCATTCACACTCTGAAAGACACTTTTCTTTCCAGTTTCAGCCTGTTACAAGTAAAGCTGCCATGGACACCTATGAACAGATTTTGTGTGAATACAAGTTTTAATTTCCCTGGGATAAATGTTCAGGAGTCAAATTCCCAGGGCATCCGGTGAGTTTTGTTAAAAAAAAAACAAAAAAAAAAACTGCCCGAACTTTTTTTCAGAGTAGTTGTACCATTCTACATTCCCACCACCACTGTATGAGAGATCTCAAAACATTTTTAAAAGGTGCAAAATATTTATAGCTATTTGACAACTTCTAACAATTCCATGCAGATTCCTACGTGGGTAACTTCATTTTTTGTTAAAATGATGCCATTAGTATACATACACAAAAATTTTTGCATACAGATCACAAAAATTCCTATATGACAAATTATTGGGTAACGAGATACAAATATTTTAAAGACATTTGCTACCAAATGCCATAATGACCTTCAAAAAACTTAAATCAACATACACACCACCCGCCAATGGTCTGTGAGAAAGTTCACTTCCTAGTCTTGCTAAAACATATTTTTCCATCTTTAATTTCTTACTTGCAAAAAACATTATCTTGTTTGGTATATATTTGAATAATGGGAAGGCTGTATACATTTCCCACATTTTCTGACTTAATTTGTAGTACTTTCATAAATTATCTGTTCATATTCTTTGCCAACATTTTACTGGAATGTCGGTGCATTGATTTTAAGACCTGGTTCTGTCTCTCTGACTTATGGTGCAAAGAAAGAGGTGTTTAAATAAATATATGTAAAATTCAAGATAATGTTTTTTCCAAGCATTAGTAATGCAAGATAATCACTGATTTTAGGATGCAAAAAATAATCTAGTTTACTTGATATGGTCCCCCAACTTATCAATACTCCTACATTCCACACAATGTGGAGGACTCGATACTAATACCAGCTCTGGATTAAAAATATGCTTCTTAGAATGTTATCACTTAAGTTCACTTTAAAATGCCAAGACATAATTTTTCCATGACAAACATCAAAAGCAATCTTCATGACAACTGGCTGGTTTTCTCCTTAAAGGAGAATTTAAGGTCATCTAAACCAGTTTTCAACGTATGCTCCCTAGACCAGCAGCATCAACATCATCTTGGAACTTGTAAGAAATGCAATGCTACCCCAGACCTACTTAATCAATAACTGAGAGCCTACATATGAAATCTGATCTGTTCTTAGAAAGCAGTCACCAGGTTTGTTTTCTCCAACTAATCACCACACATGTGATATTTTAAGACCCAATAAGTTGATGAAACTGGCATCCTACAGAACTGGCATCCTACAGCACCCTTAATTTCTTGTCCCTTCCAAAGGCTTTTGAAGTGTTCTCTTCAATTGTATTGCTAGTGATCTCAAATTATAGAGAAAATGTTATGAATAAGTTTTAAGATGCTTCTTTTACACTCCCCCCCCCCCACTCCTAGTTTCTTTTCCCAATCAAAGGATAATCTACATAGATTTTCTAAATTGACTGAGGGAGGAAAGGAGAGGAGCAATAAAGATCTAATTATATTTAAAAATAAAAATTTCAGCTGTTTACCCTGTGATTTTAACTATACACAGTCCTCAACTTACTGATGGCTCACAACTTAGGATTTTTCAACTTTCCAATGGGGCAAAGTGATACACAGTCAGTA
Organism: Cervus elaphus; assembly: GCF_910594005.1. Lineage (NCBI taxonomy): Eukaryota > Metazoa > Chordata > Mammalia > Artiodactyla > Cervidae > Cervus > Cervus elaphus. The sequence continues at coordinate 40,912,848 of NC_057838.1, read as the reverse complement.
GAAACCACTTCAAATTTTGATCTTTCCTTGGGCCAGAGGCATGGGGTACAGTATTCTCTGGTGATGCTGGGCAGAAGGCAGGTCCCACAGCCCCAAAATCAGCAGGACAAACAACTGATGCACTTACAACCATTCTGTACCCAGACAACCATTCTATTTTTCACTTTCAGTACAGTATTCAAACATTACATGAGACATTCAACAGTTCACTATAGAATTGCCTCTGTGTTAGGTGATTTTGCCCAACTATAGGCCATCATAAGCATTCTGCAGTGTTTAAGGTAGTCTAAGCCAAGCTGTGATATTCAGCAAGTTAGGCATTTTAAATGAATTTTCAACTTTCAGTGTTTTCAACTTATGATGGTTCTGGACATAATCCCATTTTAAGTCGAAAAAGGTCTGTACTTCTGATTTCTGAGTTACACAGGGGTTTATTTGCAATGCCTTTACTGAGAATTCATCTTTGGCATCCATCTGTGTCAATCACTGCATAGAACTGAAATTATAGCTAAATAAATAAATGAATGAGCCAAGACTTCAACTTAACAGCAGTAATTAATTCAAATAACAGCAATGTATACCATGTACAAGGTGCAACTATCAAGTTATGGGTGTTAACACAGTGGACAGCATGGCATAACACTTTCAACAACACTTAAGATGCTCTGCAGCCATTTTTAAACTGCCTTTAGGTGCCAGCTCACAAGCACACTCTAGCTCCTTGTTTAGTCGCTAAGTCGTGTCTGACTCTTGCAATCCCATGGACTGCTGCCTAGTTCCTTATCACACCTCAAAACTGGTTTTACACAACATGATTGATCCTCTGCTTTATTAGCAGACTTCTCCATATGACTTTTGGCAGCTTAAATCACCAAACGTGCAAAAGAAGAGAAGAACGGTCCCAGTTACTGTTTAGCTAAGTGTGCTCCAACTCTGAAGACCAAAGCCACTCCAGAAGTACTTTAAGTGTACAGGCCAGGGTCTCCAAGGTTGCAGTCTGTGCTTAATTTCTAGAACGTGTTTAGGAAACAAAACCAGAAAATGAGAATACTACTTCTTAAGGACATACTTTATAAAGACAAATTTCCCCTAATTCAATAACTTTACAGACAAAACGCAAGCCTAATGTTCAAGAGTATGTATTAGAACTCTTTAACTGGAACAGCTTTAAAGGCAACTCCAATTCAAACTTCCAGTCTTCATCTATTGTGTACACATTTACTGAGCCCCTACTGAGCGCCCGGCACTGGAACACATACATAGAATGATGTGAAAAGAAAGGTCATACCCTCAAAAAGGGGAAAACATAACAGGTAATCAAACAAAAATATAGCTCAAATGTTATGAAGGGGTATACATGACTGTAGGGCACTGGAAAAAGACTTCCCAAGACCTCTAGAAGGACAAACAGGCGCCAGCCAGGCTAAGGAAGGAGGCACATCTGAGAAGAAATCCAGAGGAAAAGAATGTGTGGAGGTATGGAAATGAGACAGTATGGTCCATACGAGGAAAACCAAGCAGTTTGGTATGAAACACACAAGTGCTGTGTGCGTAGGGCAGATGGTGTGGGGGCAGGCTGCATCCAGAAATTCTAAAGAAACAGTGAAGGATCAAATCAGAAACCCTTTGTGATGGTAAGGATTTGGACTTTACCCTAAGAACAATGAGAACCAGGAGATAATCTAAGCTGTCCAAGTGGCCCAAGAACCAGTTGGATCTGTGTCACGTGTATTCATGCATGGGGGTGGTGACAGGTGGTTAATAAACAGTATCTGGGAATTATCAGGCTGTAGAGAGAAGTGGGAAGGTACGGGTGACATCTGAGTGTGAACAGTTAAAAAGGAGAAAGCACAGAGAAAGCACAACTTGTATCAACTTGTACAACAAAATCCATGTCAAGAACCAAAAAGGCATAGTTTAAATCTCAGGTTCAGTGAGGAGGTCTTCCCCCAAATACCCCTCAAAACAGGGTCTCCACCTCCTCTAAAAATCACTGGCATTCACAATCACTGGTCATCTTTTTATAGTCTTATCTTTTCAACAAGCTTGTGAGGTTCCTTCAGAGCAGGAATTTTCTGTTTATTTAACCAATGCCTTGAAATATAAATGATTGATGAACAATATTACTCATGACAGGCAAAAGTTTACTGTATTTATATACTCTAGAAAGTTCCACATACCAGGTTTTCTTCCTTGCACCTAATGATATGTGGATTTATGCTGCTGCTGGAAGGAGATGGCTGAGTTCAAGTATGTAGGTAGTGAACAGAAGTTGAAGAGAGATTCTCTCTCTAGAACATGTCAGAGGTCTGCATGCAGTTAAACACTTAAGATGTTCTTACGATAAAACAGCACTGGTAAAATAAGCAAGAACCACACACAACATGAATATTCACAAACCTAAGAATGAGTGTAAGAAGCCAGACTCAGAAGTGTACATACTGTAAAGTTAAAAGCAAGCAAAACTCATCTCCAATGTCAGAAGGACAGGGTTGGGATGGGGGAAGTGACTGGAAGGGGGCCCAAGGGGCTTTTGGAGTCCTATTAATATTGTTTCTTAATCTGGCTGCTAGTTACACAGGTGTGCTCACTTTGTGAAAGTTCATCAGGTTTTAGGATTATGATCTGTGCACATCTCTCTATGTATGCTACAGTTCACGAAGTTCACTTAAAAATAAACAAGCAAAAAAAAAAAAAAAACCCAGGAGAGCAAATGATAGGAAGTATAAAAGATGTCACAAAGAGAAAAGACCCTGGCGATGCGGCAAGAGGGCAAATGAGAACCACAGTGACTGCAAAATGTTTTAGTTCGAGTTGTAAAGAGGCCATCTGGAGATCCACTATTTCCTCAAGTTCTAAAAAATTGATGTGTTAGTGCTGGTAACTATTTTGCTAAACTACATACAGTTAGTTGGAATTTCTTCAGCATCTATGAAAGCACACAATAAATACATGATGCATGAAAAAAATCACACATAACTGAATCCATTTAACATCTATTTGAGTAACAGTTAACCCTTACACAACATGGATTTGAACTACACAGGCCCACTTATACACGGATTTTTTTCAATAAACACATACTACAGCACTACACATTCCATGGTTGGTTGAATTCACAGCTGCAAAACTGAAGACAGCCTGCAATGCAGGAGACCTGGGTTCCATTCCTGGGTCGGGATGATCCCCTGCAGAAGGAAATGGCAACCTACTCCAGTACTCTTGCCTGGAAAATCCCATGGACAGAGGAGCCTGGCGGGCTACAGTCCACGGGGGTCACAAGAGTCGGACACGACTTAGCAACTAAACCACCACCACCAAGGCAGGTCCTGGAACTAATGCCCTTTGGATACTGAGGGACAACTGTTACCAGCTACACACAGAGGCATGGGAATCAGCACCCCTCATCTCCCAGTTGTTCAAGGGTCAAATGCTACTGGCATGCTAGCTGGCCAGACTTTAGTCTACAAGTGCAACTAAAAGCTCAGTCTGGGCATGAACGCGCGAACTCTGTAAACTGTCCCCAACCAAATGAGCTAAATGGTGCAGGCAAACCTCTAAAAAAAAAGTTATCCCCTTGTTTGAGAAGAAAGCAGCATCAGCGTTTCCTAAAACGGCCAGGGTGCATCTCAATACTATCTGTAAAGCAGTTGCTCCACCCAGTTCTCACCACTCTAGTTCCCTATCCTGCTCCAATTTCCTTGGAGCACTGATCTCCAGCTGAAACGATATTTTTCTTTTGGTCACTTGTTTATTTTCTTTTCCTCTCCATAGTACTTTAAGCTTCATGAAAACAAAGATCTCACCTGTCTGTACACCACGTACACAGAGCCCAGATGACTGTGAACTCAATAAAAGCTTGTCAATCACAACTACCCAGGTAATTTATTGACACTTTAAGGTCACCAAGTATACATAAGATCAAGTCAGTACCAATAAATCAGTTAAGTCCAGTGTAACAGCAAACACAAAATAAATTATCACTTCGTTTCTGGGTTAAGAATAATCTCTAAACCTGCATCCACTTTTGCACCAACTATGAGGCAAGATTGTGGGGGAGAAATATCAATAACCTCAGAAATGCAGACAACACCACCCTTACGGCAGAAAGAAAAGAGGAACTAAAAAACCTCTTGATGAAAGTGAAGGAGGAGAGTGAACAAGTTGGCTTAAAGCTCAACATTCAGAAAACTAAGATCATGGCATCCGGTCCCATCACTTCATGGGAAATAGATGGGGAAACAGTGAAAACAGTGTCAGACTTTAATTTTTTGGGTTCCAAAAATCACTGCAGATGGTGACTGCAGCCATGAAATTAAAAGACGCTTACTCCTTGAAAGGAAAGTTATGACCAACCTGGATAGCATATTAAAAAGCAGAGACATTACTTTGCCAACAACAAAAGTCCGTATAGTCAAGGCTATGGTTTTTACAGTAGTCATGTATGCATGTGAGAGTTGGATGGTGAAGAAAGCTGAGCGCCAAAGAATTGATGCTTTTGAACTGTGGTGTTGCAGAAGACTCTTGAGAGTCCCATGGACTGCAAGGAGATCCAACCAGTCCATCCTAAAGGAGATCAGTCCTGGGTGTTCATTGGAAGGACTGATATTGAAGCTGAAACTCCAATACTTTGGCCACCTCATGCAAAGAGTTGACTCACTGGAAAAGACCCTGATGCTGGGAAGGATTGGGGGCAGGAGGAGAAGGGGACGACAGAGGATGAGATGGTTGGATGGCATCACCGACTCAATGGGACATGGGTTTGGGTAAACTCCCAGAGTTGGTGATGGACAGGGAGGCCTGGCGTGCTGCAATTCATGGTGTCACAAAGAGTCGGACATTACTGAGCGACTGAACTGAACTGAACTGAAGAGGCTGAAATGTTTAACAAAGTTTGATGATTTGGAAGATGGATAATTTTCTATGTACTTTATGGAGAAATTTTATGAAAAGGCAAACACTAAAATAAAACCAGTGCGGGGAGTTCCTGGCGGTCCAGTGGTTGAGCATCCACCTGCCGATGCAGGGGACATGGGTCCAATCCCTGGTCTGGAAAGATCCCACATGCCACAGAGCAACTAAACCCATCCTGCAACTACCGAAGACAATGTACCCTATAGCCTGTGCTCTACAACAAGAGAATCCACCGCATTCAGGAGCCGGTTCACCGCGATGAAGAGTCGTCCCCCACTCTCCGCAACTGGAGAAAGTTCAAGCATAGCAACAAAGAACCCAGGGCAGCCAAACATTAATAAAAATTGTAAAACTTAAAAAAACAAAAACAACAATGTGGCCTAAGCAGAATCGCAGTGGCAGATGACCCAGAACTATGGGCAAGGAAACCCTGCTCCACTCTAGATGAGGCCACAGTGGAGACTCCCCAGCTTTCTGGGAGTCTTCCTATCTGAAAAGTATCACAGGATGATGCACTTCTGAAGCTTTCAGCAAAGACGAAAACTTTCCATGTTTCGCTAAATATGTGCACTTTCCCCCTAAAACTTCTAAAGAACTTCATGACAAGTCAGGAGACTCTTGAGTTTTCAGGGTATCTGAATTTAAGGGGAGAAAACGTCCAAGTTACAACTGCAAAGAATCAGGGAGTTCCCAGACAAGGGAATTATTTTACACAGAGACAACTGAGTACTACCAATCCCCATTCAATATCCTGAGTACCAGGCTTTTTTTCCTTTTCTTTAAGGCCACACCATTTTATTACACACCTAACCTCACTTTTACTCGTCTGTAAAAGCTCTAAATAGAGTACATTTTTCAGGGGGATAATATTCAGTGCAGCACTATTATCAAAGCACCACTAATCAAGAAAAGCTGCAGCAGTATCTTAGTAATTTTTTATTTTACAATATTTATTTACAGATAATTGCATCCAGAGAATTAACAAGACCAAAAGTAAAATACATTTATCAACATGTCTGGGAAGTTATTACCCTGTCCAATACTCAAGAACTTCAACTTAGAAGAACAACGGTTAGGTAAATTTGTGAGTTTGTGGTTTTGTTGGTTTTTTTCCCCTTTTAAAAGCTGATATCCTCTTTCATGAGAATTGCAAAGTGGGCTGGGAAATACTACTTAGGCTATCACCTAGGGAAGGGATAGTGTTTCTTCCCACTTACCACCACCTTCCATACACACTCCTTTATCTTCTACCTTGAAAAGCTCAGGGTACAGCAGCATGGTGGGAAAACGAACATTTCAGCAGCAGGTGCCTCAACTACTGAAGCCCACAAGCCCTAGAGACCATGCTCCACAACAAGAGAAGCCAGCACAATGAGAAGCCCAAGCCACCCAACTAGAGAGTAGCCCCCACTTGCTACAACTAGAAGACCAGGACAGCCAAAAATAAATCACTCACTAAATAAATAATTTTTTTAAAGTGTATCACAGAACAGGCATAAGGAAGCCATTCACAGCGATAGAAATGTTCTATCGCTTGTGGTGATGGCTGTATAGTCAATTTTTAAAATTACCAAAAATCACTGAATTAAAACTTCTACAACTGGTGAATCTTCTAGTATGTCTTAATAAAGCTGTTAAAAAAAAAATAAGAGTGGAATGAAATAGTTGGTGAAAGGAGTGTATTTAAGAACTAAAGAGATGCAAAACAAATCCAAAATAAAGATTTCCACTGCCCTCTGAACCTCCAAGTAGCCAACAAAGTATTGCCTCTTTCTTCCCTTAACAGATTCCTTTGGAGCTTCTGACCTTTCATTCTGCTCTATGCTGCTACAAAAAGAAAAGGCCTTCTGAATCATTTTCATGACTCTACCTGGAGAATTAAATTTATCTGGTACACATGGCAATAATAGTGAAAGATGGCAGGTAATTCTGGAGAAATCAATTCTTCTCCAGAAGAACTGAAGGGAGGGGAGTTCCTCTAATTGATGCCCAAGCCAGATTGCTCAGACCTCCTGTAGCATTTTACACATACCTCTCTTAAAGCCTTTATAACTTGGATTATGGTCATTCCTATACATGTCTTGTGAAGTGAAATCGCTCAGTCGTGTCCAACTCTTTGCGACCCTATGGACAGTAGCCTGCACCAGGCTCCTCCATTTTCTAGGCAAGAGTACTGGAGTGGGTTGCCATTTCCTTCTCCAGGCAATCTTCCCGACCCAGGGATCGAACCCAGGTCTCCTGCATTGATAAGACAGATGCTTTACCGTCTGAGCCACAAGGGAAGTCCATAGATGTCTTACCAACCTTCTAAAAATCCCCCTTCCTGTCTTCAATGTCTTAAGCAGTAATCTTTCACATCCTAGTAATTTAATAAATGTTCTTTGGATGAGTGACAGTATTTCCCAAATCAAACTGAAGAATACCAATTCTATTCTCAAAGAAAATCTGGATCCTACTGGACTACCATTAATTCAAAGCTGACTTCCTTATTTGATTGACAGACAGATGATGGCAACAACAATGACATGAATGATGAACAAACTCCAGAATTACCATTAGCTACCCAACTGTCAAGGCTGTTATAAAATATCAGCTCAGAGCAATAAAACCCAATTTCTGTACCAGTCAGCAGATTAGAAGTCCTTTAATTACTTAAAAATTATACTAAAACTCAAAAAAATTTTGCTTATTACCCAGTATCCAAAACCCAGCAAGTTTTCTACTGCCGTTAATACCACATCTGATTAAAACTACGCAAGGTATGGGACTTCCTGAGTGATCCAGTGGCTAAGACTCAACATTCCCACTGTGGGGGATGCAGGTTCGACTCCTGGTCAGGAACTAAGATCCCACATGCTGTGTGGCAAAATTTTTTTTTAATAAAGAAAACTATAAAAGGCAGAAATGTCAAACCTTTGTTGAATCAATTAAATTATAAATAAAAAAGGCCTGGAGAAAGGACAAAGCAGTAGTAACTAGTATCACAGAGAAATCAGCCAACAGTTAATACACTGGGTAGCCCAGAATGAAAATCTGTGAAATTCACCCTTCTACAGGAAACCCATTCACAGCATAGGAAGGCCAAAATGTTATTTGCCTTCTTATTAATGACTTTTAGAACAGTTTTTTATAAAGACTTTTAGATCTAACACACCAAAATACTGACAACAACCAACACGAAATTAAGTTATGTAAAAGTATCATGAGTTGGTTAAGAATCTAAATCCTCAGATCTCTTAAATCTGTGTTCAAATCCTATACAACCACAGACCTCAAAAAAATCATATTCTTAAAAGACAATAGATGGGTATCGTGTTCCTGAAATATTTTCATTATTAAGAATTTAATATATTTGTTTAAAAAAACTTAATTCTAATGTTGTCATCTATGGGTCTGAAAAAATTTTAAACATCTACATTGTTTTTAAAATCAACACCTTCCACGTGCTTCCAAAAGTTGATGAGTCAGGTTTTTCTTAATACATGTAGAAACTGAAATGCACTTTGTTATCAGATAATTATTCCCAGCAATACACTGGATGTAAACTTTTGAATTTGCTTTAAGTTTCTCTTCACCAGTAAAGTTCTCAAGTTCTCAGGAGTTTCCTAGTCATTACTTCAACATCATCTACGGTAACACTCAAAGCAAAACCACAATAAAGAGGTTTGGCCTCTGAGGGATTCTACACGTAAAAAAACATTACTCAAATAAAATACAATCACTATTGCTTTAAATAACAAATACATTTCTAAACTTTCATGTCATTTGATGGAATTCCCTGTTTTAAGTAGCAAAACAAGATCTACTGAGCTCCCAATGGGTGTTTCTAACTAAATCTGCTCTATAATAGCACCAAATATTGATATGAATTTACTTTAAAAAGTACCTATGGGGAAATACTTTTAGCCCTGGAGTATTTTTACTTAAAGGTCTCATTACGTACAGTCAGTGAAATTCACAGAAGTGTTCCACCAGTAATCGGACCAATTCATCCCAGTTACATTCTTTAGGTTACTCAATATCCTATTTAGTCCCAGGTATAAACAAAGCAACCAAACCCTAACAGGACACATTCATTTAGTCAAAGAACAACATTCAGTTAGAACTGTGCAGTACTACTACACGGTCACGTTGGAACATTATCAATTCAAAAACAAGTACCTGATGAAATGAAACTTTCAGCAATCAACTTTAAAGATGCACAGGAAAATCACTCATTCCATCTTACTTTCACACAGACACACACACATTCCCCCAATGTCTGCCCATTAAATGACATAAAGAATTAGTTTAACTTCAAGCTAAAATCACCGAAACAAATACAAGATAAAGTTAAAAGATGACCGAAAGACTTAAAAAATCAGCTTTGACATTTCATTCAAGTATATCTAAATGTTAAATCTGAAGTAGTTCAACTCTTTTTGATACCATACACTTTACTACCTCCACTAGAATGAAAAGGAATTCCTTCAACATTCTTTCATTACAATAAAGCTCTAAACGCAAACTTCAATATAATCACACTGTTCATTACACATTTTCCAAAAATCCGTCCTCCATCACCATCCCTCATAAGCTAATCAGAAAAAGACAGACACACACAAACTGGCAGTTCGGTCTTTCAAAAAATGCACGTTATCAAACCCCACCATTTATTGTCAAGTGCAAGGGGGTTAAAAAAAAGAAAGACAGCTGCAGTTCAAGACAGGAAAAACACAACAACCCCGTTACTGTACAACCACCACCAAATTTCTCAGCGAAGAGAAAAATAAATCAGGATAGGCAAATTAAAAACATTCTGCACATGGCAAAAATAAAAGGTCCAATGTACTACAATCCATAGCAAAAGTACTGCTTCCTGTCTTTTGGAGCCAATACCAATAAGCCAATGGATACAAGTGTCAAATAAATCCAGCGTCTGTTTGAAATAAGATGAAACCTGGAAAAATTCTCTCCCATAAATCATTCAGTGAACATGAGGCTTTGCACCCAACATGAAATTACACACAATCAAAACCACACATCAATCCCCCCAACCCGCAAATGCAGAAAAAGCTGTAATCAACAAGTTGGAAAGAGGGTAGGAAGTAGAGCTCACAACCCTCTCCCCAATCTTGATAAAAAAAAAAAGTCCTCTAACAAAAGGTAACCGAGATCTTCAAGTACCTGGTGGAGGTGCCTTTCCTCACATCGCAGATACTGCATTTAAAGGCTTCGGCGCTGTTTCTGAAGGTGCAGACGCTACAATCCCAAAAGCCTTCGTCTGCGGCAGGTTTTGCTTGTCTTTTTGGCCTTCAGAGGAGTGAGGAGTGGGGGAAAGGGGAGGGAAGAGTCAGGGAGCAGGAAAAAGAGGGAGCGACAGCAAAAACACAGGCGCTGGTGAGCCATCGTAATTTCCCAGGAATCCGGCGCTGGAAACTTCGCTAAGACGACCACCCACCCACCCTTTTCGGGCCCGAGAGGAAGGACCGGGGGAGGGGACGGGGCGCCCCCACCGGCACCCTGCAGCCTCCGGGCCCGGGCTGTGCTGCCTCGCACAGTAGGCGGCGGCGGCGCCCCGGGAAGGGCCGCGGCGGGCGCAGGAAGCGGGCGGACTTGTGGACTTGAGCGTGGGGCTGGGGGGGCCGGGAGGGGAGCCGCGGGCCGGATCTGGAGGGGGCGCGCAGGGGCAGCCCGAGGCCGGCGGCGGGGAGTGGGCTGGCTCCTTCCCTCTCCCCTCCCATGCTCGCGCCCTCCCTCCCTCCCCACCTGGTTAAATCTCCCTTTGTCTGGGAGGAGTGGCGGCGGCGGCGGCGGAGGGCGGCTGAGGAGGAGCCGCCATGGCTGCGGCGCGCACGGCCGCCGGCCCCGAGCGGGAGCGACACCGCCTCCCGCCGCCGCCGCCACCGCCCGCCGCCGCCGCCTCCCCCCGCCCCCGGATCTCCATCTTAGCAGCGCCTCCCCCCGCCCCGGGTGGCTCCGGGGCCTAGTCGTCGCCGGCCCCCGCCCGCCCCCAGCCCTCCCTCCCCTTCCGCCCCCTCGGCTCGGAGCAGGTACCTGGTCGGGCTCTTCTTGTCGCCCATGGTCATGGATGGGCTGTACCCCCGCCCCCCCCAAATCCGACACCGGCGCTGCTCGGAGGAGAAACGCCGTCCGGGGAGTCGTCGCGGACCGGCCCCCCTCCCTCCCCCGCGCCCGCCCGCCCGCCCTCAGCCGCTGGGGCTCGAGCTCCGGCCGCCGCCGACGCCGCCGCTGCCAGTCTCCGGACGAGACTAGTCCCCGCCAGCGCCGCCTCCGCCGAGTGACTGACGAGGGGCGGGGCCGGGCGCCGCGCGTCACTCGCCGGGCGGCCAATGGGAAGGCGGCGGCCGGCGCCGCGAGGGCGGGGGCGGGGCGCGGGGGAGGGCGGGGCGTGGTGGACGTGGGCCGGGCCGTCGGTGTGCGTGCCCCGGAGTGTGTGCGCGCTGGGGGCGCGCGTGCCTGCTGGTGGCCCCGCGGCCCGGCGTGGCGGAACGTGCGAGCCCGCCAGGGCGCACGTGGCCGCGCCCGGGTACCCTCGCTGGGCTTTCGCCCCCGCGCGGCCGCCCCGTAGGGCTGTCGCCGGGCCCCGGGCCCCGAAGCCGCCCCGGGGAAGTAGTTGGGCGCAGTTTGCGCGAGCCGGTGGGGCTTTCAACCGCCGCGACGCTCGCAATGCCTCGAGGCTTGCAGTGCCCCCGGAGCTGGCAGGGCCTCTTTTGGCCCGGGTTCCCCCGCGCCCTTATGCTCCTCTGCCACGCGGAGCTTTGTACCTGCCTCTCATAAATTCCCTGCCTCCAGTCGATAACACCGCCCCGAAGCCCCTTCCTAAGCCCTTGACGCAGGAGGGAACTGTGCAGAAGAGGTGTGGCACAACTAAATGTCCCCCAAGGCCAGACACTCAGCTTCTGCTTGAACCCCACCGAGTCTAAATGGGGCGTTTCCCTAGGGAAGTTACTGTTCAAATGCCAGCAGCCACATGTCAGCAGTTTAAACCTTGTGCCTCGGTGCCATTCTCCTCCTTTGGTTGTTTGGCAAATTCAGGGACGTAATGCACGAAAAGCAAGCAGGTCAGTACCTGGCACTTAGAAAGGACCAATAGAAAGTGGTGGTTTGAGAACTATTATAACTGGGCCTGAGTTGTGCACCATTTCCCCTGCTTTAGAAGCTTCTTGGAGGCCAGGAACAAGTAGTACCCTTTACTTTTTAGCCTGCTCCAAGAACGCTTGCCAAATTGACTTGAACGTGACTCAGGCCCCTCTGCCCTCACGCAGTGGGGAATCATGGTAGAGGGAGGACCCGGATGATAAGATAAAAGGCTTGACTGGGCTGAAGCCCTGGGTGGGGGTAGGGACAGGGTCAGAGGATGATGCTAGAAATTGAGGGGTGGGGATAGGGGCGTGGAGCGAAAATAAGAGGGGCCCTCGGCTTCCACTGGGATAGCTCCCCTCCCCCCAGTTTATATGCAAACACAGAGTGGGCTGCTATCAAGGCTGCCCTATAAAAAGGAAGCGTTCCAGGGCAGGAGACCAGGGAAGCTCACTTCTCTGAGACAGAGTACCCACGGAGCAAGAAGTCCTAGGATCAGTCCAGGGATTAGAAGAGAGAGAATAAAAGAGGGAGGGATGTGTCAGTGATAACCTTGATCAGCACAAGGTGTCCTTTCTAGGGAGGCACACCCTGGAGGGCCAGGAGGGACAACACTGTTCAGCCAGGGTCAGCAACCTCCCAGGCCAACCTTCAGGGAGAAAAGGAGGAGAGGGGGAGGGAGGCATGGGGCTGAGGGCCGACGAGGCCAGAGAAAGACAAGGGGCATGTACACAAGCCGTGGCCCAGTGCCCACAGCCTTGGCCTCTGGTGTCTGCCTGGCATGCTCCCAGGACTCTGCCCCTAGCGTGAAGGTACAGCGAGAAAAGGGGAATTAAGAAATCCCAGCTGGAGGAGTAGCGCCTGGGGAGGGAAACTGGGTAGCTGGGAGCCACAGGTAGTGGGAAGGACACTGACTTTATTATTGTTTATCTAGAGTAAAACAAAACAGGAATTGTTTTGATAGCTCCATGAATTTTTACATGTATCCACTACACCTTTGCATGCAAAATCCGGATCAAGATATAGAATCTTTCCGTCTTTTCTGCCTGCAGACTAGCTTTGCCTGAAGATCATATGGTATGTACTGAAGTGTTTGGCTGGCAGCTTTTGCTCAACAAAATATGTGTGGTATTAATCCATACTGTTGCCTGTCCTAGTAGTTCATTTTCACTTGCTTAAGTGTGTAGAATACCACTGCAAATACACGGTCATTTAGCTATCCACAGGAGACCAACCTGTATTTCTGTGTATTTGACCTGTTTTACCTTTTTTTAAAAAAAGAAAAAGATTCAAACCCAATTTGAAGAAAAAAGAAGTTCCAGAATAGAGAACTAGTTTCTGGGAACATATCAGACCCACACATCACACCATGTGGTTGTAACTGTAGAAGCTTTTAAGTTCATTCACATGTTGGAGGTAAATATCTACTGACAGTCTCCTTGCGGTTACAGGAGCCAGACAAGTCTACTCCATGCTGGAGAACAGCATGTCTCTAGACAGAGCATCAGACTATGATTCTAGAGCAGTGCATTCAACCTGAGCTGGGTGGGGAACAAATCTTCTTCTACCATGTTACTTGGAACTAGTGTGAGGTGAAGGGATGGATGAGAATTGGCAGAGAGCCACCCTCTTGCTGGTGGCTATCTTGAACTTCCTATCAAGGTTTCCTATCTTGAACTTCCATTTCATATTTCACTGGAAGGAGAGGTTCTACTGCTTTAAAACTATTAGAAACCCATGATTTTAGAATACACACTGGTCAGAAGCACTCTCCAAGAAATGTCTGGTGTAAATGATTCCATGGATACACAGGGCAGATAAAAAGACTACATTTGGACACTTTGCTTCCTTCCTCCTTATTCACCACTTTCATTATGCTGACTGTTCCAGGAATGTCATGTTCCCACCGCAGGGCCTTTGCACTTGCCATTCCCTATGCTTGGAATGCTCTTCCTCCACACCCCATCCTGATAACTACATTTACAGATGCCTTACCTCCTTCATGTCTTTGCTCAAAAGCCACGTTCTCAGTGAGGTTTTCTCAAGTCATCTAATCTAAAAATATCGTCCACCAGCCCTCTACGTGTTCTTTAACTGCCTTACTTTTTTTGTCCTTTTCACTTATCACCGCTAAACATACCATGCCGTTTACTTATCTTGTTTAGCAGATCTTTGCCCAGTAGGATAGAAGCTCTATAGCAGCAAGGATTTTTTTTTTTCTTTTTCTCTCCCACACCACCATCCCCACTCCAACATACACACACTGTTATATATAAATGCCTAGAACAGTGCCTGGTAATCATGCATTGAAGAGGATTTCTTTCATTTAACAATAATTTATTGCATAGCAACTTGGTGCCTTGCCCCTTGCCAGGGACAAGAAGATCAGATAAACAAGATAGACTTGATTCCTGTTCTTGTGGAGTTTGCATTCTACTTGAGAAGGCAGACTTTATCTGAGTAATTAATTATGATTGTGACAACTACTGCAAAGTACAGGATGCAAGGCGAGATTGCCTAGAAGAAGACAAAGGAAGAACATTCAGGGATGTGGAGCTTTGAAGAAGTCCGAGGCAAGCAGCTGTACCAGGAGGCCTGCAACAGAGGAGACCTGAGACTGAAGATGTAGCCCTTGGCTATGTCCTGTTTGGTGGGGTGGGCTAAGGTGAAAGTACAGTCTTTATCCTAAGTGCTGTTGAAGCCACGGATGAGTTTAACAAGACTCTCTGCTGGGGACTGTCTGTGGTCTGCTTTCATGAATGAGGGCCTGGGAGAGGCTGATCCCCTTGGAGCCTGGACACAGTGGGAGGATTAGATCTCCTTGGGAGTTGAACAGGAAGGCAGTTCATAAAGAACTTTCCTCCTTTCTTGTGCCCAAGAAAGATGCAAAACTACTGGTGCCTGTCAAAGGAAAGTTCTGAAATGTTATCAGCTCAGCTTTCTCCTGTCTTTACTCCCAGACAAAAAACCTAAATACTAAGACTGGAACTTTAAGTGAGAGAGAAAAGCCTTTCTCCAATACCTTAGGGCTTGCTCTCTCCATGATATACCTTCCTTTAGTCTGAGTGCAAACTATAGTTTGGGATAAGATTGTCCCCAATCTGCAGTGAAATGAGAAAGCTAAAGGGGTAAATGTATGAATACTATACTAGATCCAAATAAATTACCAATTAGTTGGTTCTCGGCAAACACTATTTTTTATTCTGATATTATGTCCTTCCAATTTTTTTCATTTCTTGGAGGTTTGGGCAATTTAAATGCTCCTTTTTTAAATGAGTGTTGGCAATAGTAGATGGTATTTGCCTGCTTAAAATGTCCTCAGTTGACCAAATCACAAGTGGACAATTCTCTGTTGGCTTCCTAACGCTCTCTCCTCACTAATTTTATCTTTGATATTTAAAGTGTACCAAGATCTGAATAACTTTAAAGAAACATTGCAAGATAGTGTTACTGAGTGAAACAGGAAGAAAAAACCAGTATCACTTAGTGAATGAAAAAGTCACCCAAGAAGGACAGAAGCTAGGAAGATTAAGATTTAGATCGTAATTGCTAAGATTTAATGCCCTACTTTGCACTGAATATTCCTTCAGTGGTTTAAGAGAAAACATTTCTTGAAGCATCTGACTACCTACAGTATCTTAGGAACTGGAGAAAACCTGGCTCATTTCACTGAAAAACTCAGGCCTGTGCTGGTACCACTGAAGACATCTGTAGAGAGTTACTGAAGATAGGATTAACTTCTAAAGAAGCAACCTTGGAGTCAGAAAGAGGTGGAGCTTCCCAGAACATCTGTGTTTGAAACTTAACCAGCGTTTTCCACGAGCTACACTGTCACCTGTACACATGCTCATCAGAGAGAGCAAGTTTTATTGATCTGCTTCTTGCACCGTAGGCAATATCATGTCACATTTACAAAAATTAATTCAAAATAGGTGAGACCTTAGTGCAAAACCCAAAACTATAAAACTTCCAAAAGAAAATAAAGAAGAAAACCTTTATGACTTGGATAGACCTAGATTTCTTAGATACAAAAAGCAAGCAAACAAAACCACATGATCTATAAAAGAAAAAGTTGGTAGCTTGGACTTCATCAAAATTAAAAACGTTTGCTCTTTGAGAGACACTATTTAGAAAATGAAAAGTCAAAGACTGGGAGAAAATATCTGCAAAACACATAGTTGATAAAGGAATTACATCCAGGATATATGAAGAATTTTTATGATACAATTGAAAAACAAGTAATCTGATGAAACATGAGGAAAAGATTTGAATGGACATTTTGTCCAAAAAAAGTATGAATGGTTAATAAGCATGTGAAAAGACACTCTACATCATATTCATTAGAGAAATGCAAATTAAGCCACAGTGAGATACCACTCACTGTACCTTAGAAAGGCTTAAATAAAAAATCCTGACATTCCCAAGGGCCGGGGAAGACATGGAGCCACCCCCAAACAACACCAGTGGGAGTGCAATATGGTATGATTCCTCTGAAACAACAGTTTGACAGTTTCTTACAAAGTTAAACATACACTTACTATATGAGCCAGCAATCCCACTTCTAGAAATTTACAAAGAGAAGTAAAGACATATGTTCACACAAAAACCTGTACTCAGATATTGATGCCTCATCACCAAAATTTGGAAACGACCCAAATGCCCTTCAGCTGGTGAATCAGAAACAATGAGCCGTAGGTACCTCCACACCACAGAATACTACACAGCAAGGCAAAGGAATAAACTCTGGACATATCTGGGCAGCACAGGTGAATCTCAAATGCATCATCCTGAGTGAAAGAAGCCAGTCTCCAGAGGTTTCATAGGGTGTGATTCTATTCAGGTGACACTGTGGAAAAACCAAAACCACAGGGATGGAGAACAGATCAGTGGTTGCCAGGGGTGGAGAGAGGATTTGACTACACAAGGAAGAACAGCAAAAGGGAATTGGGGACGCAATGGAAGTAACTTACATCTTGATTGCGGAGGTGGCTAAGACAAAATACGTGTCTACAAAACTCAGACCTAGTCAACCAAAAAAGTAGCTATCACTGTATAAATCGTACTAAGTCACTTAAGTTGTGTCCAACTCTTTGTGACCTTATGGATGGTAGCCCACCAGCCTCCTCTGTCCATGAAATTGCCTAGGCAAGAATAGTGGAGTGGGTTTCCATGCCCTCCTCCAGGGGATCTTCCCGACCCAGGGTTCAAACCCACGTCTCTTACATCTCCTGCATTGGCAGGTGGGTTCTTTATCACCAGCACCACCCGGGAAGCCCATATAAATTATGCCTCAATAAATCTGACTTTTGATCATTTGGAATTGAAAAGGTCCCCAAGCCCCCACATTCCACATTGCCTGCCCTCTTTATGGTAATAACCGCAAAGCTACACTTTTGTAGTTTTGCTGTATGCCTAGCACTGTGGGTAAGCCTGTGCTTTCCTAGGTGTTCTTTCCAGTAATTCACCCAGTTACTCAGGCCGTAATCCTTGGAGGCATCCATGACTCATCTCTTTGTCTTATACCCTATCTCCCGTCCATCAGCAAATCCATATCCTGAATCTGACCACTCCTCTTCATCCCCATTGCTATCACTCCAGGTTAAGCTGGGATCACCTTCCAGCCTTCTAAATGGCTCCCTACTTCCCTCTTGCTCCTGGAAGCTGTTAGGATAGATTCAGTTAGGTTATGGTTACAGTCCCCAGATCTTCATGATTCATCCTGATGAAGGTTGATTTCTCACTTAAGCAATGTGGCCAGCTGCAGCTCTGTCCACCTCCAGACCCAAGCTTCACCTCCAATACTGCTGACTGCTGACGCAGAAGGAAAACGAGCCCTGGAGGGTCTCATACTGGCAATTAACTGCTTTCCCTGGAAGTGACACTTGTGGCTTCTGTCCCCCCAACTCGTTGGTCAGAGTCTTATAGCCCCACTTGGCAATAGGGAACGCAACCCACCGTGTACCCGGGAGGGGCAAGAAATACTTGGCAATCAGCTTAGTGATTACCATGATTCTTTAAAGTCTCTTCTCCAAACAGTAGTCGGAGGATCCTTCTAAGATGTAGATGACAGAGTCACTCCGCTTGCTCAGAATCCTCTAATGACTTCTCATGACACTTTGGTTAAAATTCAGAACCTTTTTTTTTCCCCTAACATTTTCTTTCTGTCTTTACATTTAATAGTCTTCATTTTATCAATATAAAATGTATCAAAGATGTTGATCTTTTCTTCTTAATCAATTTTAAGATGACAAAGTAAACATTCTGTTTTTATTCCAACCTCACAGTACATAAAAAATTAATAAATCATACATTTTTTGAGTGATTCATGAGCTAAATGGAATTAATAACTAAAAATTACATATAGTGCTTTAAAATGGTATGAAACCCAGAATTTTGACCCTGGTCTTCAGGCCTGCTGATTTCATCCACTCCCAACTCAGCGCCTCTTGCAGTTTCCTGCCAAGTGCAGCCATCCCTTAGGGTGTTTCTGCCTGTTCTTCCCCCAGATATTCCAATGGCTTCGTCTCTCTCATGGTCCAAACATGGGTCTAAACACCCCCTCTTCAAAGAGAACTTCTCTGACTAAGCCATCTTACCTGGTATCACCACCCTCCCCCACCACCCCCATCAGTGCTGTCTCCTCATTATGTTTTACACATCCTGGCATAGCATGATGTATTATTTGTTTTTGCCTGATGCGTCCACTAGAATTTAATTTCTCTAGGATGATGGCTTTGCTTCATTCTGTATCCCTAGTGCCTAAAAGAGTGTAGGAAATGTTCCTACACACAGTTGTTGTTGCTGTTTAGTTACTAAGTCGTGCGTGACTACTCAAAAATTACTGGTGGAATGAATGAAGCACTTTTACATCTGTTACCCCATGGAAACCCCAGACACCCCAGTGAGCCAAGAACTATTATGGCTGTTTGGCAGATGAAGAAACCAAGTCAGCGAAGTGCCCAGAGTCGGGGACAGGGTTTGAATTCAAACTCAACATTGATTCCCCAGCTCCATCCCTTCATCTCTGCTGCTAGAGGACAACCTTCACTGAAAAATAACCGTCGGTTTTGGAGGGAGCCTGAGGAAGGTGGCAGAGATGGAACTTCAGGTGGTCTTTTTTGACAGCATCACGGGGTCCTCTTAAAGACAAGGAGGTTCTCTGCACCAGCATATCTAGTTTATGGTCCCATGTTACTGTGAGTTCTTGCCAAAGCAGACAAGCCACATGTGCCAGGACCATGGGACTGAATGATACACATCGGCACTGCTGCAGTTGGGGCTTCGGAATATGCAGAGCAAGGGGTCTCTGTGACGGGTGTGATTTCCTGCATTGATTCAAGTATTTCTACTGATACCTTGGGCCCAGAAACTGATGCCCCAGCAGCTTGTTTTTGATGCTTGCATTTCCACCCTTAGAATCACAGTCATAGAATTTTGAGGATGGAAAGGAGAGTCAAGACAATCCATCTAGTTTTGTCTTCTTAGGGCAGAGGCAAAAACCTGTGGGTGTGGAGGTTATGCAGGGTTTCACCCACATTGTGCCCTTGGTCCTCACAGCTATCCTCATGTGAGTTATCATCCTCTTCCTCAGAATGAAGATGCTCCATGAAGATCAGGCAAGTCACAGACCCCTGAGCAGGTTTTAAACAGGAGCTTCAAAACCTGCTGTTCTGAGAGCAGGTCCTCACTACTAAACCACAAAAGAAATCCCCTAAAGCCAAACACCCTGGACTTCATTTTCAAGAATTAGATTAAGAGGTTCCTTGCAGAACATGTATGTAATGGTGGGATTTATTTACATGTTGTCATGGACTGAATTGTGTCCCCCACATAAATTCATATGTTAAACCCCAACCCCAGTCACCCCAGAATGTGACTATATCTGGAGAGACGCCTTTAAAGCAGCGTTAAAGCTGAAATGAGCCCATTAGTGTGGGCCCTAATCCAATCTGACCAGTGTCCTTGTAAGAAGAGGAAGAGACCTAGAGATGTATATGCACAGAAGAAAGGTCAAGTGAGGACACAGCCAGGAGGTAGCTGTCTGCACACCAAGGAAAGAGGCCTCAGGAGAAACTAAACCTGCCAACATCTTGATCTTGGACTTCCAGCCTCCAGCACTGTGAGACAATACATTTCTGTTGTCTAAGCCACACCCTGACCCACATCTGTGGTATTTTGTTAGAGAAGCCCAAGCAGACTAATATAGTGTCATGAGTTTGTGGGCAGTAAAGAGAGGCCACAGGAGGATCATAATAACCAACATACACAGAGTACTTACAGTTGAGATGGTAAACAATTTAAGATTTTTTGTTTTGCTTTCGTTTTCTGAGTTTTTCTTTTGGGGGTAGGGGGTGGTGGAGTCTGACCCACTAGACCACCAGGGAATTCCCAATTTAGGTTTTTTAACTCAGTGAATGTTAACAAAAACCCTGTGAGGTAGGTTCTGTGATGGAGCCTCTTTTATACAGAAGGAAACTAAGACAAAAATCAGTTGGCCTGAGCTGCGCATTTGGAAAGTGGCAGGGGCTTCCCAGTTGGTGCTAGTGGTAAAGAATCCAACTGCCAATGCAGGAGACGCGGGTTCAATCCTTATTGGGGAAGATTCCCTGGAGTAGGCAATGGCAACCTGCTCCAGTCTTCTTGCCTGAAAAATTCCATGGACAGCAGAGCCTAGTGGGCTACAGTCCATGGGGCCACAAAGAGTCGGACACAACTGAGTGACTGAACATGCACACACACGCAGGGATGTGAACCCAGGAGGCCTGGGTTAAGTTACTTATCATCATTCCCATTTTCCAGATGAGGAAACTGAGACTCAGAAACTTGTCCAATTTCCCACAGCCAGGGCGTGGCAGAACCAAATTCCAAATTCTTATATTTCATCATTAACTAAATGCCTGGAACTCAAGAATCCTGGAAGTCACTCATTGGAAGGGGTGGAGGGACCCACCTGGTGGGTCAGGACAAAAAGCTATGGTCTCACTAAATGCACCTGCAGAGGAGAGGCATCTGATATAGAAGTGTGGGCCACATGAAGGTTGAGGGGAGGTGATAATGTCCAATCAGAATCTGGGCAGGCTAGGAGGAGGGACATTGTCTTTGAGGAGCACTGTTGCTCACCTCCTCTTCACACCCTTGCCTCCCCGTGGCTACTGCCCATGGGCAGAGATGCAGTAACTGGCTCCAGGTCCCTCAAAAAGGAAGGCAGCTGGCAGGACTCATTCGGCTCTCCCTGACTCCAAAGTCCTCTCTTACTTTTAGCTTTAGATTTTAGCCTACTTACAAGGCACCCACCACATGCCAGCTCTCAGGTGCTGACAGCCCTGGGAGAGAGGCAATGGCAGGCCTCATCTCCCGGAACTCATGGGCTGAGAGAAATGAGCCTTGAGCAGAAAATGACGGGTGGGGGAAGGCGGCGGTGGCCAGGTGATTGTAACTGCCCTGCGTTCTCTTGTCTCCTGGCATTTCCCCCTTTCCCAAGCAGCTAATTCCCTGTCTGAAAGGAAGCGATGTGACACAGGAGAAGCAAAAAAGGCCTGTCAGTCTCTGTCTCTTGTGTTCCCAACTCTCCATGTTCCCGGGGAAGCTTAGGGGAAGTATGGAATAAGCAAATCTTCAGAAGAAGAAAGCAGACAGAAGTTTTATTTTTGGGGGGCCACACCATGCAGCACACGGAATTTTAGTGCCCTGACCTGTGTCCTCTGTAGTCAAAGCACAGAGTCTTAACCACTGGACTTCCAGGGAGGTCCTTGGAAGTGTTTTTATGAGACAAGAAAACTTCCCAGGTGCCGCAGGAAAGACAAAAGGCAAAGAGGTAATGAGACGGAGAGGGCAAGGGGTGAACAGCAGGGGTGTCTGTCTGCAGACCCCCAGGAAGGTGGCAAGATCTCAAAGCAGGTATGGGGCTATCTATGCAGATATAGCAAAAGCCACCTTGTAGAGATTCCAGGGACCCAGCATGGAACGGGCATTGCCAAGATAACACCTAGACTGGAAGTGGCCATGAAGAGAAAACCAGAGATGTCTCTGTGGAGACCTGTGATGAACAGATGCCCTGAGACCAGGGAGTCACGCTGCTCAGCACCCTGACACCAGACTGTCTAGAACTTGAATACAATGCTGGAGAAAGGGGAAGCACCAAATGGACCGAGATTGAGTTGGGATGGGGGTTCAAGTTAAAATCAAGAAGAGAGAAATAAAAATAAGGAAAGATATTGTTCTCACATGACTGAAATGCACATCTGCTATGTTATATTAGAGGCAAAGTAAGGTGCATGAGAACAGTCAGCCAGGATTGTCTAGGGAAACAACTCAGGGAGGACATCTGACATTGAGGGAACCAAACGTGCAGTGATACTTGGCTCGTGGACCACAGATACAGGTGCGCTAGAACTCAGAGCATGTGTGGAGTGGTAGAAGTGAGAGTCCAGAGAAGTAAGTCCATCTTGAAGCATCTAAGAAACCATGTGGATTGGAAGGATTTCATCTTGAAGACAAGGGTAGACTGTTGACACATTTTAATCAAGGAAGTTGCAGAATCAGTACTGTGTTTTTAAAATCTCTTTGAGAGTAGTATAGATGGTGGTGACTTGAGTCAGACTGAGAAAGGGGGCAGTTAACCAGTAAAATGACAAAGAAAAGAAAAGGAGAGGGTTAATGGAAAGGAAAAAGCGAGAGATTTTCAACAGTAGAATCTCTTGGACTTAATTCATGATTGCACTTTGTGGGTGAAGCAGAGGGAGGAGTCAAAGATGATGTCCAGTTTTCTGACTTGGGTGAATGAGTCAATTATAGTGATATTAACAGTGATAGAGTGTTATGAGAGGAGGCTGTTTGGAGGAGGAGATAATGAGTTGAGTTGTGGATATGATGAATTTGATGTTACACTTAGGATGCTTTTGGCTGCAAGTAGCAACAACAAAAACAACAAAAGAAAAGCCCATACAAACAATGAGAAAATGTATTATTTAACATAGTTGGAAGCCCCTGTCCTAGTTAAGATGCCATCAACTGGTCCTTAAAAACCCAAGTTCCATCTTTCCCTTATGGTTGCTGATGGTTGTCACTACTCCAGTATTACAAGGCAATACAACATCTAGAAGAAGAAAAGGAACCATTTTTCATCTATCTCTTTAAAAGGGAGAAAAACAAAAATAAAAAAATAAAAGGGAGAAAAACACTTCCTAGACATTCTCAGAACTCTCTCCTGGCAGAATCAGGTCATGCTCCCACTCCTTAAATAATCCATAGGC
Source organism: Cervus elaphus (assembly GCF_910594005.1). NCBI lineage: Eukaryota > Metazoa > Chordata > Mammalia > Artiodactyla > Cervidae > Cervus > Cervus elaphus. Next base: position 40,889,599 of record NC_057838.1, on the reverse strand, counting down.
TTTGACTAAATATCTGGAATGGAGTGGCCTTTAGTGAGTTTACCATCACCACCTCTACAGGGTGACTGGGACACATGCAAACAGAGAAATCTTGGAAAGGTGGATCAGAGGACAGATTTTGGCTGAAGATACCACAGAGGGGCTGTGAGAGGAACGCTGTAGATGAACTTCTGCAGGGATGGGGCAGAGAGAGAAACAGGGGCCAAACAGAGGTCTGGGAACAACAGTATTTAGGGGGCTGCCTGGGGAAGAGAAATGACTGTGTGGTAGTTTAGAATTTGAGTCTGGATTCAAAGAACCCCAGATGGGAATTCCAGTCCTGTTACTTATCAGCTATGTGACCTGGGGTGAGGATTACTTCATTGCTCAGAGCCTTACTTTCCTTGTCTGTAAAGTGGAACCATTAAGTCCTAGCTCCCAGAATTGCTGTGAAACGTTCATAAGAAAAGACTCAGAGAGCCCTGTGTGACTTCAGCACACAGCAGCTGCTGGTAGCCACTGATGGAAAAGAGAAGGGCCTAGGATGGGGTGGTGCTGTTGAAGGCACAGGGCGAGAGGATTTCAAGGAGGAAAGAGTGGGCAATTATGTCATCTGCTGAAGAGAGGTCGGGTCAGAAGTGGACTGAAAAATGCCCTTTGGATTTAGCAATTAGAAGGTCACTGGTACCCTTGACAAGAGCACTTTGAATGGAGTGCTGGGGTTGGAAGCCAGGAAACAAGGGGTCAGCAGTCAAGACCGGAATTCGAGTTGCTTGGCTGCCAACATCAGCGTCCTTTCTGCTATGCCAGGAGCTCCTTCATTCTGAAAATTCCTGTTTTTTTAAGTCTTGCCTTAAAAATACTCATTCAGAGAGCAGTAAACAGTAGGACTCCACAATCTGTGAATGAAACAGCCCCTCTTCATCATTTTTTTATTTTTGTGTGAATCAAGCGAAGGTGGTTGTTTCCTTTCATTAGAAATATGTTGCATCCTTTTGGAGGGTTTGTGTTTACATTACCGTTTTATTGCTATACGGTTCTTTTTTATATAACATATTTTGCAACTGCAAAAACAAACAAACAAACAAAACCCAAACAACATATGTGCTTTGCATTAAATTCAAAAAGTTCAAACCCCTCTCACTTTGTGCACATTTTTGAGGCAAACTGTGGGATTTGGAAAACCCTAGAAGAACCATGCAATTTGGCAAATCCTCCTTTAATAAATGATAGCAGTTGCTTTTGAGACTGATTTGGTCATACGGATCACGTTTGTCAGGGCTGTCATTAAAAGCCTAACATTTTTCCTGTTGCAGAATGTCTCCAAGTAATCCAAACGTGGGCCGTGGCTGAGCACGGTCAATTTCATGACCTCCTTTCTGCTACCCACCTCCCCCTCCTGGCTATCTCAACTCCCCAGTGGATGATCCCTCATCCCTAGCAACAACTGCAGCTGCTACTGTTTCTTGACTCTGGCGAGGAAAGTGGGCTCAGGGCCAAGTCTACTGTCCAGGGCTCCCTGTGGAAGATGCTAGAAGAACACCGCACACCCTCTCACTGTCCATGACCCGAGTCCATCACCTCTGCCGAACATCTGGATTGCAACACACTGAGATCAGAGGTGCAGCATGTGGGTCTGCGCCCGGCCTGGCTGTTTAAACGGGGCTGACCTCAAACCAAACACCGGGCCCCACGCTGTTATCTATGTGGAGGGCTGGATGCCAAATATAAATATTAACTTCGGCATCTTCTCCCTATAGGCCTTTGTGAATTTAAAAAAATGCATAATAACCATCTATTGTGCAGGGAAAGCCACCCAACTCTTCTCTGAGTCCTACTCTCTTTGCCCAAGCAGGCTGCTCTCCCTTTTGATCCCTGTTTTGAATGTTTGGTGTTTTTTGTTTTTTTTTTTTTTAATTTTTAAAAATTTTTGAAGTAGGATGACACATTTGCAGGAGATTTGTAAAATACAGAACAAGGTTACATATAGTTCCAGCATGTATTACAATTACTTTTTTAAGTCGATAAATTAAGATTTTTAGTTGGAGTTCCAATATCAATCTCTCAAAAATTAATAGAATACAGAGAAGTAGAAGGATATAAAAGACCTGAAAAGCACTGCGAACCAGTCTGAATGTCTGTTTACTTGAATAATATCACAACTCCTTTCCAGAGGAGCCCACTGTAGCCTCTTGTATTTCAAGTCATCAGGTGATGGGCCTGTTGCCGGGGTGGTGTTTCCCATCCCCAGGAGAGGCTACGAGCGAGCGCCATATGTTATTAAGACCTCTCAGAATTCATTGCCAGAGCTGGGAGCACAATCAGAGAAGAGCAGGGCAAGGTGGGGCCTTGAAGCAGAAGTCGGTTCTTAATTCTCAGCAACTCTGAGACCGCCCTCTTTGAAGTCAGCTAAGGAAGATGGATGAGCGTGTGTGGAGGGTGTGGCTGAGAGCAGCCGGGGGCAGAACAGGTGTAGCAGTTTAAGGAAAAGGGAGATCATGCATTTCTTGGGCATAAGAATGGACCTAGTTTTCCTGTTTCTGGAAAGAGGCCTAAAGAGAGAGGGCATGGTTTAATTTCTACTTACATTTATTAACAAGTTGGCTGTAATTATTAACCAATGGAATAAGTGCTGGGGCACATACACAATATTATGGGGTAAAGAGAAAAAAAAATTCTAACATTCACTCAAATATTTGACAAAAGTTTCACCAGGGAAGGAGTGTTTTAATGGGATCCTTCAGTCATTCCTTCACTCAGCAGGTATTTGTGAGCCTTACTGTGTGTTAGCACCACACGGGGCCCTAGGTTGAGGACAGGAAAGGTGGCTCCCATCATGAAGCTGCCTCCTTCATGAAGCTGCATGGCATGCCTCTTTGGGGACAGGCCCTGTGAGATGCCCTCTTGGAGATAAAAGTCTGTTGAAACAAATGAGACAGTCAGAGAGGTCATTCTAAAAATGTGCCACAGGTGTTACAATGGGGAAAGAACAGGGAGCTATGGGGTGATAAGAAGGAAACCTGATCTAGTTCAATCGCTCTCAGTGATACAGAGGGTTGCATTTCATCCTCCAAAGAATATTTTACAGTCTCTAGACACGTTTTTCTTGTCTCAACTGTGGGGAGAAGGGAGATGCAGGCATCTAGTGGGTAGAGGCCAGGGAAGCTACTAAACATCCTACAATGCCCAGGGCAGCCCCTACAACAAGAGCTACCCAACCCTAAATGTTAACAGTGCTGAAGATGAGAAACTCTGGTTTAGTCCCAGGCTCAGGGAATGTTTTGGGGAAGAAATGCAGTTGGATTTAAGAACTAGAGGATAATTCAGAACCCTGGGAAATGGGGGTCTGGCATGAAATCAGAGGACACAGTAAAGGGAAAGAGGAGTCGAGCTAAGGATGCAGGGAAGGTAGAGGGGAGATAATAGGAGATGAAACACAAATCCCAGGCTGTTCCCAGAGAGACTAGAGGGTCTTCTATGCTACATACTGTACAGTGTGGACTTTATTTGGAAGGCATGATGGACTGATACAATCTCCCACCCACACCCCCTTACACACACCTCTATCCACTTGGAAAATTTCAAATCCAGCGATATGATTCCATTTGCTTTGAGAAAATCCACTCTAACAGTGATGCAGATGATTGGAGAGGGGAGAGCTTGGAGGCACATGAGCGGCTTTCATGATACAGAGAAGACAAATGGAGATGGAGGCCATGAACATAAAGAAGCTGCCACAGACTCCTGAGAGCAGAGGCATTCTTATACTCCGTGATTAACTGAATGTTGAGAGGGAAGGAGTGCTGAGGATGACTTTGAGATTTCCAGCTGAGGGCTGGTGTGAGTAGTGAGGTGTGTCATAGAGGAGGAGTAATTTGCAGGGGACGTAGTTCACTTTAGCAATATGGTGTTTATAGTCCTGGGGGACATCTAACTGAGCACATTTTTTGCACAGAGAGAAAGGTGGATTAGATACTGAGGAAAGACCTGCACCTGGAAACACGTTTATGGTGGTGGCTTGGGTCTGTGGAGGCCTAGAACTGGAGAAAGCATTCAGGGAAAATGCCTAGAGAAAGATGAGAAGGAAAAGGCAAAGGGCAGGATGTCAGGGTTCATCATAGTTGAAGGACAGGAAGAGAAGGGAAAACAGAGAAGGGACCAGAGAAGTAGAGCAGTGACATCTGCCAGGGAAGAGACTCACTTTAAGAATAAGAAAGCGGTCAAGCTGTCCAATGGATCAGGGGTTCAGCAGGATGTAAAATTAGATGAAGCTGTTGGACATGTCAGTCAAGAGGTCATCGGTGACCTTTTCAAGAACAGTTTCACTATAATGGTGAGTGTGGAAGTTATTTAAAGACACTTGATTATCCAAATGTAGAAAAGAAAATGGAAACTGAATGTCTTTATATGTAGGCAAAATTTGTATAGCAGTCATTTTCCAGACTTGGCAAACAGAAAAGGAGGATATCAATTAAGTAGCAGAAAATCAGATTCACAATAGGCCAAATCATAAGAACAGTTATTGTGTACTACAATAGAAATTTGAAAGCAAGCATCCCCAGAGTCAGTCTAGCAGCTTAGCAATGTCATTAGGAAGCTGGCCTCTTTTTTTTTTTTTTTTCCTGCTCTGTCACCCTCATGCTTATAACCACATGGTCACAAAATGGCAACTGCAGCTCCAAGCATCACATTTTCATCTGAGAGTACCTAAAGCAGAAAGGAAGACAGCAGTGGCCAAAATGAGGCTCACCCCACACTACTCTCTCCTTTTCTTGGGAGACTTTCCCTTATATTTCATTGGAAACTCAAGCACATGCCTTCTTCTAGACCAGTTAAGAAAAAGGTAAATGGGACAGCCATAAATGGCTTACCCAAATCATGATTCCTCCCTCAGGGTTAGTCACATGAAATATGGCTGCTGCTGCTGCTGCTAAGTCGCTTCAGTCGTGTCCGACTCTGTGCGACCCCATAGATGGCAGCCCACCAGGCTCCTCCGTCCCTGGGATTCTCCAGGCAAGAACACTGGAGTGGGTTGCTGCCTGAGTAGAATTGGTGTTCTGTTTACAAGAAAGAAGGGCAATTGACAGCTGGGTTGGCAACCAGCAGTGTTTGCTGTAAGAAAACATCCTTTCACAGGGAGAGAATGGATCATGGGGGAGCAAACCAGAGACTTTACAGAATGGGACAAGCCCTCAGTTTAAAAAGAACAATTAAATTTTACATTTGATATTCACAACGGAGATGTTGACAGAAGGCTGATTGCTTTGGAGATCATACACAGGGCATCAACAAGATGTAGGCAATAATTATGATGATGCTGGCCATAAAATACTCTTACTGAGTGCTTACTATATGCCTCACATTTTACATTGATTATCTCAGTTAATCCTCAAAACATAAATGAGATAGATAGATGTTATTAATATTCCCATGTTATCAAAGAGAAAATTGGGGTGTATAGCAGTTCAATAACTTGCCCGAGGTCCCTAGTAACAGCCAACTCAGGGCTGTCTCTTCCCAAAGTCAGTGCATTCACTGACTGCCTCCTTAGGTTAAAAAGAAGCCACTGGGAAGTTTTACTATATCCCAGAGGTAGAAGCGATCGTATCTAAGAATGGAAAATTTGCTGTCACGAGCTTTCTGTCTCCACCAGTGTTTTGAGTTTTCAGTATTTCATTTTTCCACACAACTTTGCATCCCAAGTACATCCAATGGACAGCCCATTCCTTCCAGCTTTGCACTCTTGTTTGCAAGCTCACTGGCCTAACACTGCACTTCTGGGGCCTGGAGACCAAGAGGGAGAAGCGTGCTCATGGCTAAGTGCACATCACGGTAGCCAGAACTTCCTCCTGGTATGAGAAGCAATGCAGACAAGGTTTGGGGGACTAGGATTGAATTCTGAAAGCATTCACATGGAGTACAGGGGACCTCCAACAAATGGTGACAAAAACTGTCTCAGGTGTTCAACAAGTTCTCAACCAGAATTTAGTTTCCCATCTTGAGATGTAAGAAGAACTGTCATTTATGGATGCAAATGTTCTTGGCTCTGTCCTCACTATTTTACATGTGTTTTCTCACTGAACCTCCCAATGAGGTTATGGAGAAGAAACTTATTATCTCTGTTTTTCAGATGAGGAAAATGAGTCTTGGAGTGTTTAAGCATGTTGCTTAAGGTTATAGAGCTGGTGAGAGACAGGGATGAGATCTGAACCCACCCAGCTCTGTCCCTGCAGACTGATTGTTTCATAACCAGTAACTACCAAGGTAATGCTGTGTTATAAATATCTCCAGGTATTGAATGAGACTGGGGTGAGGGAGCAGGTAGGAGGGGATCTTGAAACTCAAAACTCTCTTTCTTTAAAATCCTATCTCTGTTCCAAATATACTCCAGTGTGTGTATTTCAGGATGAGCACACATGCCTAATTTAAATCATGGCCTCCTGTTGGAAAGGCATCTTAACAGTATCTAGAAACAAAAGTAAAGAGGCCATAAATAGTATGTAACCCTTTAGTTGTGCCCATAGCATCCTGGGGGTTGGGCGGAAGTACTTTCAGTGTCCTCAGAAAGAAAGAGCTCTAAGGCAAGCCAGCCTTTCACTGGGTTAACACTGGCCTGCTCTAAGACTGGGGCGAGTCGTTTTGCTAACCGAGTTTTCAATTTCTTTCCCTACTATTGCCAAGACTGCTAAGATTGCCCTGTGGCTTGGATTAGAGCTGTGGGTAGAGAGACCAGCTGGGAAGTGGCAAGGAGATGACCCTGCCTTCTCACCAACATGTGGAAACTAAGTTCTAGGCACCAATGTCAACACGTCTTTTGCTTGAGAAGAACTTAACAGAATTTGAATTCCTCTTACCATTACAGAGATTAGAGGTATTATCCAGAAATGGCATCATCACAGATCATAATCCAAACCTAAAGCAGGAGGATCTGAAACAATGTTAAATCCATCCAAGGTTGCTTCTGGACCACAGTGCACCCATGTGGTGCCCTAGCTTGGAATTAGAATAGGGCACCTCTCCCTCTAAGCAATATAGCCAGCCTGGTATCAGGGTTCATGCCTTGATGAGTGGAGGGCAGCCTGGATTTTAGCTCTCACTGTGCAAAGTACAATAAAAAAAATGACAGCCCTGACCCAGGTCTTGTCTTGGATTCCTTGGAACGTTTTCCAGTGGTTAAAAGCACAAAGATGAAGGACACCTTCTCACCCAGCTTAAAAGGGAAGGAAGGGAATTCTGAGGACTCATTTCTTGTTGAATTACTTAAATCCTGCAGCTCAATCTAGAAAGACTCAATCAAGAGGAGTTGTAGGAAAACCTCAGAACCATGAAAGGCCCAAGGCTGTGTTCAAAAATCTTTCAAAACCTGTTAGCATGGAACAATTTTGTTTAGTTCACAAAATTGGCATTGACTCAGCCAATATCTTTCCTCTTAGCTTCATCTCTCAGCCTCATTCACAGCTCCTCCTGGCCCAGGAGGAAGGCATAGACAGTGCTTAAGAGGACAGGGCTATAGATTTAGGTTTAGAATTGGCCATAGTTCTTTGGAGTTGTGTGACCATGGGCAAGTTACTTAACTTCTCTGAACTCCAGTTTCTTCATGGGATTATCACAGCAAATAAATGGGATAATGATTTATAAAACACTTTACATTATGTTAGCTCTTTGGAAAATGGACAGTACGTAATAGTCATTGTTAACCAAAGCAGTGCTAGAAAAAAGAAAGCAAGAGTGGTCAGCCTACCTGATCCTACTTTTTTTGCCTAAACACTCAGATAGGTTATGACCAATATGGTAAGAACTTTGAGAAGTACATATGATTAGAAGTTGGCATGAGCTACTTAGTCTTTCTTTACTTATAGAACATCTATATATAAGGCACTGAGTTAAGTAGTGCTGAAGTGGTGGTGAAGACAAAGATGAAAAAAACTCCTCTACCTTTGAAGAGTCTGCAGGCTGGTAAGAAAAGAAGTGGGCTTCTCAGATGGCGCAGTAGTAAAGAATCTGCCTGCCAATGCAGGAGACACAAGAGACACAGGTTTGATCCCTGGGTCACGAAGATCCTCTGGAGCAGGAAATGGCAATGCACTCCAGTATTCTTGCCTGGAAAATTCCCTGGACAGAGGAGCCTGGCAGGCTACGGTCTCCAGGGTTGCAAAGAGTTAGACATGACTGAGCACACACACCCAAGAAGAGAAGCAGAAAACAGGCATCTGTTATTACCAGTTTAGAAAAAATTCTGGAAGCATCTACCATTTTCTCCTTGCTCCATCCACCACCTGGTAGAAACAGCCTTTCATGTCTCATGACCTGACTCATCCTGGGCACAGTTGATTAGACCAGAACTAAACACCTGACCACACCAAGCCAGTACGATTCTTCCCTGGGACTTTAAAATTAAGCACATCTGAATTCAGACTTGGGATTAAGTCTGTCATGATGGTGATGGGTACAGAACTCACAGTGATGTAAACTCAAGGCTGACAGAGCTTTTAGCCTTGGGCACATCAACCATTAAGCAGAGAGTTCCAGAGTAAAGCAATGATGGGAGGCCAGGCAGCTCCAGAGAGAGATGGAGGCAGTAGCCCTTTTGGATTCCTTCTTTTCTTTTCTTTTATTTGCATTTTTTAAAATTTATTTATTTTTTATTGAAGTAGAATTGCTTTACAGAATTGCCCTTTTGGGTTCTTAAACGCTTTTCAGTTCCTATGAGGCTTGGCTATCCTTCCTTCAATGGGGTTTCATGAGTCTTCTCTTCTGATAAACCACTTTTCACCTGAGCAATTAACACCCCCTTGTTCTACAGAAGGGCTAAATGTGTGGGACCCACTGATTAGATATAAAAAGCTGCCAAAGGCCATTCAGATATGATTCCTTTAATCAAAATAACTGCCTTTTAAGAGCCTGATTAGATTAACCATTTGGTTTTAATCCAAACAACTGTTTGGCAATTGATCCCATTTGAACAGATCCAGGAAAACTGGAGTATCCTCCCCTCTAACTCAGAGGATCTCAATGTTATATGATAGTAGACCATTAGGAAGAGTTCCCTGAAAAATACATACTTCTGGGGAAATATACTGCCAAAAGTTATAGATAAAAGGAAAATGCAGTTAAAGCTCTTTTAGGCATTTTTAGGCCTGCCTTGTGATTTCTAGAGGGGGCCAGTTGTTTGCTTTCAGGTCTTGGGCTTGTACGCATGTACTTATTTTCAAGGCTGACTTAAGAGACACTCTGGCAGCACCGCCCAGCTGTGTAGCAGACAGGAGCAGCTGGCCATCAATCCAAATGTAGCGTCCATCCAAAACATCTCTTTAAAAGGCACAAACATAATTACTTTCATCCAATCACCCTTTCTAAATATTCTGGGCGTGCTAGTACATTAGCAACATTATTTTGCCATCACTAAAGCCTCTAAAATTTAATTCAGGGAAGTCTATGAAACGGGTATGGCATTTGAGGAATATGTATATTGCCTGTACATCAATTGGCATCTTGGGACTACTCTGGGGCACAGAGGTCAAAGCTTAGTGATGCATGGAGTTGTCGTCCTAATGGTAAGTATTGATTAGTAGCCTCAGAAACAACCAGTAGGCACTCAGTCTTTCTCCAGCCAGACGCCAGGCTCCCAAAGAAGGAGTGTCTTTCCCAGCGAGCCTTGAAAAACAATGCATGGAACGCTCAAGCCCGCCACACAGAGAGGCACTGAGAAGGTGAATGAGTGCTTCAGCGGCTTAAGTGGAAAATGATAAATAACACTATGAAACATTTGCTTAGCTATGATACCTGATAGGAAAGTACTCAAAACCAACAAATACAATTTTCATAATATAATATCATAAAGTAAATATATTAATTTCCCACTGCTACCCAAATTACCCCAAACTTAGTAACTGAAAATAACACAAATGTATTTTTTCATACCTTTGTAGATCCAAAGTCCCAGTTGGCTGGACTGATTCCTCTGCTCTGGGTTTCACAAGGCCAAAATCAAGGTATCAGCAGGGCTTCATTCCTCCTGGAGACATTTTGGATGAACTGCTTCCAAGCTTGTTCAGGTTTTTGGCTGAATTCAGTTCCTGACAGATGCAGGGCCGACCTCCCAGGTCCTTGCTGGCTGTCTGCTGGGAGCTGGTGTTTGCCCCTAGAGGCTGCCCATAATCAATCTTATTCTGGACACATTCTCCCCAGCACAGCAGTGGTGGGGTTCCTCTCACACTTCAAATCTCTCCAACTTTGACTTCTGCCAAATCTCTCTTACCTCCAGCCAGAGAAAGTTCTCTGATTTTAAGGCTTCATGTGATTCGACTGGGCCCACTGGATCATCCAGAATAATCTCTCTATTTTAAAGTTTGTAACCTTAATTACATCTGCAATTTCCCTTTTACCATGTGACCTAACATATTCATAGGTTCCATGGATTAGGATGTGGACATTTTGGGGTTTCTACTATTTGACCTACTGTGATATACATACACTTTTCTATCCTGAAGAACAGAGTTACAGGTGGACCAACATGGTGGGATCTGCACTGCAATCTGAGCAAAATGCATTGGATGGTGTGTTAGTCACCTACTGCTGCCTAACAAATTGCCCCAAATTTACCAGCTTAAAACAAGTCTTCATTATCCCATGGCTTTCATGTGTCAGAAAACATATGCAGCTTACCTGACTGCCCTTCAATCTCTAAGGAGGTTGCAGTCAAGCTGTTTTCCACGGCTGCAGTTTAACAGGAAGACTCCACTTAGGTGTCAAAGATCCACTTTCAGATTTATTCACATGTTGGCAGTCCTCAGAAGATTCACCTCCAAGTTCACACAGATGGTTGTTGGCAGGCCTCTCCTCCCCGCCATGTGGATCTCTCCATAGGATGTCTGGGGGTCTTCCCAGCATGGCAGCTGATGACCTGAATGAGGACCAGAGGCAGAGAGTGAGCATACCAAGAGGGAGTGAGAGAGGCTGAGATGGAAGCCACAATCTTTTTCTTTTAAGCCATCTTAACCGTTTTGAAGGGTGTAGTTCAGTAGTACCAAGTATACTCACATTGTTGTATATCGTATCTCCAAAACTTTTTCATCTTGCAAAACCAACATTCTGTCTTTGTTGGACAACTCCCCATTTCCCACTACTTTCAGCTCCTGGAAACCACCATTCTACTTTCAGTCCCTTAGAATTTAACTACTCTAGGTACCTCATATAAGTGGAATCATAAGTATTGGGGTTTTGTAATTAGATTGCACTTAGGACAAGATCTTCAAGTTCATCCATGTTGTAGTATGTGGTAGGAGTTCCTTCTTAAGGCTGAATAATATTCCTTTTTATGTGTATATCACATTTTCTTTATCCATTCATCCATCAGTAGGCATTTGGGTTCCTCCCACCTCTTGGCTATTCTGAATAGCATAACTGTGAACATGAGTGTGCAAATATCTCTTTAAGATCCTGCTTCCAGTTCTTTTGGTGATATACCCAATGTGGGATTGCTGGATCAGAGTATTTCTATTTGTCATTTTTGAGGACCCTCCATCTGGTTTTTCACAGCAGCTACACCATTGAATTCCCACCAAATGTACATATAGGTCCCAATGTCTCCACATCCTCACCATCACATGTTGTTTTCTGTGTGTGTGTGTGTGTGTGTGTGTGAGTGTGGGTGGGTGGGTGTGTGTTTACAGTGACCCATCTTATGAGGTGATAGCTCATTGTGGTTTTGATTTGCATTTCTCTAATAATTAGTGATGTTGAGTATCTTTTTATATGCTTATTGGTTATTTGTACATCTTCTTTGGATGGAAGCTACATTTTTTGTAGAAACCTAAAATCATAAATAATATCTCATCAATTCTGTTGTATTCTGTTTATTAGAAAGGAGTCAATAAACCCAGGCCACACTCAAGGGGAGCAGAATGCCAGAAGTACGGGGGTGCTTCAGGGGGACCACAGGGGTCATGTTAGAGGCTGCTTTCCACAGATGGAGTATCCAGTCCATAAAGAAGGGCAGTTCAGGCCTGCTGGGCACCAAGAATCTCTTCCTAAACTTTGGATTTGGTAAGAATCATTTGAGGAGCTGATTTAAAAAGCAGATTCCTAGGTTCCTGCCTCGGAGGTGCTAAATCAGTGGATCTTGTGTAGGACCCGGGAATCTGCTTTTTTAAACAACCTCCTAGGGATTTTTTTTTTTTAAGATACAATTCTCATGCCATAAAATTCACCCTTTAAAAGTATACAATTAGCAATTTTTAGTATATTCACAAATTTGTGCAGCCATCACTGAGAATAGTTCCATCATCCCATAAAGAATCCCCTACTCATTAGCATTGCCTCTGCATTCCTCTCTCCCTCAAAACCCCTATCTCTATGGGTTTGCCTATTCAGGATATTTTGCATAAATGAATTACACAGTATGTTGCTTTTTATGTTTGACTTTTCATTTTGCATAATGTTTTTAAGGTTTATCCATGTTGTAGCAGGTAACCATACATCATTCCTTTTTATGGGTGAATAATATTCTATTGTATGGATTTACCACATTTTATTTATCCATTCATTAGCTGAAGGACCTAAGAGATGCTTACCAGAAGGGTAGTTTGAGAAGGCTGCAAACTAAGTTTTACAGGGAGATCAAAAGCTGTTTGGCTGTCTCAGATGCTCATAAAAATGCAGATTTTGAGACCCAACCCAAATCTCCTGAGTTAGAATCAGAGGACGGCCCAGAAATCTGTGTTTTAAACAAACTTCAAGGAGATTCTTTTGCACAACGAAACTCAGACTTAGAGTGCAAGTGAGATTAGGTGGATAGCAGGGAAAGCGATTATTCCTTTTAAATCATTGTTCCCAAGTGGCACCTTTTTAGAAAGTTTTTAAAGACAACGTGAAGAGATGAAACCTCATCATTGAAAATATGACTATGATGAGAAGACTTGAACAGAAGCTTCAGGAACACAAATCTTGAGACACATAGAGGAGGCAGTCAAAGATGATGCCTCTTACTATTTTTCTTATTTTCTGTTTTATTTCTTTGTAGACCCTACCCTCTGGTCAGGCCTCAGCCCCAGATCAGTTTCTTCTGACATAAGAATTTAACGAAATAGGTGTAATGTCATAGATTCTGAGAGCTGAGAATTTAGGAGCTTATCTTGTTCAGAGGCTCCAAACATGTATGATCATCCAGTGAGTTTTCAGGATTCTTTTAAAAACCCTTCTTTACAACACTCCTCTCCCCCACTCCAGCTGTCTAGATTTGATAACTCTGGGATCTTGAAATCTATGGCTTTATGAAGCTACTCAGGTGAATCTGAGTGTCAGCCAGATATCTATAACCACTGGTCCAACACCCTCATTTTTCAGAGCAGGAAATTGACTCAACAGAAAACTGCAGGAAAGAACATTCCCTAGAATTTAGGTCCCTAAGTTCTCATCGATAGTCTTGCAAACCTGTGTTGTCAAAATGTCTAATCATTAGAATAAAAACTACATTGAATTTGAGAATTTGGTTGCTGACACTGGAGTACAAGTCTACACACAAATAATCAGGATTTAACTCAGTCCTCGATGTTGTTTTGTTAGCTGGCCAATGACATGAAATTGTGAAAGAATGAACGATGAATGACATGGTCATTATCAAGTTAATACCCTTTGGAATCAGCAGCCATTAGTATTTCAATTCTAGCGATATCTCTTGGTGGTTTGATTATCATTAAGATGTAGAAATTAGAAAACTTGGACTTCAGCCATATCATAAATATGGATAAAATGTTCACTCGCACTTATTTACCGTAAACCTGGAAATAACAACTTTCCGGCTCAACGGTTCTCCAATTTCACTGTGTGTTGGAATCACCTGGGAGAATTTAAAAATAGACCCTTGCCCAGTCCCATCCTCAAGAGAAGAGAAACTAGGTCCAGAGCCGAGGCTCATGTATTTTTAAATGAAACTCCCCAAAATATTCCAATGCATGGCCAGGGTTGATAACCACTAGTGTAGCTCTTTGGATGTCTAATAAAGTAAAAAATAATTAGAAAAGTTTAAAATTTCACATCATATTCCTGAAAAACATTTTCACCCTGAATGGGCTCATGAAGGATCTCATTCTGTGCTCCTACAGCCTAGGAATTATAATCAGTAACATTTGTGCCCTTCTTTGTAATTTACTAAGTGCTTTCACATACATGTCACCACCCAGTTATGATTATTTACGAAGTGTCTATCATACCTTTTCTGCTAGAAGTTTAAGGTGGTAGAATCTCCTGTCCATTCTAAAAAGGACTCCATTAATGAGGCTTTTCTTTTTAGAATTTTAAATAAGTCAAAGGAAAAAAAAATGTCAGAAAACAGGGCAGAACTCTATTCCACTGGAAAACTGTGCTGTAAGTAATGACACTGGAACACCTTGCATATTGTGTGTTGAGACGGAGCTAAATTCAGCCTCGGAGGTTCACAGACTGTTGGAGTTGAAGTAATGATGAGAAAGGAACCAGGGGGGATAAGTGAGTTCTGGACCAGGGCTTTTCAAAGTCTAAACGCATATGAATCAACTGGGGATCTTGTTTAAATGCAGATTCTGTTTCAGTAGGTCTCAGGTTGGATTTGAGATTCTGAATTTTTAAAAGGCTCCCAGGTGACACCAGTGCTGCTGGTCTACAGATCACAGTATGAGTGGGATGATTTTAGAACTAGGGACAGGCGGTTGGAAAGGGATCAGAAGATCTGTGCCCCTATCTCTACCCCTAGTTTCTGGTACCAAGAGGCTTTGGAGAAAGAGGTCACTTCACCCCTCAAATTCTTAGATTTCTCATCCACAAATTGGGGTTGGGATACTGGTCTTGACCAAAGATGACAAATACTTAACCCTTGTGACTGCTCTGTCAGATGCTGTGGAAAGATGCTGGATCAGTCAGATGCTGGAGACAGGATGGACATGATTTCCAGTCCTCCCATCCAAAGAATGTAGGTGGGATCTTCAGGAAGACCTTAGGTAAGTTGTCACATGTTGCAAACTGTGACCCATTAACTCTTTAACATGGATCTGATTATCAAAGCAATTAGGTGTAGTGAGTCAGACTCAATATGGATAAGTTGTAATGGGAAGAGAAGCCACAGAGAGGAGCCTGAAGCTCCCAGAGGCCCTTCAACAGGAAAGATGCTCAAAGAGAGGGCAGGAGTCCAGAGGTGGGGGAGCCACAGGGCATAGACTTAACTCACTTCCTAACATCCTGGTCCCGGGCATTACCATCTCAAACCTTGGGCTTCAGCTTCAGCCCTCAAACCTGGACTTCTACTACAGAAGGGACTTCTCCAACCCAACCGAAGCAGAAGGTAAGAGATCCCTAGAGGCAGAGCCTGCTCACCTTCTCCCTCAGGACCCAGGTATCCTTTCCAGCTCTGGCTGGTCCTGACTAGTGCTGAAAGTGAGCTTCCAGGACTTCCGAGGTTGGGGTGGGGTTGGCCCTCAACCTCATTTTCTGGAGTTGTGCTCCAGCATCTCTTAATTTCACAAGGAGATGATTCTATGTCCATGAATAGAAATGCAGTTCAGTGGAAGCTGTCCAGGGATAAAACTGATCAATGCACTCCTCAGGCAAAATCTTCAGGGGTCGTGTGACTGGCACTCTTCTCAGATTTTCAAGGTTAAAAGAGATACTCCCAGAGGGAAAAGTATGTGTACCCAGATATAGACAGTGTGCCAAGGCACTGTGCTAGCAACTCTCACTTTTATCTCATTGAAGCAACACAACACTACAAATTTTGTGTTATTGTTCCCATTTTACAGATGAAGAAAGCGAGGCTCAGAGAGGTCACCAAACTCCTGCATCTTGCACGGCTGAAATGTACATGACATGGCTTTTGACTCCAAGTCTGCTGCTCTTGATGCTGCATCTCATTGCCTCCAAGGTGCTGTACTTGGAGGGAGGAGTCTCCATAAGCTAAAACTAAGCAAGATTGATGAAATGGAGTCAATTTTATTCCACCTCTCCCAGGGATGGGGTCGCACAGAATCGGACACGATTGAAGTGACTTAGCAGTAGTTGTAGTAGCTGAGGACAGAACAGGTACCTAATTCGATAGAATACTTCTTACAATTCTTCAAAAAAAAAAAAAAAAAGACAGTAGGCCTGGCTCTTCTGTCTCCAGGTGGTGACCACAGGATTTTGGGGGGTTACAAATAGATGACCTCAAGAAGGTGCTAGGATGCTGACTGCCTGCTTAAGTGGGGTCCAGCTCCTTCTAGATACAAACTGTGGATGCTCTTAGCAACTTTCATATGTATACCCCCAGACCCTGCAGTCAACTCAGACATGTTTTGAAATGTGACAACCTGCCGAACAGAGTGGCAGGTGCTGCAAGGGAGATGCAGGTGAACAAGGCAGATGAAGCCCCCGCTCCTCAGGGCTAACCTCCTGGCTGGGGGACAGGCAAGGGAGCTGGTCACAAGTAAGACATTTTATGTGTAAGAAAGATCATGAAAGGGGGCCCTGCAGTGCTCTAGGAGCACACAGGGCCTCAGCCTCGCAGTGGGCAGTGTAGAAAGCCAGAAGGATGACGTTAAACTGAAACAGCCTTCCCCTACCCGAAGGAACTTGAGCCGAACTAAAGGCTGAGCCACTTGGCCGCCTGGAGCCATGGCCGTCCTGCCTCTCACTTGCAGAAACACTCTTTGCTAAGGTTGTAATAAATCCTCCGCCAACCTGGCCAAGTGCTGATGTGCCAAATGGTCTGGGCAGTGAAGTACCAGGCGTGCGCACATGTGTGCACACACACCACATAAACACACGCACAGCCCGCTGCACTCACAAGGTCATACTTCACATCCTTTCTCCCCTCAGGCGAAGCCAAGTGGATGGGGTTTCCTTCACAGTCTGCCCTGGAGATGCTGTTAATGTACTTCAAAATCATTTCCTTTGTTCTTCGGGGAAATACACTAAGACATTAACAGTGCTAGACCTGGGTGGCATACTTATGGGAGAATCTTTTCTTCCTTTTTTTTTAAAAATCATTTTTATTTTGTAGCTTTTCCAAATGAGCATGGATCACTTATGTAATAAAAAAAAATTAAAAATAAAAATGAGATTTCCTTTGCTCCACTACAATTGCTCTCCAGTTCACATTTGCCCTGGAAGACAAGAACACTGGTGGTGTCCTGGAGGCCTGTGGGGGCCGTGGTATGATGACAAGATCACTGGATTAGGAACTACAGCATACAAGTTCAGTTCCCAGGCTTCCAGAACTTTCTAACTTTGGGATACTGGCAAGTCCCTTTACTGCTTTGAGCCTTCATTTTCTCATCTGTAGCATGGAGCAGTAATAGTTCTCAAAAGATGAAATTGATGCATAAAGGTCAAGTGGGATTATCATTATATCTATTTACACAACTGAAAATTGCCTATTTCATGTTTGTGTAGAAAGAAGAAACAAACAGTGGTTCTGTGAATAGTGGCTTAGTCAGTTTCAACTGGTATCTGGAAGTGGTAGCCAGCCCTAGATGGCCTCCAGTGATTCTCACTTACTGGCATTTATGCCCTTCGATATTCCTCCACTGAGTTGTGCTGACCTGTCCCCCCAATAGGATATTGCAGAAATGACAGAGTGTGACTTCTGAAGCTAGGTCATAAAAGAAAACATTGTTACTCCGCCTTCCTCTTTTGCATTGCTCACTCTGGGGGAAGCCAGCTGCTATGTCATGAGGACACTCAAGTGTCCTTATGCAGAGGTCCTTGGAGTGAGGAGCTGAGGTCAACTGGCAGCACCAACTCGCCACCCATGAAAGAGCCACCTTGGAGGCAGAACCACCTGTCTCAAACCTTCACATGACTCCAGCTCAGGGTAACATCTCAACTGCAAACTCTTGAGCAACCCCAAGCCACAACCACCCAGCTCAGCCACTCCCTATTTCCTGACCCACAGAAACTGCGAGAGAACAAGGGTGTATCGTTCCTCTAAGCTACTCAGTTGTGGGGTGATCAGTTATGCAGCAAGAGATGACCCTTAAGCTGGCAACCATCGAGGAAGGTTAGGGACCCACGTGGCTTTGGGAAGGGAAATTCATTCCAAGCGAATTTCTTTTCCTTTTGTGATAAGGTCACTTGGTATACGAATAGGGAAGGGATGGGGGAGAGCATGAAGTGTATCTTTCAGACCTCAGGAGGGCTTTTAATTTGATGCCACATGCCATGCTCATCAACATGCCTGGAGGCAGGATCTTAGCATGGTTCATTGATTTGGCCCCAAGAGAATGGATGCAGGAGCTAAGTGAGGATTTGAGGGAACCAAAGGAATAATGATACCGATGCCAGTACCAACACTAAGAGTAACACTCTTCACTGCTGCTCATGTTATCTCTGCTAACACTCATCACATGGACACCTCCCCTTTGGAGAGCCCCCAGTTCTCTGGAGTTCAGTAATCACGCTTTCCTTTAATAAACTAGGGAAACGGTTTCAACCTCCATGGTAGTGCTTTGACAAGCCTCCTTCAAAATCTCCACAGACTTCCTGAAAGACCTACCTTCTCTGGTCATGAGGGCTGCAGCCTTGGTCACTGCTGTTTCCTACTCCTTCACCAGCATTCATTGACCTTGAGGCTGCCATCCTGTGTCCCCCTCTCAGTTACTCCTGGACCACCTCACCTTCTCCACGTTCCAAAGCACCACGAACACATGGCCAGTTCCCAAAAGCTTGTGGGGAGTGGGAGGGGAGTAACAGTCCTGCGCAGCTGATGGGTTAAAGGGACCCTCCACCAGCCTGGTCCTCGACTTCTTCAGCTCTCAGGGTTTCTCTTGCTCTGTAGATGCCCTTGCTGATCACTGCTCCCCTGAGCTGCTTTTCTTTTTCCCTCAACCCTCTCCTTTCAATCTCTCCCTTCCGTCCATCCCTAGTACCCGCCCCCAGCTGCCTTTTCGTTGGCTCGCAGTCCCCAACTCCAAATTTCCGTCACCTTTTTTTGCAGACAGGCTACCTTTACCGTGAGTCACTTTCCCCACCAGGGTAACATAGACATAATAAAACATGGGCTCTGAGGCCAGAAGAGAACTGTCCACCCCCCAACCCCCACCCTCCACCCCCCACCTTGAACTCCCAGCTCTGCCTTACCTCCTTGAATCCTTCCCGTCCCTGTTATACAGCTGATATAACTGACTTCTAGGGGGACAAGGTTTTGTGCTCACCCAGGGTGAGCAGGCTCTGGGCCAACTCCCAGGCTCTCCCAGGCAGGAGGAGAACTGGGTTAAGAGATCGTTGGTTGGGGGCACCTGCAAGGGCTAAATTGAGTCTGCCTGAAGCTTAGGAGGAAGGAAATATACGTATAGTTCCTAGAGGGCTTATAAATAGGACCACTGCTCATCTGTCCTGAAAAGTTACAGGGCCAGCTTTCCCGAGGTAAGGGGAGGGGGCGGGGTCATACGTCCTGAGGTCATTTCTAGCTTGATGATTCACGCGACAAAATCCCAGCGTGGGTTCAGCCCCTCTGAATGTACTTTCATTTTGCATTATGATTTGCCACTTGAGCTGATGTGAACCCAAATTGATGTCACTTCCCTCCTAATAAGCTCTTGACCAGAAAACATCTGTTTCTCCATCTAACTTGGGATTTTTTTTTTATCCAGTTCCTACAAAATCATCTTGCACTTTGCCTCAATATTTTTTCTTCTCTTTTAAAGATAGCATTTGTCAGGGCTTCTCCTCTGGTCATAAAAGTAATGTACATGCACATTTCCAAAGAATCTGGAAAGCATAGAAAACTGAAGGAAGAAAAGAAGAATTATATATAATGTCACACCCATAGACAAACATTAAAATGGTAGTATGTTTTCTCCATGTATATGATACTTTTTTTTTTTTACCATAACTGGATAAAAAGCCTTTTTTTTTTTTAAAGATTTCTATTTAACAGTGGGAGGGAAGGATTATACATTCTAGCTTTAGTGAAAAAGAAATTTTAATAATAGCTACACTTACTGAGTACCGACACTGTTCCAAGTGCTATATATGCATTGCCTTAATGAACATAAATCCTTTAGATGCATTGCCCTGTTCCGTGCTTATAACAACCCATTGAAGATGCTAATACCCTCTGTGCCCATTTTACAGATGAGGAAACTGAGGCTCTGAGGCCATAACTTGCCCAAGGACAACTAGTTCATAGCACAGTTGGGATGGACTTGAGGGAAGATCTTTATGCCTCCACAGGCTAGAATGGTCTTTATGGTACATATACAGTTTACCTCTTTTTAGCAATAATTGCCACAACTGGAAACACCACAGTGGAAATACAGGTATGCTTCTCATTTAAATGGGAATATCTTAATCGAACCATAATATATTCATGGAACAAAGACCTCACTCCATTTGGACCTCCTGTAGCTCTTTGCTTGTAAAAAATACAGGGAGGAAAAAAAAAATACAGGGAGAAAGAAAATTCAAGTGAAAGGTCAGAAGTTTATTAGCTGGTGCTGGTGCAAGAAAATTCAAGTGAAAGGTCAGAAGTTTAATAGCTGGTGCTGGTGCAAGATTGAACACACTTTCCTATAAGCTGTTGCTATTTTAGTGCCTGATGGCCATCTAACAGTCCCCAGGCAGAGGAGCAGCTGACAGATGCCAGGGTTCAGTGCAGATGCTGTCAAGTGACTGCTCATTCTTTCCACGGGCATTCATTGAGCATCTACTGCATTTCTCTCAGGCACAGTGCTAAGCATGGTCTCCAAATGTAAGCAGTGCAAAGGCAGCACCCATGGGTTCAGCCTAAGTGGTGAAGTGGTCTTCTAATTAAAACACACACAGAATTAGGAAATGAAATCTAATTTCAAAACAATAGCTCAAAACGATCTACTGATTAAATAGCATATCTCTTAGGGTGCTTTGATTGCAAGCAACAGACATGGACTCTGGCGGATCTAGACAAAAAAAGAATTTCTTGGAAGGATACTAGAGAGTACGCTAGAACAACGGAGGGATAAAGACTCAGGCGTGCAGCTATCAGGCACCCGGCATCTCCAGAAGGCTCTTGGCAGCAGAAAATGCTCAAAAATCTCACTCAGCTGCCTCGGCTGGAATGAGAACACTCCAACTGTGTGTGTTTTGGGCCTGAATCCATGATTCAGATTTCAGAGCAGGCATTCCCATTGGCCTCTCTGGCAGTCATGTGCTGGGGATGGGCAGTGCCTGGCTCATTATTCCATCAGAGGACATGGGAGAGCTACTAGCTGAGGAATATGGGCAGCTGACAAACCAGGAATGGACTTGCATTTCTTGAGAATGATGAGAGCCCAGTACAGAGGCTGTGACAGTGTTTAGAAAAAACAAAAACCCTTCCTCTTCTATCCATTTCTGTCACATGCTGACGCTGCTCCACAGAATTTCTGTCTCCAGTTCTGTGCAAACCTCCTTGCTATCCAGTCCTTTACACCCTTGCTGTGAATGAACCTGCATCACCTGGGAGCTCGTAAGAAATGCAGAGTCTCAGGTTCTGGCTCAGACCCACTGAATCACGATCTGCATTTTCACAAGATCCCCAGGTGGTTCCAGTGAAGATGGTTGGAGAATCACTCAATTATAGACTTTCCTTTCCACTCCTTTCTCAGTTTCTTTATTATACAGATAACCTAGTCTCTCACCAACCTGAAAGGATCCCTCCTCTTCAGCGAGAGGGAGGAGATGTGTTGTCAACTACAAGGTTGTTCCAGTGGGCTAAGGTAGAAGACATAAGAACATTCGCATGCTTACAATTTCTGTCTTGTAAACAAGGACTTAAGCTGACACAGTCTGTGACCTTGAAGAGCTCATGTTCTAGAGGGAGGAGCTGGCCAGCCAGTTCAAATCCTATTGAGGGCTTCCAAGGGGCATGGCACGGTTCTCGGGCTGAGCTGGCTCTGGTATGCTGGGTCTGGTGAGGATCCAAGGTACAAAGGGACAGAATGGGCAATTAAGTTTTATTGGGCTGCTCAGATGCATCTGGAAGGCCAGAGGTCCTTCAGGTGCCTTACCAAATGCCACACTGAGCTATAAAACAGTGCCAGGTACTCATGGCTGATCTGTCTTCCACTCAAAGAGAACAAACAGGGAGCTGGTCCCAGAGGAGGGCGCAGAGGGGAGTGCAAAGCCTAGAAAGTGCAAAGTTGCGAATGCAATTTTGAAAGCTTTAGTGTTCAGGTACACTGCTGTTGGCCTTTCAACATATTGGTCTTTGCAACATCCAAATAAAGCTGGCACAAGATTTCCCCCAGAATTAGTCTCCCGTGACTCATTTCTCTGGAACTTGGTGTGGCAGCCACTTGGCTGAAAGCAGCGGTGAGGAGGAATGTCCAGGCATGTGGTTTCAGCCACGGGCGCGGCGGTGGGTGTGACTGGAGCAGGACAGAGAATGGGTACGCTCATAGTCGGGGGCGTGGCTGTAGCAGAGGAGGCGGGGCTGTGGGCGTGGCTGTCAGCCTCAGCAGCCCCCAGTTACTGACGACTGACTAGCCTCAGCTTAGTAACCCCATGGCAGGATTCCTGATGGTGCTCTTGGGCCCCAAACAGGTAGAACTACAGCCAAAGGTGAGAACAAGCCCTAGGAGGGTCTGAAATATCGGAGAAGAGGTCCCAGTCACACACCTTGGTTTTTTCTGTCACTGCTGGGAGTCCGGCATGAGGGTGACCTGAAATGCCTTGACCCCCACCCCCACCCCACCCCCCGCCGCCCCCGCCGCCTTCCGGGTGTCTGGACGGCACCTGGGTTCAGGGAGCCCCAGGAGCCCCAGCTGGCTGTGTCTGAGGCAGAGGCCTGCACAGTGAGGACACCCCTCCCCAGCTTCCCTGGGGATGCAGCAGGATTCTCGTGCAGGATTCAACTCACCTCACCCTGCTCTCATCATTCAGATCCCTCAAGGCCACAGGAAAGCATCAGTGGCATCTCACCTCTTCCTCATCTCCTGTTCCCGAGGCCTCACAGTCTGCCAAATAACATCCTCTCTTCCCTCAGCAGAAATAAGTAAAGACACACCCCCACACCAACCCGCATCCCTCATACCAAGCTATGGCTTCCCACCAACTCAGTCTTTCCACAAACAGAAACGATTGCATTTCAGTTAGAGCTCAGCTAGGACACACTGTGGTGGGGTCCAACGAGTCAATGGTTGTGAAAGCTCTTAGAAAAAGAGACACTCCTGAAGGAGTGTGATTTACATTTCTTTGACATTCTCCACTTTCAAAAGCCACTTACCAATGCCAGTACTTCTGAGTTTTACTTCTGATACTTGTACCTATAAAGTAAGGCACCTTTCATAAAAAATTTTAAAAGACTTTTAAACCATACTCTTCAAGACAGGAGAATGGAAGATGCAAAAAGAAATAATGATGAAATAAATAAACAAGCAGATCAGTTTGCAAAGTAGCCCCCACTTCGAGTCCACCCCTTGCCAGGACCTTCTCATCAACACTGATGGCGAAGGTTCACCCAGCACTTACTGGCAGCACTTACTTCCAAGTGGTTTACAGCAGCTCTAAACAAGTGCTTTTCAAACAGGGATTATTTTTCCCTCCCCTCCCCAGGGGATATTTGGCAATATCTGGAGACATTTTTGCTTGTCACGACTGTGGGGAAGGGAGGATGGTGACTGTTATCTGGTACCTAGAGGCCAGGGATGTGGCTTAAACATCCTATGATGCCCAAGACAGCCCTTACAGCAAAGACTTTCTGGCTCCAAATGTCAATCAATAGTGCTGATCTGGGACTTCCTGGTGGTTCAGTGGCCAAGACTCCATACTCCCAATGCAGGGGTCTGGGTTTGATCCCTGGTCAGGGAACTATTGCAGATTCCACATGGTGCAGTTAAAGAGTTTGCATGCTGCAACTAAAGATCGCGTGTACTGCGATTAGGACCCAGGGCAACCAAATAAATGTTTAAAAGGGAGAAAGAAAAACCCTGATCTAAGAGATAAAAATGAGCATTAACCCTCTTTTACAGATGAGGAAACAGAAGTTCAGAGACGTACTTCAAGAATCTTAGGTTTATAATCGAACATAATTAGCAAAAAGGAGCAAAACAAGAGATGGAGAAAAGTTTGCCAATATTTTGAAATGAGCTAAGAGAAACAGGAACTTGGAAACCATTAGCTTTGTGTCTGCCCTGTGATTTTCTAAGTTAGGATAACGTGAATCCGTGGCTCCTATTGAACTGGATGGTTCACGCGCAGGATTGAGGGCAGTGACAATGCTTTCCAAACTCATCACTCACTATCCCTATTTGCGAACACTCTGTTTTCCAATCTCACGGCCACACTTCTCATTCTCTTCTCAACTTGTAGCCGGTGCTTCTACCTTATTAGATCTGTTTGTGAGAGATCAGAGCAGTGGTGATGAAGGGAGGCACCTGCCCAGCAAATACAGCACTATCTCACTTTAGACTGAGAGCCCGCCTCTACCTGGGGGTGGACAGGGTAGGTGGCCAGCTGTCTGTAGTCTCTCCTTTCTCTCCTGGGCAAAACTTCTCAGAATCATTGGGAATGTCAGCTGATGGCTATGCAAGGAATGAGGGCAGAAGGAATCAAAAAGAGGCTAAGACTTACGTGGACTGTCATTTTTAAAAAAAGCTCAGGGTACTTGGAATGAAACAGCCAAGTACAAAATTGAATGTACATCAATGAAGACTTTTTAAAAACTTTGCACTTTTGCATATTCCATTTTCTAAATGAATATGTATGACTTTTATGAGAAACAAGTTAATTATTTTAATAAGACTGTTTTTTTAAAAAAATCCCACGTAAGGAGTGAAATGAGTGAGGTCCATAAAGGGGAATGAAAAAAACGCTCAGAGCAGCCTTTTTGTGTGTGAGAACTAAAGCCATCCAAATGAAGCGGAGAAAGGCTAAATAAATTGAGGGTATTTTGCTGCAACAGAATACTACATAGCAAGGGTAAAAGAGCAGATTACTACCTCCCACGGCCACACAGATGAGTGTCAGAGACATAATGTTAAGGAAGCTGGACAGAACACGAAAACATATACCCATTTTATTTAGGTATTGTATTTAGGTGAAGCTCAAGCCTGAGTATTGACTGGAAAAGGGGCAGAGAGCCTGGGAGGGGTGCTGGGTGGGTGGCTCCCTCTCCTGCCTCTTTCAGAGCCACCAACCGGCCCCTCATCTGCATAAACCACTCAGCAAAAACAAAAGCCCTGGAGGTAACAGAAATCTGCTCCTTGAAGGCAGCCTATCCGCAAGGTCTTCTCCAGGTCTCGTTGGAAAAGACCCTGATGCTGGGAAAGACTGAAGGCAGAGGAGAAGGGGGACGACAGAGGATGAGATAGTTGGATGGTATCGCTGACTTGATGGACATGAGTTTGAGCAAGCTCCAGGAGTTGGTAATGGACAGGGAAGCCTGGCATGCTGCAGTCCGTGGAGTTGCAAAGAGTCGGACATGACTGAGCGACTGAACTGAACTAGCCACAAGGTAATAGGACTCTTAGGGTGCTGCTACCCACCAACCCCAAACCCTTGTTCCCCTTGCTCCCCCATCCACCGGTAGAGGAGGTCCCATCATTATCATTATATCAGGGATCCTATTTCACCAACATTATGCCTGTGTATTTTACTTTCCCACTGAAAACTATTTTTTCTTTTTTTTAAAAAAAATTAAAAATTTTAATTGAAGTCTTGTTGATTTACAAAGTGTCAATTTCTGCTGTGCAGCAAAGTGATTCAGTTATAAATATATATACACATTCTTTTTTTCATATTCTTTTCTATTATGGTCTATCATAGGATATTGAGTTGTTTCCCTTGTAGCTCAGTCGGTAAAGAACTGCCTGCAATGCAGGAGACCCCAGTTTGATCCCTGGGTTGGGAAGATCCTCTGCAGGAGGAAATGGCAACCCACTCCAGTATCCTTGCCTGGAAAATCTCGTGGATAGAG
Source organism: Cervus elaphus (assembly GCF_910594005.1). Taxonomy (NCBI): domain Eukaryota; kingdom Metazoa; phylum Chordata; class Mammalia; order Artiodactyla; family Cervidae; genus Cervus; species Cervus elaphus. The sequence goes on along the minus strand of NC_057838.1, from coordinate 40,863,741 downwards.
GAGCCTGGTGGGCTGCAGGCCATGGAGTCGCAAAGAGTCGGGCACGGCTGAGCGACTAACACTTATAGGATGTTGAATATGGTTCTCTGTGCTATACCGTAGGACCTTGCCATTTACCCTAGAAACTGTTTTCTTGGTGCTGCTCTGCTCTAGGGCTGAGCCAGAACCCTTACTGCCTCAGGGAAGGAGAAAGATCTTTCTGAATAAAGAGGCCATTGATCAGCATTAACATCTAAGTTGAGGTTCTTGACCTCTGCAGGGGGACAATGGCCTTGAAAGGCAGGCTCTTGGGGGAGGAGGGGGTGAGTATTTCCCAATAACTCAGTTCTGTTCTGACCAAGTCAGGCAGAGGGCTCTAAGAAGGGCTTTTCAACCAGAGTGCCTCTGAACTCCCCAGGAGACTTGGTCCCCTCTGCTCTCAGAAGAGTCTGGCAGGATCAGCGTGGGTGGGGACCCTATTAGTCCTCCAGAGCAGCCCTCTGGGGTTCAGATCCTCTCCAGGACCCAGTGGGCCACACCCATTATTTCCTATGTGATGTTTGCTACCACATGAAGAAACTGGAGAGGTATGGCTCTTAATCAGTGCATTTTGTCATTCCCAGTAACCTGTTCGTGCTACCCTGGGAGGGTGGTGAGGAGGAAAAACCTGCAGACCATTGATAAAATCGGATGACTCCAGGGAGACGAGATTCAGAAACATTAAGAAAATGATGGGGAAAGTATGAGAACATCGGGGTAAATGGATCATATCCCGGGCACAGTGCAAGGAACTCTGCCGGGCCCTGGAGGTGGGGCCCTGCCTTTGGCTTAAAGCCCTGTGTACCTCAGGCCAGCAGCAATGGTGTGCAGGTGGGATGTGAAGGAGTGTGTAGAGCAGTCTAAAGAAGATGCCCTGACTCTGTGGCCTATATAGGGCATGGAAGGGGACTCAGAATCTCCCATGGGCCTGATGAGGTGCCAGGGAGGTGCCAAAAGAGCTTGGAACCAGCTCTAACCCATGATCAGGAGCAACAAGCTGCCACAAGCAAAGAGTGTAAAGCCAACGGCAAATAACCTGGACTCTGGGTGCTGGCCAGGGTCTGCCCTGGCCTATGGAACACCTTTGTGCAAACTAGAAAAAGCCTCTTCCGACATACACAGCCGCCGGGCTCACAGCTCACCTAGTTAAGTTCTGGCTAGATTTCAGCCCCTCTGCGGGCACCCTTGAGCAAGGCATACCCCCCACTCCTGTGAGAGATGCCTCCAGCTCCAGAACATTGCTCCACCAAAGAAAGTTAGGCAGACAAATTGCCCCTCTGTGATCCCTGGTGCAGGTTGCAGCCAAGACCAAGCATTCCTTAAAGGAGACCCTGATCCTCTTTCACTGTCTACTTGTCTCCCATGTGGTGAGGGAGTTGAGGTGTTTGCCGTGAGGGGGGCGGGGGGAGGGAGATGGGGCTGGAAATTCTGGCTGTATTTCTCTCTTTGTTCAGCCATGTCAAGACTGAAGGTCCCAGAGATTATTCAAAACACTAGGCTGGCATAAAATCATATATCCCCCCCTTCACTACATGCAGGGAAGAAGATGTATTGTGAAAAAATAAAGAAGCTACTTTTTTTTTTTGGTACATTCAAGTGTTGAGCAAGTAAAACCACAACTCTACTGAACAATTTTTTCTCTCTTGCTATATTTCTGGGGAGGTGCTGGCACCTCTTACGAATGAGGTAACCAAAGGTTGCTGTTTGCCCTAGAACTGTCCTAGATTTTCCTGATCCCCAAGATCATTATTGTTGGCTACTCCTTTCACTCCCAGAAGTATCTCAGAATAGATGATAAATTATGTGGTCATCTACTGACAAAGCCACAACAGATATCAGGCTTGGCTTTCGCTGTCTTTCCTTCTAGCTTTGGTTAGTGTCAAATAAGAATGACAGGCATGATCAGAGGAGGGAGGGAGGAGAGAGGAAGGAGAGATCCCTCTGGGCTGGAGAAAACAGGCAGGAAGAGGAATTTGATGCGAGCCTTGAGGGAGAGAGAATTAGGAAAGGAAAGGAGTAAGCCTTCTAGACAGGAGTGAATGTATTAATTACTTTCATAGCAGAACACATTACTAGCGGCTTAAAACAGAAATATTATCTCACACAGTTTCTGTGGGTTAGGAATTTGAGAGTGGCTTAGCTGGTGGCCCTGGCTCAGGGTGGGTATAATCAAGATGTCCGCGGTGGATGTTGTCACCTGAAGACTTGACTGGGGCTAGAAGATGTTTCCACAATGGCTCACTCACAGGCCCATTAACAGGAGTTCCTCACCCTGTGGACCTCTTCACAAGGCTGCTTGAGTATCCTCCCAGAGTGGCAGCTATTCTCCCTCAGAGCAAGTGATCCAAGAGAGGAAAAAGTAAAAGTGAAAGTCACTCAGTCATGTCTGACTCTTTGTGACCTCATGGACTATCCAGTTTATGGAATTCTCCAGGCCAGAATACTGGAGTGGTTAAGTCATTCCCTTCTTAAGGCCAGAATACTAGAGTGGGTAAGTTGTTCCCTTCTCCATGTGATCTTCCCAACCCAGGGATTGAACCCAGGTCTCCCGCATATGCAAGTGGATTCTTTACCAGCTGAGCCACGAGGGAAGCCCAAGAGGGAGCAGAGGAGAAACTGCCAGGGCTTTCATGACTTAGCTTTGGATGCCAGGCTCCATCATTTCTACAGTATCCTAATGCCTACATCAATCAGCCCTATACATATATGTGAATACAAAGAGGTGGGGTTTAGCGGGGGTCATCTTGGAGGCTGGCTGCCACCCTGAGTGTGCACTGAGGCACAGAGGCAGAAATAAGAAGTGCGTGCTTGGAAAACTGGTGACCGGGCAGTTGTCTGGAACATTTACTGACTTCCCACTGTGTTCAGCACCGAACAGTCCTCTCCAGCCAAAGTCCAGCCATCCAATATTGGAGAATATTGATTGCCTGAGCATGTTTGAAGACCGAGGAACTGCAAGCCCTTAAGCATTGCTGAGCTCTAGAGCAACGTGCTAAGAAACATTTTACTTTTGCTAGGCTGAGAAATGCACTATACAGAAAGCACACTGCTGCCTTATAGGAGTTGAAGATTACTCCTTTCTAGGAAAAATAATATACATCATTAAAAAACAATCTTTGAAAATTCACTTTTCTTTTTATTTATGAGCATTTTTCTCATTTAAAAATTATATACTGCTTGTGTAATTTTTAAAAGATTAAAAAGCATTACAAAATATACCGTGCACAGAGCTATCATGCTTTTCCAATACCAGAGTCCTGTGGGGCAAAAGAGAACGAGTTTCAGGAGTCTGTGCTAAAGAATGAAACACAGCTAAGGTCAGGCCAAGGAGGGGATCACTGTGGTTACCAGATGCCTGGCTTCTAACTAGGTCAGCATTTTAAGAAGGATAGAGTAGGGGGTACTCTTTTGCCCCCTTCTGATGCCTATGTCAGAAGCTTTCTCTATCTCCTTTATACTTTAATAAAACTTTATTACACACACACACACAAAAAAAGAAGGATAGAGTAAAGTTTGAGCATTTGAGTTGTGGAGTCACAACTGATCTTTATTTTACTCTGTGGTCCTATAATACTGGCCCATTTCTAGATTTTTCTCTATCCTTAGCTAATATGTTATGCGTCTTACACTCTTATGTTATACTCTTATACTCTTGTTTTAAAGTGTTACTGCTTGAAACTGATCTGAGTGTCCTTTAGAGAACAGTGCTCCCTCACTCCGCATCTATTTATTTAACAATATTTTCGGTCCCTAGGAACATCATGATGTACACACAGACACAGCCTTGCCCATGCGGACCTTCCATTCTGACGGGCAAGGGAAGGGAATGCTACTTTAAATTTCATTTACAGAGGATCCATCTCAAGGGAAAACCTAGTATTCTCTTTGTCTCTTAGATGACTTTAGAGTTAACTTGAAAGAAGACTGGATGGAGATATTAGATCAACATATAAATACTACGTAAATGTACCAAGTAGCCAAAGAATCCTCAGAATCATTTATGTCTTATATCTCTCTGTGATTGCCCTATCTTTTTCTTTTCTCCATTTCTATAACAAATATATGATGCCAACTATTTCAGCTATTAGGAATACATAATTTTCTGTGACATATGTATCAATGGAATATAACTTGGTCGTAAAAAATAATAACATCAATTGCAGCAATACAGATGGACCTAGAGATGATCATACTAAGTGAATGAAGTAAGTCAGAGAAAGACAAATACCATATGGTATCACTTATATGTGATATCTAAAAAATGATACAAATGAACTTATTTACAAAACAGAAACAGACTCACAGACACAGAACACAAGTTGGTGGTTACCAAAGGGGAAAGGAGCCAAGAAAGACAAATTAGGAGTTTGAGATTAGCAGATACAAACTACTACATATAAAATAGATAATTGGGGACGAGCCAAGATGGCGGAGGAGTAGGACGGGGAGACCACTTTCTCTCCTACAAATTCATCAAAAGAATAACTGAATGCAGAGCAAACCTCACAAAACAACTTCTGATCGCTAGCTGAGGTCATCAGGCGCCCAGAAAAGCAGACCATTGTCTTCGAAAGGAGGTAGGACAAAATATAAAAGATAAAAAGTGAGACAAAAGAGCTAAGGACGGAGACCCCTCCCGGGAAGGGAGTCTTAGGCGGCCTTGCTTGGGCTAGGGTCCGGGCCTGAGTGCCCTGAGGACAATCGGAGGGAGCTTCTGTGAGGTGCCAACTTGAACTGTGGGAGACCAAAAGAGAGAAAATTAACCGGCCGTTCGCAGAACAAAGGGACGGAGAAAGTCCCAAGAAGAGCTCGCAGGCTGCGGACCCGCCCAGCCCCGCCGGAGGCAGGAGGCAGGGGGGAGGGGAAGGTCGCGGCGAGACACAGGGCGCAGGCACCCGACCGGCGCGGGCGGGGACTGGGGCTGGGGACGCGGAGGGCGGAAGGCGCGCGCACCCGACTGGCGCCAGCGGAAACTGAGACTGGGTCCGCGGAAGGGAGTGAGTGCGCCACACCTGGGGAGAGTGCGCCCACCAAGCCCCTGGCTGCCTGGACCGCTCTGACGGGGAAGGCACAGAGAGCAGGCGCAGCTTTTCCTTCCGCGCTTTTGTGTAACACCCGAGGGCTGGAACCTAGCGCAGCGCGGGGCGCGCTCCATATAGAACAGCTGGGAGCCTGAGCAGCGCAGACGGAGAAAGCAGCGTCAGCCCCTCCCGGCAGCGCCAGCCCCTCCCCGCAGCGTCAGCCCCTCCCCGCAGCGTCAGCCCCGCCCCGCAGCGCCAGCCCCTCCCCGCAGCGTCAGCCCCTCCCAGCAGCGCAACGGAACTAGCTAACTGAATAAGAGTCCACCTCCGCCCGCCTGTGTCAGGGCGGAAATGAGGCTCTGAAGAGACCGGCAAACAGAAGCCAAATAAACAAAGGGAACCGCTTCAGAAGGGACTGGTGCAACAGATTAAAATCCCTGTAGAAAACACCGACTTCACCGGAAGGGCCCTGTAGATATCGAGAAGTGTAAGCTGGAACGAGGAGCTACCTGAAACTGAGCCGAACCCACACTGACCGCAACAGCTCCAGAGAAACTCCTAGATATATTTTTACTTTTTTTTTTCTAAGGAAAAAAAAAAATTTTTTTTTCTTTTTATATTTTTTCTTTTTTATTTTTTCTCTTTTATTTTCCTTTAAAATTCCCTATTACTCCCCCGTTACTCCTTAACTTTCATTTTCATAGATTTTTACGATTTTTTTAATTAGGGGAAAAAAAAATTTTTTTTTTCTTTCTTTTTTTTTGTTTTTTTTCTTTTTTTCTTTTTCTTTTTTTCCTTTTTTCTTCTTTTTTTTCCTTTCCGTTTTCTCTTTTATTTTCTATTTTTCTTTTTCTCTTATTTCTTTTAAAGTCCTCTAGTACTCCTCTACTACTCTTCATTTTCACTACACTATAACCTTACCAAAAAAAAAAGAGAAGCCCTATCTTTAAACTGAAGATTATTCTCTCCCAATCTTGACTCTCTGTTTTCTACCTCAGAACACCTCTATTTCCTCCTTTCCCCTTCTCTTCCCAATCCAATTCTGTGAATCCTTGTAGGTGTCTGAGATACGGAGAACACTCTGGGAACAGACAGCTGCGTAGATCTGTCTCTCTCCTCTTGAGTCCCCCTTTTTTCTCCTCCTGCTCATCTCTATCTCCCTCCTCCCTTTTCTCCTGTTCATGTAACTCTGTGAACCTCTCTGGGTGTCCCTAACAGGGGAGAATCTTTTCGCCATTAACCTAGAAGTTTTATTATCAGTGCTGTATAGTTGGAGAAGTCCTGAGACTACAGGAAGAATAAAACTGAAATCCAGAGGCAGGAAACTTAAGCCCAAAACCTGAGAACACCAGAAAACTCCTGACTACATGGAACTTTAAGCAATAAGTGACCGTCCAAAAGCCTCCATACCTACACTGAAACCAACCACCACCCAAGAGCCAGTAAGTTTTAGAGCAAGACATACCACGCAAATTCTCCAGCAACACAGGAACATAGCCCCGAATGTCAACATACAGGCTGCCCAAGGTGACACCTAACACATAGACCCATCTCAAAACTCATTACTGGGCACTCCATTGCTCTCCAAAAAGAAGAAATCAAGTTCCACGCACCAGTACACTGATGCAAGCTTCCCTAACAGGGAAACCTTGACAAGCCAATCGTCTAACCCCACCCACTGGGTAAATCCTCCACAATAAAAAGGAACCACAGACCTCCAGAATACAGAAAGTCCACTCCAGACACAGCAATCTAAACAAGATGAAAAGGCAAAGAAATACCCAACAGGTAAAGGAACATGAAAAATGCCCACCAAGTCAAACAAAAGAGGAGGAGATAGGGAATTTACCTGAAAAAGAATTTAGAATAATGATAATAAAAATGATCCAAAATCTTGAAAACAAAATGGAGTTACAGATAAATAGCCTGGAGACAAAGATTGAAAAGATACAAGAATTGTTTAATAAAGACCTAGAAGAAATAAAAAAGAGTCAATTAAAAATGAACAATGCAATGAATGAGATCAAAAACACTTTGGAGGGAACCAAGAGTAGAATAACGGAGGCAGAAGATAGGATAAGTGAGGTAGAAGATAAAATGGTGGAAATAAATGAAGCAGAGAGGAAAAAAGAAAAAAGGATCAAAAGAAATGAGGACAACCTCAGGGACCTCTGGGACAATGTGAAACGCCCCAACATTCGAATCATAGGAGTTCCAGAAGAAGAAGACAAAAAGAAAGGCCATGAGAAAATACTCGAGGAGATAATAGCTGAAAACTTCCCTAAAATGGGGAAGGAAATAGCCACTCAAGTCCAAGAAACCCAGAGAGTCCCAAACAGGATAAACCCAAGGCGAAACACCCCAGACACATATTAATCAAACTAACAAAGATCAAACACAAAGAACAAATATTAAAAGCAGCAAGGGAAAAACAACAAATAACACACAAAGGGATTCCCATAAGGATAACAGCTGACCTATCAATAGAAACCCTCCAGGCCAGAAGGGAATGGCAGGACGTCCTGAAAGTAATGAAAGAGAATAACCTACAACCTAGATTACTGTATCCAGCAAGGATCTCATTCAGATATGAAGGAGAACTCAAAAGCTTTACAGATAAGCAAAAGCTGAGAGAATTCAGCACCACCAAACCAGCTCTTCAACAAATGCTAAAGGATCTTCTCTAGACAGGAAATGCAGAAAGGTTGTATAAACGTGAACCCAAAACAACAAAGTAAATGGCAACGGGACCACACCTATCAATAATTACCTTAAATGTAAATGGGTTGAATGCCCCAACCAAAAGACAAAGATTGGCTGAATGGATACAAAAACAAGACCCCCATATATGCTGTCTACAAGAGACCCACCTCAAAACAAGAGATACATACAGACTAAAAGTGAAGGGCTGGAAAAAAATATTTCATGCAAATGGAGACCAAAAGAAAGCAGGAGTCGCAATACTCATATCAGATAAAATAGACTTTCAAATAAAAGCTGTGAAAAGAGACAAAGAAGGACACTACATAATGATCAAAGGATCAATCCAAGAAGAAGATATAACAATTATAAATATATATGCACCCAACATAGGAGCACCGCAATATGTACGGCAAACACTAACGAGTATGAAAGAGGAAATTAATAGTAACACAATAATAGTGGGAGACTTTAATACCCCACTCACAACTATGGATAGATCAACTAAACAGAAAATTAACAAGGAAACACAAACTTTAAATGACACAATGGACCAGCTAGACCTAATTGATGTCTATAAGACATTTCACCCCAAAACAATCAACTTCACCTTTTTCTCAAGTGCACACGGAACCTTCTCCAGAATAGATCACATCCTGGGCCATAAATCTAGTCTTGGAAAATTCAAAAAAATTGAAATCATTCCAGTCATCTTTTCTGACCACAGTGCAGTAAGATTAGATCTCAATTACAGGAAAAAAATTGTTAAAAATTCAAACACCTGGAGGCTAAATAACACGCTTCTGAATAACCAACAAATCATAGAAGAAATCAAAAAAGAAATCAAAATATGTATAGAAATGAATGAAAATGAAAACACAACAACCCAAAACCTATGGGACACTGTAAAAGCAGTGCTAAGGGGAAGGTTCATAGCATTACAGGCTTACATCAAGAAACAAGAAAAAAGCCAAATAAATAACCTAACTCTACACCTAAAGCAATTAGAGAAGGAAGAAATGAAGAACCCCAGGGTTAGCAGAAGGAAAGAAATCTTAAAAATTAAGGCAGAAATAAATGCAATAGAAACTAAAGAGACCATAGCAAAAATCAACAAAGCTAAAAGCTGGTTTTTTGAAAAAATAAAATTGACAAACCATTAGCAAGACTCATTAAGAAACAAAGAGAGAAGAACCAAATTAACAAAATTAGAAATGAAAATGGAGAGATCACAACAGACAACACTGAAATACAAAGGATCATAAGAGACTACTATCAGCAGCTCTATGCCAATAAAATGGACAACTTGGATGAAATGGACAAATTCTTAGAAAAGTATAACTTTCCAAAACTGAACCAGGAAGAAATAGAAGATCTTAACAGACCCATCACAGGCAAGGAAATCGAAACTGTAATCAAAAATCTTCCAGCAAACAAAAGCCCAGGACCAGATGGCTTCACAGCTGAATTCTACCAAAAATTTAGAGAAGAGCTAACACCTACCTTACTCAAACTCTTCCAGAAAATTGCAGAGGAAGGTAAACTTCCAAACTCATTCTATGAGGCCACCATCACCCTAATTCCAAAACCTGACAAAGATGCCACAAAAAAAGAAAACTACAGGCCAATATCACTGATGAACATAGATGCAAAAATCCTTAACAAAATTCTAGCAAACAGAATCCAACAACATATTAAAAAAATCATACACCACGACCAAGTGGGCTTTATCCCAGGAATGCAAGGATTCTTCAATATCTGCAAATCAATCAATGTAATACACCACATTAACAAATTGAAAGATAAAAACCATATGATTATCTCAATAGATGCAGAGAAAGCCTTTGACAAAATTCAACACTCATTTATGATTAAAACTCTCCAAAAAGCAGGAATAGAAGGAACATACCTCAACATAATAAAAGCTATATATGACAAACCCACAGCAAGCATCACCCTCAATGGTGAAAAATTGAAAGCATTTCCCCTGAAATCAGGAACAAGACAAGGGTGCCCACTCTCACCACTACTGTTCAACATAGTGTTGGAAGTTTTGGCCACAGCAATCAGAGCAGAAAAAGAAGTAAAAGGAATCCAGATAGGAAAAGAAGAAGTGAAACTCTCACTGTTTGCAGATGACATGATCCTCTACATAGAAAACCCTAAAGACTCTACCAGAAAATTACTAGAGCTAATCAATGAATATAGTAAAGTTGCAGCATATAAAATTAACACACAGAAATCCCTTGCATTCCTATATACTAACAATGAAAAAACAGAAAGAGAAATTAAGGAAACAATACCATTCACCATTGCAACAAAAAGAATAAAATACTTAGGAGTATATCTACCTAAAGAAACAAAAGACCTATACATAGAAAACTATAAAACACTGATGAAAGAAATCAAAGAGGACACAAACAGATGGAGAAACATACCGTGTTCATGGATTGGAAGAATCAATATTATCAAAATGGCTATTCTACCCAAAGCAATCTATAGATTCAATGCAATCCCTATCAAGCTACCAACGGTATTTTTCACAGAACTAGACCAAAGAATTTCACAATTTGTATGGAAATACAAAAAACCTCGAATAGCCAAAGTAATCTTGAAAAAGAAGAATGGAACTGGAGGAATCAACCTGCCTGACTTCAGACTCTACTACAAAGCCACAGTCATCAAGACAGTGTGGTACTGGCACAAAGACAGAAGTATAGACCAATGGAACAGAATAGAAAGCCCAGAGATAAATCCACGAACCTATGGACACCTTATCTTTGACAAAGGAGGCAAGGATATACAATGGAAAAAAGACAACCTCTTTAACAAGTGGTGCTGGGAAAACTGGTCAACCACTTGCAAAAGAATGAAACTAGAACACTTTCTAACACCATACACAAAAATAAACTCAAAATGGATTAAAGATCTAAATGTAAGACCAGAAACTATAAAACTCCTAGAGGAGAACATAGGCAAAACACTCTCCGACATAAATCACAGCAAGATCCTCTGTGACCCACCTCCCAGAATATTGGAAATAAAATCAAAACTAAACAAATGGGATCTAATGAAACTTAAAAGCTTTTGCACTACAAAAGAAACTATAAGTAAGGTGAAAAGACAGCCGTCAGATTGGGAGAAAATAATAGCAAATGAAGAAACAGACAAAGGATTAATCTCAAAAATATACAAGCAACTCCTGCAGCTCAATTCCAGAAAAATAAATGACCCAATCAAAAAATGGGCCAGAGAACTAAACAGACATTTCTCCAAAGAAGACATACAGATGGCTAACAAACACATGAAAAGGTGCTCAACATCACTCATTATTAGAGAAATGCAAATCAAAACCACAATGAGGTACCATTACACACCAGTCAGGATGGCTGCTATCCAAAAGTCTACAAGCAATAAATGCTGGAGAGGCTGTGGAGAAAAGGGAACCCTCTTACACTGTTGGTGGGAATGCAAACTAGTACAGCCACTATGGAAAACAGTGTGGAGATTCCTTAAAAAACTGGAAATAGAACTGCCATATGACCCAGCAATACCACTTCTGGGCATACACACTGAGGAAACCAGATCTGAAAGAGACACGTGCACCCCAATGTTCATCGCAGCACTGTTTATAATAGCCAGGACATGGAAGCAACCTAGATGCCCATCAGCAGATGAATGGATAAGGAAGCTGTGGTACATATACACCATGGAATTTTACTCAGCCGTCAAAAAGAATTCATTTGAACCAGTCCTAATGAGATGGATGAAACTGGAGCCCCTTATACAGAGTGAAGTAAGCCAGAAAGATAAAGAACATTACAGCATACTAACACATATATATGGAATTTAGAAAGGTGATAACGATAACCCTATATGCAAAACAGAAAAAGAGACACAGAAATACAGAACAGACTTTTGAACTCTGTGGGAGAATGTGAGGGTGGGATATTTCAAAAGAATAGCATGTATACTATCTATGGTGAAACAGATCACCAGCCCAGGTGGGATGCATGAGACAAGTGCTCGGGCCTGGTGCACTGGGAAGACCCAGAGGAATCGGGTGGAGAGGGAGATGGGAGGGGGGATCGGGATGGGGAATAAGTGTAAATCTATGGCTGATTCATATCAATGTATGACAAAACCCCCAAAAAAAAAAAAAAATAGATAATCAACAAGGGTTTACTGTATAGATAGTTCAGACAGTAAAGAATCTGTCTGTAATGCAGGAGACCTGGGTTTGATCCCTCGGTCAGGAAGATCCCCTGGAGAAGGGAATGGCAACCCACTCAAGTATTCTTGCCTGGAGAATCCCATGGACAGAGGAGCCTGGCGGTCTCTAGTCCATAGGGTCTCAAAGAGTCAGACACAACTGAGTGACTAACACACACACACACAGAGGGTACTCTACAAGAGCTGGCAATGACCTATCATGGAAAAGAATCAAAAAAGGAATATATATATACACTTTGCTCTACACCAGAAACTAACACAACATTGTAAACCAACTACAGTTCAATTTACCAAAAAAAAAATAATATATCATTTTCCAAGTTAAAAAAAAAAAGCCCCTGTAGGTAGTAAGCTCTATGTGTCAGGCACAAGCTTTATGCCCTCACTTATATTAATCTCAACTAAATCACACAACAGCCTTACCTGTGAGATATGTCCTCTTTTTATCCTCATTTCACTAGTGAGAAAACTGTAGCTCTGAGAGGCAAGGACACATGTTCAGGGTCACCCAACTAGTCAGTGGCTGGACAGGGACTCCAGTCCTTGTGAATCTGACCCTCTCAGCCTCCACTGTGCCAGCGCCAGTCCTAACTTTTGGCTTTTAGTTCCTATGGAGTCTGTTTTGACATTAGCAAGAATTTACCGGTAGCTCCTCTGAACTTAAAACGGCAAACTAAAAAAGAGAGAAGAAAACAGCTTGAAACCTGTTTCAGGCCCTGCATGAGGCAAGGAACAGAGTCAGCGGAAATGAGAAGCCAGCTGGATTCAGCAAGTCTTCAAGTAAGGGGGGCCGTGTGAACCAACTTAATTGGATGATTATTTCAATTATCTAATTAAGAAAGATTACAGCTGAACAAAGCCAGAGCTGGCCTCCAAGGTGATAGGAAAAAAGAAGTTGATTAGCTGGGATGGCCCTTGGCAGCACTGGGAGGTGGAAGGGACTTCCCATTGGAGGCCCCGGCCCTTGGGACACTCAGCCACAGAGAGGGCTTCCTCTCCCACCCCTTCCAGCCCTCCCCTGTTGAAAGCTGTCTTCCACCTTACTTACTATTTGAGACTCAAGTTGTCGAGGAACCAATTTTCTCCTCCCTCCTTTCCTTCCTCCCTTTCCTTCTTCCCTCCATTCTTTCTTACTTCCTTTCCTCCTTCCCTTTTCTCTTATTTATTGTTGCACCAGTTAAAGCAAACAGAAGCCAAGAAACAGTGCGGGTTTCCCCCTTCAGTTTAGGACAGGGTTTGTAATCTGGTGACCACCACCTGCTGTCTCCCCTACCCTATGTCTAGCCCATATACCTAACAAAAAGTTATTCACCAATATTTCTAAGTCAAAGATTTCACATAAAAGTTCATATCTCTGGCTTTGTCTGAAAAATCAGATCTGACAACACTGATATGACAGAAGGTCTTCATATCAAAGACCTTCTTAGAGGTCTGATTCAAAATGTTTAATATCGCATGTGGCTCTGTAAGGTCCTGCAAGGTGCCACGTCCACACACACTGGTAGGAGGGGGGCCTCTCATCTGTCCCTCAGATGAGCTGTGAGCTCCTCAGCTCCCAGGGCCTCTGTCTGTCCTTTTGTCTCCTTGACACGAGGTGAACATTACCTGCCATTTATCATCACACTTGCCTGATCCACTCACAGTAAAGAAGGAAGAGAGTGTTTCCTCAGGCTGGGCTTTGCTCTGTTCTGTTATCTGCTTGGCCTGAGCTGGCTTTGATCTTATGATACTTGTTTTACTCAGCCCAGGGCTTTTACTCTTTGACAAATATTGGTGGAGGAATTTCATCATGTGACATGGTGTAGCAGAGCTCTTGACAGGAGCTATGGCGTCAACAGTTCTGGATTCAAATTCTGTCTCACTCACCCACTAGTTGTGTGACCTTGTTCCATTGCCTGACTTTTAAATGAGGAAATTTACAAATTTGTCTAAATACTTAAATTGCCATAATACCTGTTTCTCTTGCAATGTAATTGTGAGTTTTATGGTAAAGTTCAATGAGAAAACATAATAAAGGACCTAGCTCAGACGGTAAAGCGTCTGCCTGCAATGTGGGTGACCTGGGTTCAATCCCTGGGTCGGGAAGATCCCCTGGAGAAGGAACTGGCAACCCACTCCAGTACTCTTGCCTGAAAAATCCCATGGACGGAGGAGCCTGATAGGCTACAGTCCATGGGGTCGCAAAGAGTCAGACATGACTGAGCGACTTCTCTCTCTAAATGACCATTTGGGGGGAAAGTACCAGCTCTCATTTTTGTTCAGCTAGACTCTCATAATAATATTTACAATATAACTATGCTGTATACCCATGTGTTTTATTTCTTCCACTCAGTCCTCATGAAATCCCTAGGCAGTGAATAACATTATCCCCTTTTTTTACAAGAGGACACTGTCCATCAGATATTGGAGTCTGTCTCTAAGGATCCAAGTGTGACAAGAGGCTGTGCATATGGAAATATATAAGAGGGTTAGAAGGCAAAAGTACTCTACTAAATGGAGGGAAGGGAGCAGTAAATTGACCTAGGAGATGAGAAGGAGAGATTTAAGTTTTTTGCTGGGAAATAAACGACAGTAAAACAGTGCTTCTCAGATGTACATGTACATACAAATCACTTGGAGATCTTCAGAAAAAGTGGATTCTGATTCAGAGAGTCTAAAGGGGGGAAGGTTTGGTATTTCCAACAGGGCCAGAAGTTTTCCTGCTGATCCATGGACCACACTTTGAAAAGCAAGTTAGTCCTAAGTTAGCCAAAGTACTGGTAGCCGATCACATTACCCTATTTCCATTTCCACAGTGATTGGTTCAGGCATAACCATGGGAACCAAACTTGGTCAATGAGAATCTTCCCTGGTATAATACCATGCATGTCAGGAGAGAGAAGCTCTCTGTTTCTTTTAGGGAGGGCCTTTAAGTAGAGATGAAGAAACCCTGAGTTGCTTTGAACCAGGTCACTGTATTGTATACAGAGAAAGAGTCTCTAGTAGGAGAGAATGAAGCCTCTCCAGAGAAGCCAACAGTGAGAAAAATTTCTGATGACATTATTTGAATATGTTGAATCCTCTCTAGCTCCAGTCTTCCTGAAGACAAGAACAATAATAATTATTTTTCTCCTCCCCTCACTCGTTGAATTGGATTTTTATTACCTCCAACTCAAAAACTCCTGAGTCAAATATTAGTATTAGTTATCCTGGTGTATTCATTATTTATCGCGACTTAACAATTACCCCAAAGTTAGTAGTTTACGACAATAAACATATATTCTCTCACACAGAGTCTGTGAGTCAGGAATCAGAGGGGAATTTAGCTCTCTAGTTCTGGCCAAAGTTCTCACATGAGGTTGCAGTCAAGATGCCAGCCAAGAGCTGCAACCTGGAGCTTGACTGAACTAGACAAAGAGCTCCCACAGTGGCGCCCTCATACAGCGGGAAAGTTGGTACCAGCTGTTCGTGGGAGTTCTCTGCTCCCCACTAAGTGGACCTCCCCTAGAGGCCTACTGAGGATCCTCAAAACATGGTAGCTGGATTGCAAGAGAGAGGGAGGACCAGGAAAGATTGTATTCTTTTTATGACCTAACCTGAGAAATCACGTGGTATCACCTCTTCACATTCTATTCATTAGAAGTGAGTCACTACATTTAGAAGGGGAAGGGAATTACACTCTGATTTTTGAAAGGAGGATTGTCAAAATTTTGTGGATATAGTTTTAAATTGCTATACCTAGCATGTAACACTGGAGAAGGAAATGGCAACCCACTCCAGTGTTCTTGCCTGGAGAATCCCAGGGACGGGGGAGCCTGGTGGGCTGCCGTCTATGGGGTCGCACAGAGTCGGACACGACTGAAGCGACTTGGCAGCAGCAGCAGCAGCAGCAGCAGCATGTAACACGGCTGATTAATTATAGAACCAAGATCTGAATTTCTGTCCTGGATTTACTACCAATGGACCATGTGGCCCTGGGCAGACCATTTCATATCTCTGAATCTTGGTTTCCTCATTTGACAAATGAGGATGTTGGATTTGACCTAGTTAGCCTTAAAACCCTACAAATGTTTATAACCAAAAACCCTTAAGGCCATGCACATTAGTGCCTGTGCAGGAGCCTAATTGTCTTTGCCTTCCTTGAGCCTCTAATCTCCTGCAAAATGACTCTGGGACATGAGGAACCAAGATGTTTTTCAACAGTGAACATAATTTGTCTCATATTGCAACCCCAAACTCATCAAGCAGGACTTAATTCAACTAGTCACCTCATTAAACAAATCCAACCACATATGAATCCAGGGGAACACATGTGTTTTAACCAGGGTCATTTGGGAACAATTGCCCCTACACTGTTCCTCAGTCAAGCTTCACGTGGTAGAGATTTCAGGATGGGATGGAAGTTGAGAAGACACATGACAACTCAGTTGGTGAAATATTTGGAGGGAAGACTTAATATTATTAATCATGATAAAGTTAATGCCCTGAAATTGAGTGCCTACAGTTCGTGGTAACTGTGCTAAGTGTGCCTTTTATCTATTTCTCCCCATAACAAAATCTCATGAAGAAGATAATATTAGCACCAGTTTATGAATGAGGAAATAGAGAGTCAGAAGAATAGGATGAATTGTGCAAATTCAAATAGCTAAAGTGGGGTGAAAATGGGATTAAACTTGGGTCCACTGGATTTATATGCCTGCTTTTCATCACTATACTAAACCCTATTTCTTGTAAGTGGCCATATAGTCTCTCAAAATTCAAATTGAAGATTTGGTCTGACTTTATTGTCACTGTCAGTTTTCTTTTTATCATAAACTTTGGTCTTCTAACTTTTTTTTTCCCCCCCAGGCTGCACAGCTTGTAGGATCTTAGTTCCCCAAACAGGGATTGAACCCAGGACCCCGTCAGGGAAAGCACTGATTCCTCTCCACTGGACCACCAGGGAATTCTCATGGTCTTCTACATTTTAAAGAATGATTAAAATTTAAGAAAATTTTAAATTTTATTAATTCTAAACTTAATGATTTTTAATTTAAATAAATTTATAATTTTAATTATAAATTTAAAAATAATTATCATCATTATAAAACACTCATGAGGTTCCCATAGTGTGATCCTTTATTCGAAAAAGATAAACAGACTCAGCCTCAAATGCAACTACATAAAACAATCAAGAGAAGTCCAAGATGGGGCCATGAATTGGGTAGGTGATGCCAAGGTAGTAAGTGGCTCTGGAAGAGGAAGGGGAATTAATCAGAAAAGTCAAAGCCAGAAGAGTAGCCAAGAGGCACATAGGGAAAGGATGATGTTGGCAAATATCCGTAAAGTCCTGGATCAAAGCTGAACCGGAGAGTCAAGAGCTGGGTGAGTGGCTGGAACCCTTGTGGTATGCAAGTCAGTTGGCACAGGCAACCCAGGAATAGTCAGAGGATGAACAAATGCCTGGGGTTAGGGCACACAGAAATCAGGCAGATGATGGCTAGAGATCAGGAGGGCAACAAAACCAAGAACAGCCTTAGGCGCAGGCAAGCAGACTTCAGACCCATGGACAGGAAAAAGTAAGTGGTAAGGATTATGAAGACACAGTTTAGCCAGGAGCGGAGAACTTGGTGAATGGACAAAGATAAGCTTCCATTTCCACTAATGGCAGGACCAACCTTTCTCAGGAAACAACTAAACTTGCTGGATAAACTGAGTATCTTATAAGCACTTAATAGTTAATTATATAATAAGACATTATTGAAGGAAAAACAGGAATCCAAACAGATAAGCAGAGCATGGAAATCACTTTTGAAGAAAGGGCATTAGTTGATTCTAGCAATCTGAACTTTTGTTTTGATGGTCTTTGTTGGTGGAGTAAGGGAGGGCAAAATCAAAACAGCAGTCTAATTGGAGGTCCTCTCCATAATAACAGGGACCCTCAAACCCCTGTACCCTCAGGGAAGAGGTGAACCAGAAGTAATCTAGGCCTCATGTACTGAATTGTAGCCATGATTCAGTGTTTGGTGGTACAGGCACCTCAAACCTGAATCTGGTTTAAGGGTCCCCAGGTTCCTGGCAAATGTATATAGATATCCTCTCTGGAGGAGGGTACATTTATCCTAGACCTCAAATTATCCCTATGGATTATTTTTCAGGTACAATGAGCAGCATATGATAAAAAAATAACCATGAATAAAAAGAAATAAGGCATCATGAATAAGAACAAGCAGAAACAAGAAGCCAGCAGAAATAGTCCTGCTAAGACTTTAGATAAAACAGATAATAAATGATGCTTAATATGTTTATGAAAAGAGAAGACAAGGTGGAGGGTATCTGCATGGATCAGGAAACGCTCAGTTCACCCAGTAGATTTGAAAAAAGAATCAAATAGAAATTCTAATAATAAAAAGTACATAACATCATCAAAGAAAAAAACTATTTTAGACACAAGAGTGTATTCCATCAAGGAAACTCCTTGGAAACAAGTCTAAGACACAATAATGGGATGATTTTTGGCTAGAGGAAAGAAAGTACACAATTAAACGTGGTTTAAATGATAGACTATTTACTGTCTTACATATCAAGAAATCCAGCGGTTGGGCTGTCCCAGGGTTATTTATTTTTGTAGTGAAGTATTGTCATCTAGGACTCTGCCTCTGGGCTTCTTTTGAGCCACAATCCTCAGTGTGTTGGCTTTTGCTTTAGACTTGTCCTCTCATGATCGTTAAGGCAGCTGCAGCAACTCCAGCCGTCATACCTTTATATTATCACATTCAAAGGCAGAAATAAAGGGGACCTTCTCTTGTGCATCTTTCATTAAAGAGAAAAATCTTTCCCAGAAACAACTTCACCACACTTCTCTTCATGTCTAACTAGCCGGGAGTAGGTCACATACTTTAGCTTCAAGGCAAGCTGGGAAAGTGAGTTGCCTGGTCAGTCTCTAAAGTAGAAGGTGGAATCTACAGCCAGAGAGAAGAGTAAGAGAATGGCCACAAAGTCAGCAGCCCTGATTTCCATGTAGGAATACCTAGAAGGGGACGATGGTGATAGAGGAAGAGGAGAAAGATTCTAAAATTGAAGCAGTCTGCCTTCAGGGGCAATGAACTTCCTTTTCAATACTATTTTTCTTCTTTTGGAACCATTGTCACATGTCATCTCCCTTTTTAACCCATTCTCCTAAGATACTGAAGCCCTTTGTCTGTGATGAAAGAGGGTCTTAAAAGCAATTCATCAAATAGTATACATTAGCTGTCTGTGTTACCACTCCCAGGAGAAGCACAAAGAAACCTGAAAGGAATGAATACAATGGTGATACTTCGGACACTGTTGGCTTGTTGAGGGGTAGGGGGCAAAGTAAGTACAATGTGTGGACTTCCCTGGTGGTCCAGTGGTAAAGAATCTGGTTGCCAACACAGGGGACCTGGGTTTAATTCCTGGTTGGGGAAAATCCCACATGCTGCAAGAGCAGCTGAGCCCATGTGCCACAATTACTGAAGCCCGCAGGCCCTAGAGCCTGTCTGTACTCTGCAACAAGAGAAGTCTTTGCAATGAGAAGCCCATGCACTGCGATGAAGAGTAGGCACCATCCACTGCAAATCGAGAAAGCCCACACACAGCAGCAAAGGCTGAGCGGAGCCAAAAATGTATTAACAAAAAAAAGAAAAATGTGGCGGGCAGTGAAGCTGGGGACACACTATCCAGTGACCTGGGAATTACACATTCAGTGAACCCACGAGTCTCTTGACTAGCCTGATAGAATGAGTCTCTTGACTAGCCTGATAGAATGAATGTATGTGCACCTGGACTCTGAGAACTGGATGCCAGTCCTGACCTAGAAGCTGGCTGACTGGAGAAAGGGCACTGCCTCTCTTGACTCCATTTTATTCATCTAGAAAACAGTAAAGGGTGGCTCATGACTTTAAAGCCCCTCTTATTCTCAAACAATAATAAAACCCAAATCAAAATTAAGAAAAGCAATAATAGTTAAAAAGGCGAATTCAAAAGAAACTGAAACAATGTTGTTGGGACTTCCTTCCCTCTCTGCTTTTCAGGTCTGCCTTTGTTTGTGTTCTTGCCTGGAGAATCCCAGGATTGGGGTCGCACAGAGTCGGATAGGACTGAAGTGACTTAGCAGCAGTAGCAGTTTGTTTGTGTATTGGCTTGATTTTCTTCCCATAGCAGGAAAAAGGAGGGAAGAAGAAGGGAATGGAGGATGGACAGAAGGATTTGGAGGCATTGCTACTCAGACCACCAGACTTTCTTCATTTTAGTTCAGAAAAGGAAACAGAGAGGGTCTCTATTCTAGCATTTATGTAAAAAATCCTAAGAAAGGATCTTGTCTATTTCATATGTCTGTGCTTTATGCCTAAGCCTGGGCCTTGTTGAGGGCATGAGGGGTGGTGGTAATGACTAGTACTATGATTAGCATCTCCACTAGAACCACAAAGAACAGGAGATGTTATTACCAGAAGATGGGATTTTTCTGGGCAGGCAAAAAGAAAAAGAAAAAGAAAATGTCTGCCTAGTATACTTTAAAAGACGCTTGCTCCTTGGAAGAAAAGCTATGACCAACCTAGACAGCATATTAAAAAGCAGAGACATTACTTTGCCAACAAAGGTCTGCCTAGTCAAGGCTTTGGTTTTTCCAGTGGTCATGTATGGATGTGAGAGTTGGACCATAAAGAAAGCTGAGCGCCGAAGAATTGATGCTTTTGAACTGTGGTACTGGAGAAGACTTGAGAGTCCCATGGACCGCAAGGAGATCAAACCAGTCCATCCTAAAGGAAATCAGTTGTGAATATTCATTGGAAGGAGCATTCATTGAGCATAGTTTAAGCATTCTTTGGCATTGCCTTTCTTTGGGATTGGAATGAAAACTGACCTTTTCCAGTCCTGCGGCCACTGCTGAGTTTTCCAAGTTTGCTGGCATATTGAGTGCAGCACTTTCATAGCATTACCTTTTAGGATTTGAAATAGCTCAACTGGAATTCCATCACCTCCACTAGCTTTGTTCGTACTGATGCTTCCTAAGGGACACTTGACTTCATACTCCAGGATGTCTGGCTCTAGGTGAGTGATCACACCATCATGATTATCTGGGTCATGAAGATCTTTTTTGTATAGTTCTTTGTATTCTTGCCACCTCTTCTTAATATCTTCTGTTTCTGTTAGGTTCACACCGTTTCTGTCTGTTATTGTGTCTGTTATCGTAAGTTGGTTTGTGTCATGCAAACTTCTCATTGCATGAGAAGTTTTAGCCCATAATATCCTTTAGTGTGTCCATAATTAGTTGGGAAAAAAAGGGGAATTAACCATATTGCTCCTGCAGCTCCGAATGGACATGGGAAATCTTTCCGTATTTGAAGCGGGAGTGAGAGGATGAGGTTTCAAGCAGCTTCAGAATTGTTGGTGTAAGCATGTGGATGTGCATGCATTGGTGGGTGCTCAGGTATTCAAATTTGTAGGTATGTGTATGCATGGGTGTACACACAGGCACATGCATGCATGGGTGTGAGAACAGGTGTGTGCACATGTGGGAGTGTACATGCACATGGATGGTAATGTAATAGAGACTGGAGGGTAGGCCACACTTGATTTTTTCAGTAGTAATCAGAGCTACTAACTATTTACTGCTGATCATGGCCAGATATTCTGCAGGCACTGTCTTATTACCTTGCTGAATCTTGTCTTGGTTTGGGATCCTCCGAAATAGAGACCCAGAAAAGAATGTGGATGCTGGAAGTCTTTTTGGGAAATGATCTCAGGAAGCAACAAGTGGGGAGTGGGGAGGATGAGACAGGTGAAGTAAGACATGTCAGTGAAAGGTGAGTTGTTGAGGTCACTCCACCTTGTGGGCAGTGGGTGGCCAGATTCCTCCCAGCCCTACCGGGAGGATGTAGGTGTCTCCCAGTAACTGTCCACCCCAAGACCAAGGCTGCTGGGGTATTTATCACCCTGTTCCTGCTGCCCTTGGTTTGAGGGTCCTCCCTAGGACAGATGCTCAAAGCATCACAGAAGGCCCTGTGTGTTGTGCCCACCTGAGACAGGCTGGGGCGCCAAGGTTATCTGGTGAAGGTCCTCATCACAGGATGAGGAGGAAGCAACTGTTAGTCTCGTTTTACACATAAGGGACTGAATCGCCCAGAACTTCCCAGTTGGAAAGTAGCAAAGCCAGAGTAGGAAGACGGGTCAGGGCTGTCAGCCCCGGACCGCTGATATTTCAGAACACCCAGGACAGATCTCAAAGAGGACCATTTCCTGAGGGCCAGTGGAATGTCAGACAACGTGACTTCATTGCCCTTGATGACTCCTACACACCTTGACCAGATCTGAGGGGACCCCAGTGCAGGGGTTTTGACTTCGCTCCTCAGGACCTCTTAACTTGGGGCTTCCAGAGTCATTCAGCGGCATCCTTCTTTCTTGGTGTCATCAAAGTCAAGTCCAAAATTCCAGAGCTCCCAGAGCCAGTCAGGACAAGCCCAGCTGCCAGGACTGCCAGGAGCTCCTCATTTCACTCAGTCCCCTTGGGATCCTGTCCACATTCCAGCCCTGTGGGCATCCGGCCTCTGCTTACACACTTTCCACAATGAGGAGCTCACTACCTCCTAATCTATTTCTGACAACTCCTAAGTGTATTTCCTATAGGATTTTCTGTGACAAACTAATCCCCAAAGCTACCTTGGGGGCCAGAAATGGTTGGTGGATAAATAAGTCGGAAAAAACTGCTTGTGATAATATTTGCTTAGAGATTTAAACCACAATAGTATATTCTGGGCTCTAAGAAATATGGCCACTGAGAAACTTCTTTAACTTTGCTTAACTGAGATTCATTTGACTACAGAACTAGAACCTCCTACCAACATCCCCAGAACCTTGTATATCTAGGAAGTCCTGAGGTGGGAATCTCTCTTTCTGTAGGTTCTACCTATTGTCTTCATTGAAAAGACCTCAGCTACAAAGACCAAGATTGGCCCCTTCACAGATTGGAATAATCAGATCTAACCCTTACTGAGCATGTAGGTGGAGCCAGGTACTGTGCTGAGTACATTTCCCAGGTTATCCCACACTCCTGGTTTAACAGATGAAGAAGCAGAGAATCAAAAAAGTTGATGTCACACAGCACAAACTGGAAAGCAAACCTAGCATTAAATACAATATTTAAAAAAACACTTCGAAGAGTATTTGGCATGTGGCAAGTGCAAGTGTCATGTAAGTGTTATCTGTGTTGTGTTGTGTTGTTATTGTCATCATTATTTGACTGAAGTAAGTAAGTGCTCATAACCACTCTGCGTCCTTTGCTGGCATCTTCAATCTTCTGGGTTAAACAGTGTTCATATTTTTCCATGTTTATATGACGTCTCTTTCCTATCCATTTCTCTACATTGTGCAAACCAGGAAGAAAGACTGAGTGCTGAAGACATCTTTTCTTGTTGAAAGCTTTCTTCCGTTTGCTGTTTCCACAGATTTTCATCCTCTAAATCCTCAGGAATGCAACAGTAATGAATCCTTCAAAAAGGTCACTGAAGGACAGAGGGCAGAGGGGGCTGGGGAGAAGATGTGGGGAGGATGAGCCTAAGCAAGACCAGCGAGCAGCTCGCTACAGCCCACAGGCCAAATCTGGCCAGTCCTTGTTTTTCATAAACAAGGCTTTATAGGATCACAGCTATGGTCATTCATATATGTATTACCTGCAATTTTGGATTGTAACGGCAGAGTTGAGCTGTTGCAAAAGACCTAAAATATTTACTATGTGGACCATGGGAGAAAAAGTTTGCCAACTGCTTCTCTAGATTGTGGAAAGGAGAAAGGTAGGCTGAAAAAATTTTTGATGAGCCAGGTGTCTGTCTTTCACTGTTTTCTGGATACTCTTGGAAAAGCCAGCTGAGAGCTTCTGGGGCCCAGACCAGGATGCCTTCTAAGAACTTGCAAGGAGTGCTCGCTTCGGCAGCACATATACTAGAGTTGGAACGATACAGAGAAGATTAGCATGGCCCCTGCGCAAGGATGACACGCAAATTCGTGAAGCGTTCCATATTTTTAAAAAAAAGAAAAAAAAATAAAAAACAACAACAAAAAAAAAGAACTTGCAAGGAATATGCTGCTCTCTGCTGAAGTTAAGTTTTTTATCTATTCATGGTGGTTCAGAGCTAGGATATGCAAAGTCAACTGTATCACCCATCTCAAGGCCAGATCAGTGTGGCTTTCACTAAATCAAGGTAGTGGCCTATCTAAAGAGAGACACGGGCTTCCTTGGTGGTCCAGGGGTTAAGACTGCGAGCTTCCACTGCAGGCAGCATGGGTTCAATCCCAGGTCAGGGAACTAAGATTCCACATGCTGCATGGTATGGCCAATAAAGCCTTGCTGCAACTCCATGATCTCAAAGCAGCCTTCTGGGTATGACTTGGCTAATTCTCATGTAGTTCTGTCTACAGAGGGGGAGATTTTGCACCCCAGATCACTGGTTGGGTTTCAAGGTGACTGAGATTCCCCTGAAACTGTATGCAAGATGTGGGTGTGTGGGAATGCACACTGCTCTGAGGACAGAGATCTCTGTGGTCATCAGAGCCTCAGAGGGCTCCATGAAACAAAAAGGGGCTGTTGATCTCTGTGAATGTTCCAGTGAGGGTTTCCGCCCACTCCTGAGACTTCCGCCCACCCCCCTTGAGGACAGGAACTCTGCAGGCTTCATACCATTGTTTCTCTGGCTCTTACCCTCATGCCTGGCTCCTAGAACATGCTCATGAGGTATTTGTCAGAGCAGAAATAGAAGGAAGGGAAGAGGAGAGGCTAGGAAAATGGAGAAGAGGAGGCAGGAGGGAGGTTGGGTGGGACAAGCAAATATGAGTGTTCTGGTCCCTGTGATAGTCAGAATTTCCTTGAAAACCCATAAACTGACCTTCTGGTTTTATACAAGAGTCATGAGGGTGGTTAACAGGTTTTCCCTGGGGCACAGAACTGCTCCTGGTGTGCTGCCCGCAAAGCTCATGGCCAGAGCCTGGGCGAATTCCCAAGTCACCCATGGGACTCCTTGGAGACAGACTCCTGGCTTTTTTCCCAAGTAGAAGAGGGTTTAAGTTTTGCTGTAACTGTGTTGCTACTGCAACAATGGCACTTGCTCTCTTTCCACAGTGCTGAGGACATTTAAATCCAGTGTTTCAGTGTCTAGGCCAGAGTTGTCACCCAGTAGGTGCTCAGCGAATATTTATGGAATAAATGGATGTTGTGCTATCTTGAGGAACCAATAAAATATAGATTGTACAATTATTTTTGCTATTAAATCTATTAACATGGTTGAATAACTCACAAAGTAGTTGCTATAGGCTGCAGCTAGAGACTTTCTAAAGCATAAAGGCTAACAAGAATGGAAAAGAATCATCATAGCTAGTTTTGAAGCATAGGATTCATTAACACACACAAGAGCCCAGTCTGACCCCAATCTGCCATCTTGAGAGAAAAGTGCTCCAGTCTTACTTAGGATAAGTGGCAGCAGTTTACAGCTTGGTAGGCAGCAACCATGTGAATAAGTGATCTTCAAAGTGGATTGATTCTTCAGCCCCAGCCCCTTGGTTAAGAATGCAACTTCAATCTCGTGAGAGACCTTGGACCAGAACACTAGTCCAAGTCTAAGAACACTTAGATAGAGCTAAGCTACTATCCAATTTCTGACATACAGAAAATGTGAGAAATAATAAAATGTTTAATTCTTGCTTTAAGCTACTAAATTGTGGGTAATTTTTATGCAGTAATAAGTAATATAAAACACTTATTGAATTTCAAGTTTCTCAGGTGTCAACAAGAGACTCTACCATAGTTAGTATAAATAGAGGATGAAGTATAAAAGGAAATGGGTAGTTCACTGAATTACTGAGCTAAAGTGGTCTTGACAAAAACAAGACCCCTCTAGTAGGGATCCTTCTGCTGCTATTCCTGGCACAAACCCCAGATACTCCAGCAACAGGGTGCTGCCACTAGGACTGCTGCCGCTTTGCCTCTGTAAGCTAGATGCCTCCACCACCACCCCTCTTGAAGAATGGATTCCACAGGGTACTTACTTCCAAACCAAAGCCTTGCATAAGGATTAGGTCATATGCCCATGCCCTGTTTCGATGGTTAATTTTACGTGTCGACTTGGCTGGGCCATAGTGCCCAGAATTCGGTCAATCATTATTTGGGGGTGTTTCTGTGACTATGTTTTTGGATAAGAATAAATTCAAATAACTGAAGTTTGATTAAAGCCCAGCTGTCTTCCAAAACGTGGGTAGGCCTCATCCAATCAGTTGAAGGCCTCAAAAGAACAAACACTTCCACCCCCCAGGCATGAAGGATTTCTGCCGGCAGGTTGTCTTCAGATTTGAACCACATATTACCTCCTCCCTGGGTCTCGATAAGTACGTGAATCAAGTCCTTAAAATAAATCTCTCCCTCCTTCTCTCTCTCCCTCTCATTTTCTCTCTCTTCTTACTCCATCCTATTAATCCTGTTTCTCTAGAGAGCTCTAATACACCTATAAGGTGTATCAGCCTTCTAAGTTACAAGCCTAAGAGAGGCTAGTTTAGACATATTCAGACTCATAAGATGGGAAATTTTATAGGCATTCTAGTTGCTGGGTGGCCAAGGAGCCTAACCAATATCCATCATACTTATAATTTAAAGAACCAAACATCACAGCAATCTTTTATATCAAGTTAAACTTATCCCTCAATAACCGTGTCTCTTACCAATCCACAGAGAAAATCCTAGATGACAGTTTGGTGTATACCCCTCAAGCTATTTTTTCCGAGTTGCAGACTTTAAATATGTGTTTGGGGCATGCACCTGGTGAGATCCCAGGGAGTTCTACTTATATTTAAGCCTTTGGTCTACAGACAGTAATGTCTTTCTTCTGTATATACCTCCTTTCTTTAATTATGTACATTTGTAAATAATGACATTTCCCACAAGAGATTTTCTAATTTTATCTCTTGATCCAAATTAAAGTCTGACCATAATTCCTTCTCTAGGGAATGATATTGTGTCTGTGAGTAAAGTTATAAGCACCACAGTCTCTTGGGAGGAAGGTGGTAGTCCTCTCTTAGCTGGAAAAATCCCAGGAAATCTCATTAATTCAGATTCCTTAAAGTTGGAGTTTGTGATTATTCAGCTTTCCCTAGGTTGGAGTTTGTCTTTTCATTTTCTCTGGGCACAAGGATGAAATAAAAAAAATTGCAAGAGAAATATTCTAGTAGCTATAGTTTTAGAAGTCTTTAGCACATAATTTCTTTGGGCCCAAATGTAATCTGCCACATAGAAGTAATTTTTCTCCCCTAAGTCAGAAGAAGTGATGGAGACTGATTTTATTATAGAATCTTTGTTTTCTGACAAGACTGCCATAAAATTTCATTCTGTACTTTAAACAGCAGCAAAGCTGGAATCTGCATGGGACCTTGAATTGTAAGAAACAGCATTAACCTAGGAATATGATATTAAAAACCAGAGACATCACTTTGCTGACAAAGGTCTGTAGAGTCAAAGCTATGGTTTTTCCAGTAGTCATGTATGGATGTGAGAGTTGCACCATAAAGAAGGCTGAGTGCTGAAGAATTGCTGCTTTTCAACTGTGGTGCTGGAGAAGACTCTTGAGAGTGCCTTGGATCTCAAGGAGATCAAACCAATCAATTCTAAGAAAATCAATCCTGAATATTCGTTGGAAGGACTGATGCTGAAGCTCCAATACTTTGGCCACCTGATGCGAAGAGCTGACTCATTGAAAAAGACCCTGAGACTGGGCAAGATTGAGGGCAGGAGGAGAAAGGGGCGATAGAAGATGAGATGCTTGGAGGGCATTATCAACTCAATGGATATGACTTTAAGCAAATTCTGGAAGTTAGTGAAGGACAGGGAAGCCTGGCATGATGCAGTCCATGGCATCACAAAGAGTCAGACAGGACTGAGTGACTGAACAACAACGATTCAGGAATGGTTCATAATCTAATAGAACTATCCAAGAGAAAGGCAATCCCAAAATGATTGCCACTGTTGTCTTCTAAAAAGGCATCTACTAGAGTGCAAGCAAATTCCAGGCATGATAACAGCATTATTGAGCACTTAGAATATTTTAAAATAAAAATAAATACCTGTAATAATACTAGCCAAGTTTCAGAACTTCAAGAGAAATATACTTTTCTCAACATGAAGGAGAACAACTTAGGAATCATGAGTTTTCTATGAAAAGGGATTCAGTCCTATAACCAACTGAGCTCTTTCTCAGTGTATTGGTTCTAGGTAAAGAAACTTATTTCCCCAGTTCTTGGGACAACTGGGCAGGTTCTGGGGTCAACAGAGTGCCCAGGAAACACATTCTGGCTTCATGTGGCCTTGATTTTTCAGTGACCATAGAGGTATTATATCTACTACTTCCACAGGGAGCTTCCACAAGACTCTTATCCTTATGTATCAGAGGGCAGACAGAATGAAAACCACAATCACAGAAAACTAACCATACTGATCACATTGATCACAACATTGTCTAACTCAATGAAACTATGAACCATTATATCTACTACTGTGGGCAAGAATGCCTTAGAAGAAAGGGAGTAGCCCTCATAGTCAACAAAAAAGTTCAAAATGCAGTACTTGGGTGCAATCTCAATAATGACAGAATAATCTCTGTTCATTTCCAAGACAAACCATTCAATATCACAGTAATCCAAGACTATGCCTCAACCACTAATGCTGAAGAAGCTGAAGTTGATTGGTTCTATGATGACCTATAAGACAATCTAGAACTAACACCAAAAAGAGAGATGTCCTTTTCATCATAGGGGACCGGAATGCAAAAGTAGGAAGTCAAGAGATATCTGGAGTAATACACAAGTTTGACCTTGGAGTACAAATGAAGTAGGGCAAAGGCTAACAGAGTTTTGCTAAAAGAGTGCACTGGTCATAACAAACACCCTCTTCTAACAACACAAGAAAACGACTCTACACATGGACATCACCAGGTGGTCAATACTGAAATCAGATTGAATTATATTCATTGCAGCTGAAGATGGAGACACTCTATGCAGTCAGCAAAAACAAGACTAGGAGCTGACTGTGGTTCAGATCATGAACTCCTTACTGACAAATTAAGACTTAAATTGAAGGAAGTAGTGAAAACCACTAGACCATTCAGGTATGACCTAAATCAAATCCCCTATGATTATAAATGGAAGTGAAAAATAGATTCAAGGGAGTAGATCTGATAGAGGCCTGAAGAACTACGGATGGAGGTTCGTGACATTGTACAGGAGGCAGTGATCAAGACCATCCCCAAGGAAAAGAAGTGCATAAAAGCAAAATGGCTGTCTGAGGAGGCCTTACAAATAGGTGCAAATAGAAGAGAAGTGAAAGGCAAAGGAGAAAAGGAAAGATATACCCATTTGAATGCAGAGTTCACAAGAACAGCATGTATACTATCTATGGTGAAACAGATCACCAGCCCAGGTGGGATGCATGAGACAAGTGCTCGGGCCTGGTGCACTGGGAAGACCCAGAGGAATCGGGTGGAGAGGGAGGTGGGAGGGGGGATCGGGATGGGGAATACGTGTAAATCTATGGCTGATTCATATCAATGTATGACAAAACCCATTGAAATGTTGTGAAGTAATTAGCCTCCAACTAATAAAAAAAATTAAATCTAAAAAAAAAAAAAAAAAAGAATAGCAAGGAGAGATAAGATAGCCTTTCTAAGTGATCAATGCAAAGAAATAGAGGAAAACAATAGAATGGGAGAGACTAGAGATCTCTTCAAGAAAATTAGAGATACCAAGGAACCATTTCATGCAAAGAAGGGCACAATAAAGGACAGAAACGGTATGGACCTAACAGAAACAGAAGATATTAAGAAGAGGTGGCAAGAATATACACAAGAACTATACAAAAAAGATCTACTACCCAGATAACCATAATGGTGTTATCACTCACCTAGAGCCAGACATTCTGGAGTGTGAAGTCAAGTGGGCCTTAGGAAGCATCACTAAGAACAAAGCTAGTGGAGGTGATGGAATTCCAGTTGAGCTATTTCAAATCCTAAAAGGTAATGCTATGAAAGTGCTGCACTCAATATGCCAGCAAACTTGGAAAACTCAGCAGTGGCCACAGGACTGGAAAAGGCCAGTTTTCAGTCCAATCCCAAAGAAAGGCAATGCCAAAGAATGCTCAAACTACCGCACAATTGCACTCATCTCACACGCTAGCAAAGTAATGCTGAAAATTTTCCAAGCTAGGCTTCAATAGTACATCAACTGAGAACTTCCAGATGTTCAAGCTGGATTTAGAAAAGGTAGAGGAACCAGAGATCAAATTGCCAATATCCACTGGATCATAGAAAAAGCAAGAGAGTTCCTACTTTTGCCTTATTGACTATGCCAAAGCCTTTGATTGTGTGGACCACAACCAACTGTGGAAATCTTAAAGAGATGGGAATACCAGGCCACCTTACCTGCCTGTTGAGAAATCTGTATGCAGGTCAAGAAGGAACAGTTAGAACCGGACGTGGAACAATGGACTGGTTCCAAATTGGGAAAGGAGTACAACAAAGCTGCATACTGTCACCTGCTTATTTAACTTTCAGGCAGAGTACATATGAAATGCCAGGCTGGATGAAGCCCAAGCTGGAATCAAGATTGCTGGCAGAAATATCAATAACCTCAGATATGCAGATGACACCACCCTTATGGCAGAAACTGAAGAGGAACTAAAGAGCCTCTTGATGAAAGTGAAAGAGGAGAGTGAAAAAGCTGGCTTAAAATTCAACCTTCAGATACTAAGATCATGGCATCTGGTCTCATCACTTCATGGCAAATAGATGGAGAAACAGTGGAAACAGTGACAGACTTCATTTTCTTGGGCTCCAAAATCACTGCATATGGTGACCACAGGCATTAAATTAAAAGATGCTTGCTCCTTGGAAGAAAAACTATGACCTACCTAGATAGCATATTAAAAAGCAGAGACATTACTTTGCCAACAAAGGTCTGTCTAGTCAAGGCTATGCTTTTTCCTGTAGTCAAGTATGGGTGTGAGAGTTGGACCATAAAGAAAGCTGAGTGCTGAAGAATTTATTCTTTTGAGCTGTGGTGGTGGAGAAGACTCCTTGGACTGCAAGGAGATCAAACCAGTCAATCATAAAGGAAATCAACCTGAATATTCATTGGAAGGACTGATGCTGAAGCTGAAGCTCCAATACTTTGGCCACCTGATGTGAAGAAGTGACTCATTGGAAAAGACCCTGATGCTGGGGAGGATCAGGGGACAACAGAGGATGAGATGCTTGGATGGCATCACTGACTTGATGGACATGAGTTTGAGCAAGCTCCAGGAGTTGGCATTGGACAGCCCATGACTATTCCACAGACCTCTCTGTCCACACCTTTCTGGATATATAGTTTTTTCAGTATTAAAAGGTCACATATGCTTGTTTTTAAATGCAAACATTCCAGAAGAAGCTGACCATAAGAAAGTGAAACCACCTTCTCATCCCAGAGTGTTAACTGTGAAGAGTTGGGTATGTTTCTTTCTGATCCTATTCTCCATGCATGGACAAACGCTAACTTTTATCTGTTCTATATCCATCAGTCTATCCAGCTACCTAACTATCATCTATCTATTTGGTCATTCTGCTTATATATCTAAATTTACTTACATTTGCCCATTGTGAAGGAGGCTCATATGCCAGGCAATAATAGGACTAATCTCAGCTGTATGAGATAGGATTCTTTCTGGTGTCAATTACACAGAATATGATGAAACCATCCTAAGAAGCAAAAAAAAAAAAAAAAGAAAGAAAGAAAAAGAAATTTGTAGGTTTGCTTTGTGCAGAAGTTTGGTGGGGGGCAGGTTTAATTTCCATTCTATTTGATTCAGGAACCCAAATACATCACCAGGACCCTATTTCTCTTTCCCTCCTCCTTTTGTCTCCTACACTGATTTCAGACTCCGGGGGTGGGCAAGAAGGTACCAGCAATGTGGGGTCCCCTGCTTTTCCAAGTTCAAAGCAGGGGGAAGAGTAAAGAGACCTAAAAGAAGTCCCACCGCCTCTCCTTGGCTCTCACCACCCTTGCCCCTGGTGTTACTCTTATATCTCATTACCTTGTTTTATTTTCTTCTTAAACACTTATTAGTAACTGAAATTATTTTCAGTATTTGTCACTTGTTTACTACCTGTCTGCCTACCCTGGAAAATAAGTACCACCAGAGCAGCATCACTGCAGTGAGTCACTGAGCCAGGGAAATACCATGCACTGACTGGCCAGACTCAAGGCGCATGACCCCTTCCCAACACCTGGAATGAGAGTCAGGGGAAAGAGGGTACCCCAGAGGAAAATCAGAGTATCATTTGCAAAAGAAAGCTGACTGGAATGATTTGTTGAGCAGCAAAACCCACTGAGGTCCATTCCATCATCTAAGCTTAGATGTGATTTCCCCAACAAAAAGACCAAATACTGTGGTGCTATATTTAAATATGGGGTTTGCCACTTGTTAGCTAAATGACTTTTTGCAAGTTACTTTGCTTCTCTCAGCCTTGGCTTCCCTCATGAGTAAAATAAGAAATAGACCTAACACTTCGTACAACGATTAGAAGTAATATAACTAAAGTGGTCAACAGACAGTGTGCTTGTGTGCTAAGTCGCTTCATTTGTGTCCAGCTCTTAGTCCTGTCCAACTCTTTGCGACCCGATGGACTGTGTAGCCCACCAGGTTCCTCTGTTCATGGGATTCTCTAGGCAAGGATACTGGAGTGGGTTGCCATGCCCTCCTCCAGGAGATCTTTCTGACCCAGGGATTGAACCCGAGTCTCTTGCATCTCCTGCATTGGCAGGCAGGTTTTTTTTTTTTTTTTTACCACTAGCGCCATCTGGGAAGCCCCAGTAGACAGAAGATTCAGTTAATAGTAGCTTTTACTATTTTAGTAGCCCTGATTACTCATTCTTAGTGATCTTCTCCTTTTGATATTTTAAACAAACTCCAGTGCAAACACATTTCAAAAACCCTGAATGTGAGGGCATTAAGAGTTGGTTAAATTGTGCCTCCAGTTTTCTTTTTTTTTTTTTTAAAGCAAAGTTATCGAGAAATTTAACCCTAGCATAGTATCACACTGACACAGGAGGCTGCTGCCAAACAATGATTTAAAGAAGATCGGTGGCCTGGGTGATTTCTATAAATATTTAACAACTGGTCCAGCTGGATATTATCCAATCAGAATAATCAACTACATCAGTTAAAAAGGATGCTGGCCTTAAATAACTTGTCCAGCTATCTTAGGATGCATTAGTGGGAGGCAGGTCCAGCTAGAAGTCACCTTTCAGCGAAGCCCTCATCAGTGTCCATCACACAGCTTCACATCAGGAGTGAAGCACATCATGGCTGTGCTTCATCCCAGTGTGGGAAGATATCGTCCACTCCAATTTGCAACTGGCAAACAACATGGCATTTGTGATGCCATGGATGATAGCTGTCCAGCCCATTCCCCAGATTTTCCCACAGTAAACCAGACACTTGGGCGTTCCAAGTGCCTGTCCAGCTAAACTGACCATCCCGGCATTCACAGAGGAGGGTGCACAGTCTTAGTGGCATGGAGGAGCTAAGGGCTGCCCACTGCTTGGGCCAAGACTCAGTCCTTAAATGGTATGAGCAATAGCCACAATCCCAGCAGGTTATTGGAAACCGAGTGATTTTTACAGAAATCAGCATTGTAAAGGCAGCACGCACAGACTGAAAAGTCAGATCACTGCTAATACTACTAATGACAGCTCCAACTTTTCCTTTAGACTCTTTTCTTGGCATTCTTATAAAAATCACTGAACTGGAAATATCAAGTTTCTGATCTCCCAAGTGGACCTGTTCCTGAACCTTCAAACACAGAAAGCAAACTCTCAGTGGCAGTCCATCACCCCTTCGTCAGTAACCACCTGTAAATATTATGATTCACGCAGCCAAAAGACTTTTCAGTTTCTTGAACTTTTTCCTGCGCTCTTGAAACACCTTTTGACTTCTTTCCTTAGGATATGCCCTTATTATGACCAAATTATTATGACCAAATTTCATCCACTTGAAATTTGTTAGTTTTTAAAAATTATGGTCACATACCTAGCACAAAATTTTACCCTTTAAAGGCTATTAAAGTGTACAGTTTGGTGGTGCTGAGTAGATTCACACTGTGTGCATCCATCATCATCCAAATCTAGAATGTTCTTCATCTTCTCAAACTGACACTTTATACCCATTAAACAATAACTCCTCATCGTTCCCTCCCCTCCATCCCCTGGCAGTGACCATTCCACTTTCCATCTCTATAAATTGGACTATTCTAGGTACTTCATATATATATAATCATACACTTTTTGCCCTTTTGTGACTGACTGACTTCACTTAATGCAATGTCCTCAATGCTCACCCATGGTGCAGCACGTGTCAGAAGTTCCTTTCTTTTTAAAGCTAAATAACACCACATTGTATGTATTGATATATGCCACATTTTGCTTATCCATCCTTCTGCTGATGAACATTGGTGCTGCTTTTGATTATGGTAAATAATGCTGGTATAATCATGGGTTAATTCACTGTTTACGGTTGTTATTTTTTCCCCAGAAACTTGTTAACTAGATTGCCACCTTGAATATCAGTTCTTGTATCTATATTAAATGGCTATTACAACACCCGCCTACTAGGATTTATTATACCTGAATTTAGACACGTTGTGTCAGGTTTATTGTACAATTTAAACCCAATAAGATCCCAGGTGGCCTCTTTCAAATCCTTTCACACTCTTCTGTCACAGCCAGTGTCTGCTTGCAGTTCTCGTCTAATCAGTCCCAGAAAGACAATCCTCACTTTTACCTGAAATTAGAACAGGTTTCATTTTGTCAACTGTTGGTTGATAAGAGATAAGAAAGAAGATCTCAGGAATGGCTACCCAGTGGGCAATATTCATTTTCTTTTTTATACTCTTTGGTATAGCCTACATCATCTAAAAGGGTCTTGTATTACTTTCCTAATTAAAAAAGAAAACAATGTTGTTTTTCTTTTTACTTGTGTTAAAAACAAAATTGTGCATGAGGAAATCTCTTTTTAAAATAGAGGTCAGCAAATTTTTCTGGTATGCTGCAGTCCATGGGGTTGCAAAGAGTCAGACACAATTGAGTGACTGGACAACAACAGAACTTTTCTGTAAAGGGCCACATAGTAAATATATTAGGTTTTGTGGTGCACAGTCTCTGCTACAACGAATCGACTCTCTCTGTCTTCAGGGTGTGAAAGCTACCATGAGCCAGGTAGAAACACATGGGTGTCACTCTGTTTTCAGTAAAACTTTATTGGCACTAAAATCTGAATTTCTCCAACCTGAACATTTTCAGTCATCAGTAAAGATCATTTATAGTTTGAGAGCTGTACAAAACATTTCTACCACTGGTCATAGTTTGTCATCCTCCCCCTAAAAATAGCATAGATGAGATAAAAAGTCCCCTTTAAATTTTATACCAATTCCAGTCTTTTCTTACCAATTTCTATGCCTTCTCTTGTTGCTTATTTGCTTATTATATCTTATTATGGAAAGCTGCAGATATATACAAAAGCAGAAAGAAAAACCTAATAATCCCCGCATATACATCACCCAATCCTCAACAGTGATCAGCTGGTGTCTAATCACACGTTATCTATGGTGCCATTCACCCCCTCTCTGTGTTCCCCTGCATTATCTGAAGCAAATTTTAGACATCATACTTTAGCCACAAATATTTTAGGATGCATCTTCTAAAAGATAATACTTCATTTAAAAATACCATTACCAAGAATTTCCTGGCAGCCCAGTGGCTAGGACTCTGCACTTTCACTGTCCGGGCCCAGGTTTAAACCCTAGTTGGGAAAGTGCTGCCAAAAGAAAAATAAAGCCACATTATCACATCTAAAATAAGTGACAATAATTTTAGCTTTCAACATGCTAAAGCAGAATTTTAAAAATTCTTTTTTAAGTGACAAGACATCATCAATGACATTCAGAAGTTCATGATAGTGTACTGGTTGAAAGACTAGATTCTAAGTCAAGCTACTTTGCAGTGATGTGGTTATGAGGAAAGACACTCACCCTCCAAAATAAATCTTTGGAGAGAAATCATACTCATTCTTAAACCTTCTGCTTTTAAGTGTCATTTGTTCCTTTCTTCTTAGTTATCATTCCTCCTCTTTAAAAAAATTTTTTTTATTAGAGTATAGTTGACTTACCGAAGTGTCATTTCTGCTCACATGCCATTGGCCAATGCAAGTCACGTGGCTGTGTGTATCTTCAAGTGGGCAGGGAAGTGCAGTCCTACTGTGTGCCCAGAGGAAAGAAAGCTAAAATGTTTGTGGACACCCTCATGAGTGCCACAGAGTCGACCATAGACAGTTTCCATTTGTGTCCTCTTCTTATCATTCCAATCATGTATATAAAGGCATTCAGAGAGAGTTACACCTGCCATCACCTCGAAAGTATACCATCACTTTCTTCCTGGACCAAAATACCCATTCTAAGGTTAATTGTGTTTTTTGGTAAAGCAAAAACAGTCTTAATTCTACTAACTTGTTCACCCTGGACTCATTTTTCCTCTCTTAAGTCACTGAGATTATTTTATTTGAGAACTTCTCAAGCTGCCTCCCATTTCTGTAAAGATAAACAAGCTGAAATTAGTCAGAACAATTAGAATAGCCTTTGACTACTGCAAGGTGACTTATTGTGCACCTTTCTGAATTAGGCTGCTGTTTTTTTGGACAACTCTTGTGCTGCCAACTCAAATTCTGTCTGAGGCCCCAGTGAGCCCAGCACTGCTCCCCCATCACTCAGATTTTCCACATCTTCAGAATATTTTCCCCCTACAACTCATCCTGTTTTTGATGTACCACCTCTTGACTGTAACTCTTTCAAGTTATTAGTAGTTTGATAGTAAGACAACTGGTCTATCTCCTGATACCACTCTAATGGCAGAAAATGAAGAGGAACTAAAGAGCTTCTTGATGAGGGTGAAAGCAGAGAGTGAAAAGCTGGCTTAAAACTCAACATCCAAAAAACTAAGATCATGGATCAGGTCCCATCACTTCATGGTAAATAGAAGGGGGAAAAGTGAAAGCAGTGACATTTCATTTTCTTGGGCTCCAAAATCACTGTGGACGGAGACTGTAGCCATGAAATTAAAAGACGCTTGCTCCTTGGAAGGAAAGCTATGACAAACCTAGACAGCATACTAAAAAGCAGAGACAACACTTTGCCGGCAAACATCTGTCTAGTCAAAGCTATGGTTTTTCCAGTAGTCACGATCAGCTGTGAGGGCTGAACCATAAAGAATGCTGAGCACCGAAGAACTGATGCTTTCAAACTGTGGTGTTGGAGAAGACACTTGAGAGTCCCTTGGACTGCAAGGAGATCAAACCAGTCAATCCTAAAGGAAATCAGTCCTGAATATTCATTGGAAGGACTGATGCTGAAGCTGAAGCTTCAATACTTGGCCACCTAATGCAAAGGGCCCACTCATTGGAAAATACCCTGATACTGGGAAAGAGTGAAGGCAAAAGAGAAGGAAGCAACAAAAGCTGAGAGGGTTAGATAGCATCACTGACTCAATGGACATTGCATGCCCAGTCACTTCGGACGTGTCCAACTCCTATGGGCTATAGTCCACCGGGCTCCTCTGTCCATGGGATCCTCCAGGTAAGAATACTGGAGTGGGTTGCCATTTCCTCCTCCAGGGAATCTTCCTGACCCAGTGATAGAACTCACGTCTCCTGCAGCTCCTGCGCTGCAGGCAGATTCTTTACCACTGAGCCACCGGGGAACAGGAATTTGAGCAAACTTGGGAGATAGCGAAGGACAGAGGAGTCTGGTGTGCTGCAGTCCACAGGGTTACAAAGAGTCAGACACAACTTAGTGACTGAACAACAACTACCCCCAGAATAACTCTAAAGCCAGCCCTTGACAGTTATTCTTACTAGAAAGTCACAGTTAAAGGGCCAAAATTTACACTCTTTAACTCAGATGTGCAAAAAAGATTTTTAAAAAAATCTTCCATTAACTGACCTCATTTAGCTCGAGAGTCCCCATTTCTGCAGATGGAGAAAATGTAAACTTGACAACTGGAGGTCATTCTACTTCTCTAGTTTAAAATGGTCTCTTTCAGGTTCAAATTCCCTAAGGGAACCATTTCTTTCATCTTAAGAGGTTTCTATCTTTTGTATTCTTTTTCCAGATGGCATCTATGAACCACCCAAATGTCCTTCAACAGTAGAATGGATAAATAAATTGTGATGTAATCCCACCACAGAATTCTACCCAACAGTGGGGAAGAAGTAAACTGTTACTTGCAACAGCATGTAAGTTTGCTCAAATTCATGTTCCCTGGTGGCAGTAAATTTCAGAGGCATAACACTGAATGAAGAAAGCCAGACAACAAAAACTATATGCTGTATGATTCTTCCTATGTGATATTCCAGAACTAACTAGTGGTTAAGTTAAAAATTGGTTATCTTGGGTGGAGAGTATTTACTTGGAGAATACACAGGAGTACCTCCAAGGGTGCAAACGTGGTTGTATCCTACTGTGGGCCGTGAATACACAGGTGTGTGTATCCATCAAGCAATATACTCTGTGTCCCTTTCTGTATGGATTTTATATCTCAATAAAATAACAGCACAGATGACAACGGCATATGGGGGAAAGTTTAACTAGCTTTGGGTGGTGGGAGAAGACAGCTCATCTGCGGAAACTTCTGAAGGGGGTCTTTCCTCTCTGGTCAGGGAATGTCCCTCATAGGTATCTGTGGAGGGGTGTTTGGTTCCACATCTTTTAGGAGACACACGGCTCGAGCCTCCTCTTCCTTAGCCTCCTGTCGGGAGCTCCCCATTTTAACCCCAGACCTCTCTCTGTCTCACCGTTCTCTGCGTATTTTAGCCCCTTCTTCCTCCAGGTGGGAAATCCCCAGGTCCTAAGGAAAGGGGCCAGATTGCAGGCCCACAGTTCTGGATGCCTCTCTTAGTCTTTCTTTTCCACTGACTTGGCACCCATCCCAGTCAGAGACTTTTAGGGGAGGGGCTGTGTCTCCCCAATGCCAAAAAGGGCTTCTACCCTTCCTGTCTGGTAGCAACTGCCTGTGACATTTCCTCTTTGGGGCCAGCTCCCTCCTGTTTCCTGGGAGATGGGCTACAGGTCAAGAAACTGTCCTGCCAGTCAGAAAAGTCAGGTACACTGGGTGGCATTAAAAAGGTATTATACATACTACTCTATTTCTTTCATGCAAAGTTTGATTTCTTTTCATCGTGTGACTTGGATGATTCAAATGAGTGTGGCTAGAATAGAATCACAGTATTTTAGCAATGAAGCGGTTCTTAATTATCATTCCAGATTCTAAGTGGGACAGTTTCTCTTTGTGTGGTCCTAAGCCTTGAATATATCGAACACCCCCTTTCTGATCCCCACATCACATACATAAATGCCACTCATTAATCAGTAAGACAATCAAAAATACCCCCTGCCCTGCCCCCACTTCAACACAACCATAGTTCTAAATGCGAGAAGGCAGGGTTTTAGCCTAAACTGTTTATTTTAGAGATAAGAGAAGTAAAGCCTAAAGCAGAAAAATGACTTATCCAAGCCAGTGGTCAAGCAGGGATTAGACCCTGATCTCCTGATGACCAGTATGAGACTTTTATGACACCCCACTGGATTTCAGTTTAGGTTTAAGGAACTGCCAGGGAACTTCTGTTTCTTACTGAATTTCTGCTTTTCCTTTCTTGCAGTGGAAGCTGCCCCATCATTTCCTCTTTCCCTCCCTTGAGAGCTAGCAGACGCTGTGGTTCCAGAGCACGGTTCCCTCAACCAGAGTAGCAATGGGGACAGGCCTGAGAACTTTCCAGCAGACACACCCAGAGGGAACCCATGCTGTTTGCCCACACTCTCCACAATGACCCATTTATACAGATATGCAAACACACAGCCATTTCTTCGTAACCTCTCCTTTGCACCAAAAATTGATATAGGAAAGATACAGAGAACACTCAATTCTAATTGAGCTACACAAAGAGACGAGGCTGACAGCCTGCTGAGCAAAGTAAGGAGGACATTCAGCAGGGTTGCTGAGATTAGAACAGTTGGACCCTTTCATTAACTCATTCATTCGTTCTTCATTCCAGTATTTATTGAACATTTACAATGACGGTCCATTCTGCGTGCCAGGTAACATACTGGCAAGCACAACTTTCCTTACTTTTGTGAATCTTGGAGTCTACTGTGTAATTTCAAAGGCTGGCTCTGCTGCTTACCTAGCTGTGTGAGTTTGAGTGAGTAGTTTAATCTCTCTGAATTTCTAACTCTTCATTAATAAGATGAAAAAATGGAAATAGAGTGGTGATGATTAGGTGTCAAAAAGTATGGAAGGGACTAGCCTACCTCCTGGCACATCATAAGTGCTTTGGAAGTGGAAGCTACTTTTATTACTAAAAATTTAACATTCTGAAGGAAAAATCCCTAAATCTCCATACATATGCAATCTGGACATCAAGTTTTGGCTGAGAATTCTCCATTTTCCCCAAAATCATGTATAATAAACTTACTTTTTCCAAAGTTGTGTAGTTGCATATTGTCAACCAAAATTGTGTATACACTATACGCATATTTATAACTCTGTATCCTAAGGTGAGAACAATAGTTTTTATTTGTAGCACACTTTTAAAAGAGTCTTGCATAAGAAAAACATGATAATGACATCATGAGTTTTTTAATATTCTATTCTCTTCCCTGGGCCTCCACTCTTGACAGACACGTTACCTTATTTAGCCTC
Organism: Cervus elaphus; assembly: GCF_910594005.1. Classification (NCBI taxonomy): domain Eukaryota; kingdom Metazoa; phylum Chordata; class Mammalia; order Artiodactyla; family Cervidae; genus Cervus; species Cervus elaphus. The sequence continues at coordinate 40,822,987 of NC_057838.1, read as the reverse complement.
TGCTGCCTGGTCTTGAAACCTCTAAATAGATTGGTTATTTCAGGCTGGCCAAACCCTCGAAATTATTTGCCAGCAGTCTTTTGGAAACATATCCCCTTACTGTGTGTAAGAGACGCCAAAGAGAAGGACTGTGTGTTTGTTCCCTCTTCCTTCTAATCCTCTGCTTCAACTGTGCGGCTCACAGGAGGAATTATAAGCCAAGGAAGGAGCCTGGCTCTGAGGTCACTGCCAAGTATGTGACCCTTGGCAAGTGACAAAGCTTTAAGAGCCTCAGTTTCTCCATCGGTAAAGTAGGCGGCATATATTTAACTGTATCACTATTAGGATAACTGGCTAAAGTGACGATCAAAAGAGTTACTCATGACCAAAAGGTAATGAGAGGGAGACTTCTTGTTACAAATCAGGGATTCCCCTAAAAGCAAGCTTCCTGCTCTTCACAGTCATATCCAGGGATGTCACGATGCGAGGATGTGACACCCTGGGGATTTCTATGTGCCCTTTATATGGGGGAAGGAGTAGAGAGAAGGCTTCTGCTCAGGTGTGGGAGGAGCCCAGGACAGAGGGAACATGTGACCAGAACTGGCTAAGCACATCCCCTGCAGCTGGCTTGTCTCCATCCGGGGCTGGCAGGGTTCCTTAAAGATCACCACAAATTGACAGGGTTAGGTACAGGTCTAAAAAGATGCTTCTCTCAGAAATGCTATACATTTTAGGTGCATCAGCTTGATGAATTCCACCTGCAGGCCTTCCACATTGTTTTCTAGAAGGCCCCAAAACTGCCCGCACACACTTCTGGCCCTAAGCTCTCTATACTTTGAAAATACTTTCTTAGCATTTTTCTTTCAACAGTTTCTTTCCTTGACAGTTTACTCTGTCCCAGGTGCCATCTTTGGAGCTGGAATCCTGGCAATGAACAGACTAGATTTATCCCTGCTTTCTTGAACTTTTGGGAGGGGACGGGGGAGACAGCCCATGGTCCATGTATGATAAATATGAGGTTGTAATAAATTCTGTAAAAGACTTAGAGCAGGAGTCAGTGAGAGTGTCAGAGGGGCTGTCTGAGGAGTTGGCAATTGAGCAGGGATGTGAATGGTGTGAGCCCTGTAGATCTGTGGCAGGAGTATCTAGACACAAGGAATGGCAGTGCAAAGGCCCAGAGACATCAGCCAATCATGACTCTTATTCTACACATTATGACATTGAAGTTCCAGAAAATGAAGTTACTTGTCCATGACACAGAGAAACCTTAAATGCATTACTCAGTGAAAGCCGGAGAAGGAAATGGCAACCCACTCCAGTACTCTTGCCAGGAAAATCCCATGGACGGAGGAGCCTGGTAGGCTACAGTTCATGGGGTCGCAAAGAGTCAGACATGACTGAAGTGACTTAGCAGCAGCAGTGAAAGTAGCTGATCTAAAAAGGCTACATACCATATGATTCCAACTATCTGACATTCTGGAAAAAGCAAACCCATAGAGATAGTAAAAAGATCAGAGGGTGGGGGTAAGGAAATCATAGTGGAACAGATTTTTAGGGCAGTAAAAATATTCTGTATGCTGCTATAGTGATGGATACACGTCCTTATTCTTTTCTCCAAACCTACAGAAAGTAGAACACCATGAGTGAACCCTAATGTAAACTATGGATTTGGGGTGATGAAGATGTTTGTCACGGTCTGTTCATCACCTATAACAAATATACCACTAGCGGGGTGGGGGGATGTTAATAGTGGGGTAGGCAGTACATGTGTAGGGGCAGTGGTTATTTGAGAACTCTGTAAGTTTCCACCAGGTTTTGGTGTGAACTTAAAATTGCTCCAAACAGTCCTCCAAAATAAAAGTAAAATAAGATAATATAACCAAGGCTACGTTTCCTAATAATTTTTTAAACGTATTTTTTTTCTGTCTTCTTCTCCACTTCTGACCACCCTAACCAGATTATCAAGACATATTTCCTGTTTGTCTAGCAATTACCATTTTGGTTACATTAAAATTGTTAGGAGATTCATCTTATTTCCTTTACTATAATATTTTGGAAGGTTATGGCAGGAATGGCAGTGTACTCTTCAGTTCTCTTACACTGCCTTCCCATGCCTTGCCTATTTTGTTGTTGTTTAGTCCCTAAGTCGTGTCCAGCTCTTTTGCAACCACAAGGACTGTATAGCTTACTAGGTTCCTCTGTCCATGAGACTTTCCAGGCAAGAATACTGGAATGGATTGCCATTTCCTCCTCCAGGGATCTTCCTGATGCAGAGAATGAACCCGCGTCTCCTGTATTGGCAGGGAGATTCTTCGCCACTGAGCCACAAGGGAAGCTCCTTCAGATGGTGCTTTAAAAAAAAAAAAAAAAAAGTTGTGAAATTTAATCATTAAATTCTAAATTTCCTGCACTGTTCAATAAGGCATTCACTAGCCACATGTGACTATTTAAATTTAAATTAATTTAAAAATAAATTTAAAAATCAGTTCTTCCATTGCACTGGCCACATCCCAAACTCTCATGTAGTTAGTGGCCAGTACATTGGAGAGATCAGATATAAGTTATCATCGAAGAAAGTTCCTTTGGAAAGTGATATTTAGGAACATTCTTGTTGACCTTTTTCATTTAGTCCTTGAATTAAAACTGTGTTTGCAATGCTTATATCTTATTTCTACATTTTTTTTTTCCCCCAAAACAAACGTTTACTTAAAAACTATTCAAATTGCCAGATGGTGCATTCTACATACCATTTACCACTAGAGAAACCAGGCTCTTTAAAGAAATGACTGATTCCAGGTCTAGGCAAAAGTCTTATAAGCCTGGCCATCTAGTCATATCAGAAACCACGGAAGCTATCAGGACTCAGGAGTCAACGTACAGAAGCTTCCACTGGCCAGCAGTGGGATGGTCTGAGCATTAGTAAGAAGAACCACAAAGGACTGCATCGCACTGCATTTGTAAAACTTCCCGAGTTCATAACAAAATAAAAACAAACAAAACTCTCAGTCCTTTTGAAGGGTACTAAGGAAACAATTCATTATTCTAAAGACTGGTAAGTAAAAGGGGAAAAAATAATTCATCCTGTCCTTCCTATAGGAATTGTTCCTCATGGTAACCATAAACGGCTGAGGATAGAACACTGCCTTCTATAACAGTATTTCAGCTAGTAAATAAAGAAGGAATAAAATAATCTGAATATCACATTTTGCAAACACCTACTGAAATAATGGATTGAGCAAATGACTGTCAATGGCTGCCGTTGTTACAGAGAGACAGGCATGATGGGCCTCCAACAGCAGGAACATACATACACTGGTGAAGACGGATCTGACCTGTGTGAGACCAAGCCTTGAGATCATCAGGAAACCAATGACCTAGCAATCAATTATCAGGAAATGTAGGGGAGGAGGAACATGTTAAATGACACCAGTGGGATAAAACCAGTAAATCCAGACCTTGTGAAACTTTACTGTGTACATGAGGAAAAAACAGATGAAGTAGATCAAAACTTAGAGGCGTCTCACATAGCAACCAAATGTAGCACGCAGTCTTGTTTGGATTCTGATGTAAAGAAATCAATCGTAAAGGGGCAGGGGGAGAGGAAGTAGAGGACACTGATGGCATACTTGGTTAAACTAAGGAATTACTACTGGTTTTTAAAGATGAAATGATACAGTGCTGGGATTTACTCAAAATAATCCAGGGGTAAGTCAGGAAGTAGGTGAGGGGTGCAGGTAAGACTGGCCAGGAGTTGGTGATTCCTATAGCTGGGTAAAAAAGTTGATCTCTCTTTCAGTCTCTGCCTTTCCCAGCTCCATTCTGTGATCTTTTAAAATAAATTCTCCATGTCAGCAGTTTTCTGGTCTAATTTTGACAAGCAGAGGGGCTTAAGCATGAATGTTCTGAGGGGAAAACCAGTCTTTGAAAATATCCCAGGGCTGTTTCATTAGAAATCTTCGCAGCAAAATTTCCCCAAATGGCAATGGGTCTTACAATGCTTTACTATCTGCTGAGGTTTCCTTTTTTTAAGGGCATTCTAATCCACTAACCAGACTATCATTCAAGTAATATGCAAATTGCATTATTCTAAAAATTTGCAGGTCAGCCTAGAGAGGTTTTGAAGGGCAGTGGGGAGGAAGCTCCCTCCCTCCCCCCTTTTCTCTCCCTCCCTCCTTTTCTCTCCCTCTCTGACTTCCTCCTTTTGCAAAAGGTAGAGAAACTCCTCTTTCAATGAATGAGTAACTGAAGCTACTCTCTGAGACAGCTTCTTTTGTTCTGCTCCCTCTTGGCCTCCCATGATGAGTCAGAACAAGAACTAGAACCTCAAACCTACAGCTGGAAGGAGGCTTTTCACATTGATCAAACTCCTGGGCAGAGGCGAACACTGTTTTCTAAGGGGTTAAAAGTTCTCCATGGCCTGGGACTAGTTTCTATCTTCACATTTCCTTCTAGGAAGCCTGACTACCTCTTCTGATTCCTACTCAGTAAATTATAATCACATTCCAGACCCACTCCTGTGATTATTCCCAATGAATCAGCTACGGTTTTCGGACGTTCTGACCCTCCTTAATTTCAGAGTTGCCAACAGTTTTCTGGTCTTTCTTAAGGATGGGGCAGCAGACTGTATGTTGTCCCCTCCAATCTAAGCAGCCCTCCTTTCAGTATAAAGACTTCCCAAGGGAAGACTATACTTCCCAACTTCCTGTGTAGTTCTGTGTGGCTATTAGACTAAGTTGCAGCTGAAAAGGGTAATGCTGATACTCATTCTGGATCTTGTAGAAAATGGAGGTGTCTTCCTGGTTCCTTTCCCCCTTCCTGCTGGTTGGGAAGGTCAGAAAAAGACTCACACACGGAAGCCATGTGGGGAGACTGGAGTCGTCCAACCAGTCCTGAATTGCCACCTCTGGACTGTGACAGGAGAGAGACATGACTTGTACCTTGTGTCAGCCACTGAAGCTTGGAATCTCTCTGTTCAGCTGCTTACCCTGTTTCTTAACTAATACAGATGGCTACCCCGTAACCGCGGGGTATAAATTTTACTTTGGGCAACTCTCGTCACAACTTTATTTCCAAACACCTGGGGTAGCCCCCACCTCGTCACCTTCTTGTCCCAAGTGACACCTGTGAGTCCACGCAATGTGGTCACTTTGATGATGTGCCTATTCATGGCTATAAACTCAAAAATCATTTTGTCAGGCAGAAATTTCTCAGTTGAGCACCCTAGGCCAATATTTTCCCTTAAAAGTCAAATGACAAGGAGGATCTGGAAACACCTGAGAGCAATGGGCTATGTTCCTATTTTCCCAAATCCCTAGTATTTGCATCTTGATTCTTACTTGGAAAGAGCATTTTCCACCAAGAGCCAATAGCTCGGCCAACACCAGCAGACGTACTCCATTACAACTAATAATGGGACTCAAGCACTTCAGAAGCTTTTACTAATTGAGCCGCTAAATATCTCTATGAAGTAGGTAACCATTATCGTCCCCAATTACTGTCAAGAAGCTGAGTTGCAGAGACATTAAGTGGCTTGCCAGGATCATGCAGTCGCGTCGCAAGCAGATTAAGTTCCCCAGTGGAGCCTGAATTTCAACCCCAATCAAGGGAACTAGAATTGGCCTGGAAGTCAGGAGACCTGTGTCCTACCATTAACCACTGAATAGAAGTCATTTCCTCTTTCTGTGCATGCATGTGTGTGAGTGTTGGGGCGGCGGCGGGGGGGGGGGGGGGGGGGGCGGGGGGGGGGGACGGTCCGAATAATCCATCCACCCTCTGTGGTTTTTCCCACTGAAGGCTGAAGAGGAGGTTCCCTGGAAACAACAGACATCCCACTGCTGGGTCTCCCAGAAAGTGGTTAATCCTGAGACCCAGAAATAAAGACTTAAGAGAAAATAACCTCTTTATAGGACCAAGACTCAGAGGTGAAGAAAGCCTGTGTTAGGATAAAGTATGGTCTCCAGGGTGTTCACTGGAGCTGGGACACAGCGGGAGGGAGGGGTGGGAATTCAGGGCTCCTTTCCAGGCCAAAGTGCAGACAAGGAAGAAGTGACAACTGGAAGACAGCCCAGCCTGACGGTGACGGCCTCATGTCAAGTTTATGGAGTGACAGGGTGAGGCCAGCAGTCCTGAAAGGAAAAACATGGGGAGCTTGTGCCCAAGCAGGGGCAAAGCAGCACCCTGGGAAGCATTCCCAACCAACAGGGAAACTGAGGAGAACAGACATCCTGCCAAGAGTCCATTGTGAGCTATGCCATCATAATCTGGGAACAAATTGAAGCCACAGGCTGTGTGGCCTGGGACAAACAGGTTCCAGGGAAAGGAGGCTGTCCAGGTGGCTTCCCTCTCAAACTCCACTTTTTTTCCTTTTCCTTTTTTCTTTTTGCCTGTACCATATGGCATGCAAGATCTTATTTCCCAGACTAGGTATCAAACCTGGGACCCTGTAGTGGAAACTTGAGTCCTAACCACTGGATGGCCAAGGAAGTCCCCTCAGATTCTTTCTCATTGAGATGCAAGAGCCACAGTCCAGGGCTGCTGGGAATCCAGCTCCAAGGTCCCTGGGCAAGATTGAGTTAAGATTTCACCCCCCTACAATCCATCCACACTGGCCCTGGGTGTTTTCGACTCTGGCCCCAGGTGGTAGGTGACTGGCTAAGGTTGAGTTAGCCTTTAGTGATGAGGGTTTGGTTAATTCCAACACAGAGAAAATGGAGGGTTCTGTGGTCTCTCTGTTTCCCATGTCTGTTTCAAATGAATTAAATTTTGGCTAACTCATTGCAAGGTACACTTCAATGCATTTTGACAAATATCACCACCATGCCAATCAAGATCTAAAACATTCCCTATTGCATGGAAAGTTCCCTCAAGCCCCTTCCAGTCAATCCCCCCCCACCTTCCAACAAGGAAGCAATATTCTGATTTTTTATCACCTTTGTTTAGACTTGTCTGTTGTAAAACGTTGTAAATAGAACCATACTATATGTACTCTCTCTAGATCTGTTTTTAACATGCAAACGATGTTTTCAATTACTTGCCATAAGTAAACATGTCACACCGAGAAGATCCAATGCATTGATCCTGTGGCTGCGCATCACCCCCAGCACACCTTAATGCCCTGATGTGAGTTTACAGAGCCAAAAAATGTGAACCTCAGTTGTTTGCTTAGCAGCGGCCAGGTGATTCTCTCCCTTCTCCCACTCTGAAGTCCTGAAACCTCAGGCCTTACCTCCCCCCAATTCCTCTCCACCAGCCCCAGCACAGAGCAATCACTGTACCCTGAGGGTCCTGGCATCCTGAGAGGTTCTATTTTTGGCTAGAATAACAATCCCCAATGCAGAAATAGAGCTGTTACAGCTTAATAGCTAATAATAATATTAGCTACCATTTACTAAAGGCTCTCCAAATCCCACTTATGTTTGCATACAATATATAATTTTCATATAATTTTCACAGCTCTCACCCTACCTCCACCCCAGGTATTATCTCTATTTTACAAACCAGGAAGCTAAGGCTCAGAGAGGTTAGAATGGCGCTTCCAATATGTTAATAGGCAAATGATTCATCTGGAGTTCTTATTAAAATGCAGATCCTTATTCAGCACGTCCAGGGCTGGCCTGAGCATCTGTAACTTGTAAAAACTCCCAATTGATGGTGACGGTGCTGGTTCATGAATTACATCTGGAGTAGCAAGATGTACTGGCTAAAGTCAACTACCAGCAAAGGGAAAACCTGAGACATTAACTCTCAACATCTACCTCCAAAGCTGGTGCTTTTGACAGTTTTGTTTATGTAGTGGGGAAAAGAAGAGAAAAACTGGGACTGAATTCCTGTTTTAGGAGGCAAGTGTTTTTGTTTAGCAAAACACCTTGATGACTATATATAAAATAGATAACTCATAAGGACCTGTTGTATAACACAGAGAATTCGACTCAATGTTCTGTAATGCTGCTGCTGCTGCTAAGTCGCTTCAGTCGTGTCCGACTCTGTGCGACCCTATAGATGGCAGCCCACCAGGCTCCCCCGTCTCTGGGATTCTCCAGGCAAGAACACTGGAGTGGGTTGCCATTTCCTTCTCCAGTGCATGAAAGTGAAGTCACTCAGTTGTGTCCGACCCTTCATGACCCCATGGGCTGCAGCCTACCAGGCTCCTCCATCCATGGGGTTTTCCAGGCAAGAGTACTGGAGTGGGTTGCCATTGCCTTCTCCAACTCTGTAATGACCTATATGCAAAAAGAATCCAAAAAAGAATAGATTTATGTATATGTATAACTGATTCACAAACTACAATGTATTCCTTAGTTTCATCTTCTCCACCTTTATCTTTCCCAAGGAAGGGTAGTCTTGGCCTAAAACCATCTCCTCAACACCATCCAACACTATAGGTTACCTGTGCCTGGCACGTGCTTGCTGGCATAGTTTCCCTTCTACCTTCACTTCTTTTCATATTTACAACACAGCTCAAGGGCCTACCATACCTTTGACAGTTCCTTCTCTGATTTGTAAGATGACACTCAAACTCAATGGCATTGCTCTATGACACACTCCACACATACAGCCTCAGGGCACAAAGCAGCTGCCTGTCAATTTTATGGAAGCTAGAGGGCTGGGGGTGATTCCCAGGTGGCGTTAGTGGCAAAGAACCCACCCCTGCCAATGCAGGAGACTCAGATGCAGTTTCAATTCCTGGGTTGGGAAGGTCCCCTGGAGGAGGAGATGTTAACCTGCTTCAGTATTCTTGCCTGAAAAGTTGTATGGACAAGAGGAGCCTGGCGAGCTATAGTCCATGTGGTCCCAAAGAATCAGACACTACTAAGCAGACGTACGCACATGCAGAGCCTCCTGGATAACTCCTTGGCTCCTTGATAGCACTGCTTCCTTGAGCCTCAGGGCTTCTGAAGCTGTAGGAAAAAACCAAGATCCAAGTTCCAAATAATACCTGCCTTTCTGTTATCACTTAGCTTAGAACAAAGACTCAATGGATATGAGTTTGAGCAAACTCTGAGAGATAGTGAAGGACAGGGAAGCCTGGTGTGTTGCAGTCCATGGGGTCGCAAAGGGTCGGACACGACTGAGTGACTGAACAACAAGGACAAAGGCCAAGGCGTGGTGGTTCCTTTTTGATAAATTCCTCAAGGTGATGTCTTCTGTCTACCCTGAAGGATTAATCATGTATAAACACACGAAGCATATTAAGGTACAAGTATATTAACCCCTAAGTCATTTATGACGGAAAAGAGTTAGAAACATCTAAATATCAATATGACATTGGTTAAACAATTAATGATATATACATATAGCCATTATGCAGCTCTTATGCAGGAATTATTATGCAAGCAAGAAAAATAGTAGAGAAGACTATCGAATGAGAGGAGAAAATAAGATATATTCCTAAGGGGTAACATAGTAAAATCCTATTTTTAATTAAAAAAAAATTTGTACACACACTGTTATTGTCTGAACTCTGTCTCTCCAAAATTTATGCTGAAGGCCTAACCCCTAATATTTACTAAATTGGAGGACAGGGCCTGCAAGGAGGTAATTAAGGTTAACTGAGGTCATAGGACTGGGGCTCTGACACAGAAGGATTAGTTCCTCCTAAAAAGAGCAACCAGAGAGTTCATCTTCTCTCCACCAGGTGACCACACAGTGAGAAGGTAGCTGTCTGTCTACAAGCCCAGAACAGGGCTCTTATTAGAACCCAACTATCCTGATCTCAGAATTCTAGCCTCCAAAACTATGAGAAAATACACTTCTGTTGTTAAAGCCACTGACTATACGGCATTTTGTTTCAACAGCCTGAGAAGACTAATATGCACATATCCATAGATGACATAAAACAATGTTAACAGGGATCATCTCTGTGAGGAGGATTACTGATGACTAGTTTTTTCTTTTTTTTGTTTTCTAGAATTTGTTACAATGAACAAGATCTATTTTTATTAACGCATAAAACCAACGTTATCTTTATATGAAAAGACCCTCATGCTGGGAAAGATTGAAGGCAGGAGGAGAAGGGGATGACAGAGGATGAGATGGTTGGATGGCATCACCGACTCAATGGACATGAGTTTGAGAAAACTCCGGGAGTTGGTGATGGACAGGGAGGCCTCGCATGCTGAAGTCCATGGGGTTGCAAAGAGTCGGACACAACTGAGCGACTGAACTGAACAGAAGTGAAGGAATGGACTTCCCTGGTGGCTCAGATGGTAAAGAATCCGCCTGCAACGCAGGAGCCCTGGGTTCAATCCCTGGGTTGGGAAGATCCCCTGAAGAAGGAAATGGCTACCCACTCCAGTATTCTGGCCTTGAGAATTCCATAGACAGAGGAGCCTGGTACCAGCACCAGACCTGCAGTGGTTTCTCAGTTACAGCTTGTTGAGAGGATTCTAAAATATGAGGTCTCTCTCCAGACAGTCCATGGGGTCGCAAAGAGTCAGACACGACTGAGCGACTTTCACTTTCACTGAAGAAATTAGTGGTTTTATATTCTTTTTGCTAACCCTAACTTCCTAAAATTCTACAAGTATACATTAATTTCATTTGTAAAAGTTATTTTCAAAGAGATTGTCTCCTTCCATGTGAAATCATCCATATGAGTATATGAAGTGTTTTGTGTGTGTGTGTGTGTGAGTGTGTGAGAGAGAGAAGGAGAGAGACCTCATATTTTAGAATTTTCTCAACAAACTGTAACTGAGAAACCACTGAGGTCTGGTGTTGGGCTAAATTTTTTTCTTTAGTGCAGTAATAGTTTTCTATTTGTGTAACAATCTTATGACAAATTTCTCAGCCTGAAACAACGCACACTTGGCTCCCAGTTTCCACGTGTCAGGAGTCCTAACCTGGTTTAGCTGGGTCCTATGTCTGGGTCTTGCCAGGGTGCCAACAAGATGTCAGCCAGGGCTGAGGTCTCACTAGAGGTTTGACTGGGGAAGGATCTGCTTTCATGCTTCTTCAGGTTGTTGGCAGAAATAGTTTCTTGTCACTTATCAATAGAACTGAAGGTTTCAGTTTCTTGTGAACTGTTGGCCAGAGGCCACCCTCAGCTCCTAGAGGACTACATGAGGTATCATGGGGTATCATTACCACACAGGGTTCCCCAACCTGGATTCTTGTTTCCTCCAAGCCAAGAAGGGATGCAGAGATTTAGCAACATCTATGTACTGTAATCATGTACATTCTGTCACCGCGCTCTGTTCTATTGGTTAGAAGCAAGTCACAAGTTCTGCCCACATTCAAGGGAGAGCATCACAAAGATGCTGAACTGCAGGGCCACCTTAAGCATTGGTCACAAACACTGTATTTAATTTTATTTATCGTTTGCGGCACATTTTAAAAAATGAAATAATGGAAGATTTTTTTTACATTCTCTCCTAGAGACTTATTTTCACAGGGCTTTAATTCTTTTTTTTTTTGTATGTTTTGAGACTTTTACTCATATTATATTTATTTTACTATATAAAATTTTTAACGATGTATAAATACAGCTACAGAGAAGAGAACAAATCATAAATGCAAGTACTGTTAGATGACTTTTCATATCCCCTTAACCAGCACTCAGATCAGCACATTCCCAGGAAGCCCCCTCCGGCTTCCTGGCAGTCACTGTGCGCCCCACCCACTGAAGGTGCCCACTCTGCTGGCAGAGCTGGACTTGTCTTCTCCTCTAACTTTTTCATGCCTGCTGGCCTCACTTATGAAGTCATCCCACGACAGGGATTTTCAGGCTTAGGAACAAGACCTGCTCAGCCAACCAGGACTGAAAAGAACCTCTGCTACAGACCTGGCGCTGATAGAAATGATCCTCTGGCTCAAACAGGATTGAGCTGCTGGAATTCGCAGCTTGATGGCATCCTCTCCATGAGATCATTGGAGGAAAAAACCCATGTTCAAGGGACTCGAAGGCTAAGAAAGGAAAACCGACTGTCAGGTGCTCCCTTG